>NC_136800.1:36784657-37292157 GCF_951216825.1 Electrona antarctica
CAACACAGGCTGCTTCCACTAGTCTCTGTTTCTCATTGCCACACCAAGTTCATTCACAGTTAGTCCTGTGTCCCTATACTCTTGATGGGCAGGGTAGTCTCCACAGAAGAATAATAATGAATTGCATGTTTATAGCAAGAATAGACATTCTTTATAAGAATATAAGGAATGTCTTTTTCTCTGTGGCAGTGTCCAACAAAGCGTAGTCTTCTTTGTGCCACAACAACTGAGACGGAAGGGATGCCTCCATAAATCTGAGCTTTAGCTGGATGGTTCCTCCATGAAAGGCTCTGGACACGCATGAGGAGTCTTGTCCATGTTTCTGCACCATACAGATGCAAGGATACTTTCCACATAGACTTTGAACAGGTTGGTCGTGGTAGCTCTTGAGATGTCTGACTGCCATATAAGACGTAGCTTTTTGCAAGCGCTCCAGCGCTTAAAGTCAACAAAAATAATAGTGGCAAAATTGTCCGAAGATGAATCTAGGTGTTGGAGAAGGGAGTGAAGGAGGCATGCCACAGCATCCTCTGTCCCCCTCTTGGCCCCGATAGGCGAACTGGAAAGGGTCCAGCTGTGACCTGACAGTTGGCAGAATGATGTGTGTGCGTGTGTGCATGCATGCTCGACTCGTACGTGTGTGAGCGCATGTGGACAGAATGAGACCGAAGTGGAGAAGAGAGAGAAATAATGAGCAGTGTGTGTGTGTCATCAGTCTTGAAATCACCCACCATTCACTCTGACTCACTCACCATTTATGTTTCACTATGTTTTTTTATCTTGTGATCATGCTCCTTCTTGTACGACTCTATTTTATTTGTAATTTTCTTGAATAACCTGTAAAGGCATCTGGAAGACTACTGCATCCTTTCAATCAAACATGACTGACAGGCCAGTCATGTTTGATTGAAAGGCTGCAGTCCAGGTTAAAAAGCTCCCCTGATTGATCAAGGAAGACTGGGAGCTCTGAGGATTTGGTATCCTGGGGGCTGGGGGTATTTTCTCTCACAGCATTTCAATTCATGATAAATAGTTAAACAGCATATATAGGAATTTATGTTTCCTATACTATAACTGTGGGGTAAAACCGTCCAACCTTGATTTCATTGATTATAAAATATATATAATTTATTTTAAGAAAATAATCAATTGGTGGGGATTTAGGTCCTTGCAGGGCTGTTATTCTGCACAGAATATGTATCTTTGTTACACATCTGTCTGGTGCAGCATGAACCACCTGATTTTCACATACACCATGGCACCTGAGAGCATGGGTTCTGCAACTTTGTCGAGTTTTATTTGGTGTCAGTGTAGCAGAGTTGCTCAGAGCCTCTGCCTGATGGCCTCAAAAGTCTAATATCTCCCCCGTCCATAGGAATATCCCTTTGGTCTAGTGGTTACTTTCACGTGGGAGGCCCGAGTTCGAATCCTGCAGGCATTACATCAGCCCTGGTACGATAACCCATCTCCCATTTCCAGACTATTTCCAGACTGGTGAAGACAGACCGTGAAGTGGCTGTCGGTCCCAGGGAGACAACACGTCAAAGTTGCAGGACCCATGTTCAGGTGCCAGTCACACACCTGTGACCAGGACCCATGTTCAGGTGCCAGTCACACACCTGTGACCAGGACCCATGTTCAGGTGCCAGTCACACACACCTGTGACCAGGACCCATGTTCAGGTGCCAGTCACACACCTGTGACCAGGACCCATGTTCAGGTGCCAGTCACACACCTGTGACCAGGACCCATGTTCAGGTGCCAGTCACACACCTGTGACCAGGACCCATGTTCAGGTGCCAGTCACACACCTGTGACCAGGACCCATGTTCAGGTGCCAGTCACACAACTGGCAGCATTTCAAGTTCAAAACGAGAGTGAATGCCAACATAACAATATTGTTAAAATAAGTGGGTTAATATTGAACAATATTAACCCACTTATTTTGCTGTGTTGCTCATTCCACGAATGCTTGATCCTGACAAGATGTACTGTGTTGTAAAGGTGACTAATCAGAGATAAAAATTATATCTATTATACATTTGAAAAGGTGTGCCCAAAAGGTGTGCCCAAACCAGGAAAATAAAGTCACCAGCTACTACGTCACTGACACGCTGCAACACGCTGCAACACACACTGCAACAACACACTAAGACGTCACAGCCTTACCCTCCGCGTCGATCCGCGGCTATCTCCTCATGTCGCGCCGCACGCCCACACTCAACAACACCCGCGTACAAATTGTCATTGCACTGCCACTAAAGCCGCCTCCCGTCCACACTCCCACACAATATCAACATCAATAATAAACACAAACACGCCACAAGCACCGACACCCCCGCCTAATTGGTTGCCACGTCTATGAAAACAACCACAGAAAAAATGCCATTCAACACGCTACTTACACACACTACCACTCGCTTACAATACGCGGACCTGGCAACACTACATCCCCTCTCCCATTTGCTCAAAGCCAACCACGTGACCCACACACACACATACCATAACCAAGTAGAAGAAGAAGAACTACACAGCGCACACTCTGATTCTAACTTGGCCAGTTACCATAATGCTAACACGACCGCGTCGACACCTGGCGTGGTACAAGCGGGACCAACCCAGGCGCATATATGGATACCAACAACCACACTACACGCACACGCGCGCGCTGCAACAACAAACAGCTACGTACAGTGTGTGTGTGCGTGCGTGCGCGCGTGCGCGGGGGGGGATTTTGGATCGCCTCGCGATGCCGCGACAATGGCACTACACTACACAGGCCTCGACAGTGCGACTACGCACTCGCATTTGCGACTTACAATATCACCGTGCGAGTTGCAACATTCACTTTGTAGCACCGCTGCCACTACACAATCCGAACTTCTTCACAGCTACAAGTTGCGCCGTTTACATCCACAACAATGTGTCACTCTCTCGGTTCTGCACCGCTGCTGGAGACGTATAGCACTGTCGAAGGCAGCGCAACTAATCCCCCCCCCCCCCCCACACACACACCCCCCAGCGAGGGAGGAGAGAGAAGAGAGCGAGAGAGAGACAGAGCACACACGTCTTCACGTAGGAAGAGAGATAGACAAAGACAGAGCTTTCCAGTCCTTACCTTTTCTCTCACATTGTTTTCTTAGCTTTGTGACTGACCAATGACAAGCACATTGTATTGTCTGCAAAGCAACTATGTGTCTGTCACAAATAAAAGTTCTGTCCTGCAAGCCCATGTCATGTCAACACAGACAAGGCAGCTGTGCGCGCGGTGACTCCTGCAAATTATACTGACCCAATATTATTTTGTACAACCTAGCAAAGCATAACATATGATGGCTTGGACAATAGGCTGGTCTCTCTTTTTACAAGACATAAGCCATTGCATACAGGTTCTCAACCTTTTCAATTTCAAGCACCCCCATAACTCTGACAGTAAAACCAAATGGACCCATAAGAGTCCCATTTGATTCCATTTGTACAGTATCAGAGTTAAAAGTTATAAAACAGTCCATTTGATTCCAATTCTACACTCTCAGAGTTACAGACCTGTAGGGTCCACTTGGTTCCATTTGGACACTCTCAGAGTTACAGACCTATAATGGGTCCATTTGGAACCCCCTCAAGGAACCATGAGGGTCCCTGGATCACACCTTTGAGAGCCACTGCTTTCAATAAATACATAACTAATATAGAGCATATTTCATCAATTTGATGTTAGCCTATAGATTATTTTGACATCTCAATTTAACAGAACCACCCACGCACGACACATGCACATGCACGACGTGCACACGCATGTCCACATCCACATGCACGCGCGCATGTGTCCTCTTTTTGCTCATTCAGAATATGGTATGCCTACACACTTAAAATAATGCAAACACGCAAATTGCGCAAACGACTGCATCGACACCTGGCGTGGAACAAACGGGACGAACCGAGGCGCATATATGGATAACAACAACAACACTACACGCGCGCGCACGCGCTGCAACACAAAACAGCTGCATAAAACGTGTGTCACTGTGGACTTCTGTATCTGTGGACTTCTGTATCGCAACGCGGGGCAACGCAACTCTGGGATGAGCGGGCCGAAGGCCCGCGAAATTCTAGTAAAATACAATACCAATTGGTATTATTAAAGGGGAGTAATAATCAACCGAAGTTGTCCATACAGTTTTACAAATAGGAAACACAAAACATAAATTAGGAATCTTGGTGGCAGTGATGTGACCACACAACTACAACAACTTCCGCAGGCACTGTGGCTTTCTTTCAATTGGTTCTGTTTAAGTACCATGGTATTGCTTTTTCAGCCAGTAGGTTAACAGTGCTTTGAACAAGGGCACCACACTTTCACCTCTCAACACTGTGGGTAATTGTCTCCACCAGGCCGAAGGCATGGGGAGAGAGTACGTTTTGCACTCCGTCCGTGTATGTCCGTCCGTCCGTCCGTCCGTCCGTCCGTTACCAGCTAATCTCCGGCACCGTTAACCTGGTCGATGCCAAACTTTGCACACACACTCCCTGGATGCCAACGACGAACCTCTGCCCCAAATCTTCCAGAATGGCCTGTTATAGCGCCACCATGAGGCAGCTTTTCACATTTTTACCTATAACTGCACCGATCTGCATGAAACGTTGCATGCACACTCCCTAGAGGCCAAGGAAAAACCTTTGGCCTGCATTTTTCACATCTGCCTTTTATAGCGCCACCACGAGGCCGACTTTTGTAAAACACATTTTTTGTTATTACTCCTCTCGATTCTGTCCAAAATTCCTGCAAATCATTACACAGTAACTCTATAGTCATGTGCTCAAGACAGATCTGTCCGATATTTCATATTCCATCCTAATTGGCTAACATTGGCTTCCAAGTTTTGCAGGATTAGCCCGATTTAAACAAACACTCTCAAATCATGAACGCAGCGTGCAATTTACGTAATGTTTTTCACACCCTGGGAATAAATCCCACCCTTTTCACATTGGCCTGTTATAGCGCCACCAACAGGTGGATTTTTGCAAAACACATTTTTGGAACAAAATGCCTCACCTTCACTTGCCATCAAAGGCATAAGAAGAAATGGCACCCTTTTCACATTGGCCTATTATAGCGCCACCAGGAGGCCACAATAACATGACCATGACCTGGCCCGAGGGGCACTTTTTCTAGTTCTGTCTTGTCCTGCAGAGACGTATACGACCTCTGAGGCAGGAGCACAATGACGTCACACCGAACTTTAATTCTGCCTGTGAGGCAGATTCTGCCAATGCTTTTCATTGGGATTTTTTTTGTTAACATCGTGTTAAATCTTTTTCGGAAATCCTCAAATTGCAACAATACGCTCCATTCTGATTGAAAAGTATTATTTGCAGAATCCGCTGCATAGGCAGAATCAAAGTTCGGTGTGACCACACCCTTAAGGTGGTTGCACACTGGACGCATTATTCGGAAAACCGATGGAGAAACACAGCTAAAAATCCGAAAAACGCGCTCTGTGTGTGGGGACCTTTACTGTACATGTGGGAAGTGAGGACGCTGGCGTCGACTGTTCGCCGCTTCACCTCCCAATGTATGAATGAATGAACCATTGTAAAGCGCTTTGAGCACTTGGAAAAGCGCTATAAAAATGCAATTCATTATAAAAATGCAATTCATTATTACATTTCCTGTTTTATATCTATCTGTGGTTTACTGAGGACTGTGAAGATGAGTCATCACATATCGACCCTACATTACTACCACTGCTGGAAATGTACATAATCTTTTCCCCCAAGTTTATAATATGGAAGAGAAAATAATTATTGTCACCACAAAACAGTTTTCTGTCTTTTAGTTGGTTGTCACATACTGCAACTAGAATCCCAGAAGTACTCTTTACTTATGGCAGGAACAGTGAATTTAATTATATGATTGTTTTCATTCATTCATGGGTTTTCCTTCTTTGTGCTGCAAAGGTTTTCTTGCCACTAGTTCTGGGTGCCTGACGCAGTGCCCTGCCAGCCTCATTCTTCTCTCTCTATGGGGCCTCATGCGCCAATACGTTCCTAACTTTTCCTCTTACATTTGACAAGCCCTGGTTCTCAGCCCAACTCGGGAGGCTAAGGTCGGAGAAGGAGGTGGCCAGGCGCAGCGGTGACGTGGCTCTGTTCAGGCAAGCTAAGTACAGCTTTGCCAAAGCGGTGAAGGAGGCGAAACGTCGCTTCTCAGAAAAACTGCGGCAGCAGCTCTCTGAGGGGAATTCCTCCTCTGTCTGGAAAGGCCTCAAGACCATCACCAACTACAAGCCAAAGTCTTCACAGGCAACTGACAACCTCCCCCTTGCGAACAAGCTCAATGAGTTCTACTGTAGGTTTGAGAAAGAGAGGTCCCCCCCCCCCCCGCCCTCTTCCTCCACCCCCCCCCCCCCCCCCCCTGCCACAACCACTATCCCCACACCCCCCTCTCTGTCACGGAGAGAGAGGTGAAACTGCTGCTGAGGAGCCAGAACCCCGTAAGGCAGCCGGCCCGGATTCTGTCTCCCCCTCCGCCCTGAAGCACTGTGCTGACCAGCTCGCCCCAGTGTTCACCAACTGCTGTATCACGTCCCAGCGTGCTTCAAGGCCTCGACCATCATCCCCGTCCCCAAGAAGGCCAAGGTGTCGGGCCTTAATGACTACAGACCCGTCGCCCTGACCTCTGTCGTCATGAAGGTCCTGGAGTGCCATGTCCTGGCTCACCTGAAGAGCATCACAGATCCGGTTCTGGACCTGATGCAGTTCGCGTACAGAGCCAACAGATCCACGGAGGATGCCGTGAACATGGCTCTGCACCACACCCTACAACATCTGGACACTGCAGGCAACTACGCCAGGATCCTGTTCGTGGACTTCAGCTCGGCCTTCAATACCATCCTGCCATCCATCCTGGAGCACCAGCTGTCCCTGCTGCGAGTACCGCACTCCACTCGCAGGTGGATTACGGACTTCCTCACCAACAGGTCTCAGCGGGTGAAGCTGGTGAAGAGCATTTCCAGCTCTAGGTCCACCAGTACCGGTTCCCCGCAGGGCTGTGTCCTGTCCCCACTCCTGTTCTCCCTGTACACCAACAGCTGTGTTTCCCTCCACCCATCAGTCAAGCTCCTGAAGTTTGCTGATGACACCACCCAGGTGGGCCTCATCTCTAAAGGGGATGAATCGGCCTACAGGAGGGAGATCGAGCGGCTGCGGAGTTGGTGCAGTAACAACAATTTAGAGCTAAATGCTCTAAAGACAGTGGAGATGGTGGTGGACTTCGGGAGGAACGCAGCCCCTCCCCCTCCCATCATGCTGGGAGGCACCCAGGTGACCCCAGTAGAGTCATGTCGGTTCCTAGGCATGATCCTCTCTCGGGACCTGAAGTGGGAACTCAACATCATGGCCCTCCTGAAGAAGGCCCAGAAGAGGCTGTACTTCCTCAGGCAGCTGAGGAAGTTCAGGACCATGATGGCTCAGTTTTACACAGCCATCATTGAGTCCATCCTCACACACTCCATCATCACCTGGTTCCCCGCTGCAGCTGCAAAAGATCTCGCCAAGCTGCAGCGGGTGATACGCTCTGCGGAGAGGGTGATTGGCCGTCCACTGCCCTCCCTCAAGTCCCTGCATGACTCCAGTGCATTGAGGAGAGCGAGAAAGATCATGGTCGACCTCTCCCACCCTGGTCACAGCCTCCTCACCCTGCTCCCCTCTGGGAGAAGGTTGCGGCTGCCGAATACTACAAAAGCCCGCCACAGACTGAGCTTGCTAACAACGCTCAGGTCGTACGCAGATCCTCAGCCTCCTCACCGAGTTAGCTACGGCTAACGACGTCGAGGTTGCTCGACGTCGAAGTTCCCCTAGTACTAGGCCCGGGTAACACATTGGAACCACATTAGGATTCCCCCCATTTTTCCCCACACTTCATCGCTGGCTATTAGCCTTAGCCTAGAACGATACGATTGTGAGAAAGGCTTTGTTCCCCTGCTAAAGTCGGCCTCGTGGCTAACGATAGCACGGTTACGTTAGCTCCCCTCCCGCTGCCACAATAACGCAGCACGTTGCCACAACGCTTCTAACCAAGGTTAGCCAGAACTTGTGGACACCACTTTTACTAATAAAAATCACACCCGTGTGAACTGAGTGGTGTAAGGTTTTATATAGCATGATCAGCTGTGGTCTGACGTAATGTCTGACGTAATGAAATCATTATTATTATATAAGGTAAGGTATTATATAGCCTGATCAGCTCTGATCTGACGTAATGAAATCACACCCGGATGTGATTTCACAACTGGCCTTTTTTGTGCAGAAAAAATGAGCATGGTTGCTACGGTCATCCAGTTCACCCGGGTGTGATTTAATTACGTCAGAAATTATTTTGAACATAGCAACCATGCTCATTTTTTTCTGCACACAAAAGCCAGTTGTAGGAGTGGTTTACACCACTCAAAAAAAGATTAACAGTGGCATCGTGTCCAGCCACCCCCACTCACAGGCCAAGGCCCGAGAGCACTATCGAAGCAAGCGGGCTACTAACCCGCCGGTCTACGAAAAAGAAAAATCACACCCGTGTGAACTGAGTGGTGTAAGGTCTTATATAGACTGATCAGCTGTGGTCTGACGTAATGTCTGACATAATGAAATCACCCCCTTGTGAACTGGGTGACCATAGCAACCATGCTCATTTTTGAGCACAGACAGACAGACACGTAAATTAGTGGTTTACACCACTCAAAAAAAGAAAAAAGGGGGAAGAGGCGAGGAAATAGGTTTGGCATGAAATAGGTTTTGCATGACTCCATGGCCTTGCCTGCAGTCACCTGTGTCACTGTGATTGCAGCACACAGAAATCACAGGACCTCAAATGGGTATGGTGTTTGGCTTCAACTGAACTGGTCTGTTTGGGTTGGATTGTAATTTTCAGGCCAGTTGAAAACTCTAAAGCAGTGGTTCTCAAACATTTTCATGATTTCAAATTGACATGCATTCTGCAGACCCCCATCTGAAAATATATTCTGCTAGTAGGGAAATGTTTTGAAGATTTATCAAAATGTTTCGAAAATAGCCCATCTACAAACTCAAAATGGGCAGTAATGGGACGCGTTGTGAGCTTGTAGATTGGCTATTTTCAAAGTATAAAATGGGATTAAAGTGGTAAAAATGTTCCATATTTTGCTGTGGACTGCCTGGAACTTCCTCAAGGACCCCTTGAGGTCCCCAGACCACACTTTGAGCTTCTTGCAAAGGGTGCTGTTTTTCCTTTATGTTTTCAGATTGCACTTAATCGTTTACCCGCCAGGAACATAGGAATATTAACACGTAGAATCTTGTAGCCTGCCACAAACGGAAAAGCCGTTTTAACAGCGATGTATTCATTAATGCATGTTTTAATACGATCGTATCGAAATCTACCGTCCGTTAGCTTTGTTATGCTTCTGACACAATGGGCGCGGCCATTTTGAAAATGCGCGCGCATCCACTAACATTGCCGGCTCTGTTTTCAGACGGCTTTATCTCACAGAAGCGACATTGCAGAGGACGCTTTGTCCCAGACAAGCGTTTTCAACGGCCTGTAGCAGGCGCTGTGATACTCGCGGTCCACTTTTTCCACCACCGACCGAGAGAACGAGCACCAGCTTCGTCAACACACACGGAATGGTTTCATAGTAAAATGCGATACGGATATTTGGCTCTTCAAAGTAAGTGTCACGCGTGATTAAACCATGGCAATACGCAATCGAGGGATTAATTAATGGCGGCAGGCTAAGAGTTAAGAACAAAAAAGGCAAAAAGACAAAAAATAGTGCTCCACAGTGTGCTTAGATTCTGTTCTTACCTACGAACAAATCACAGCTAAGAAAACATTGAAGGATCCCAAAACCTTCTTAAAAACTTCCTAAGTGGGTCTAAGAACAAATTTCCTCTTAAGAACTTCTTAAGAACGGTTGCCGCAAGAGGCCCTATGACTTTGTCTGAGCGCGTGGTAGGTCCCAGTAGAGGACTACATGTGGTCCGTCAATGTGACACCTATAGTGTCATTTGTAGCATTCTTGTGTAGGCTCCATCCAGGGCCCTTTCCTGTTGTGCTGTGAGTGATCATGTCTCAGCCCCATACAGCAGTACTGTACTGACTCGACCGCTACGGACAGCTAGCCGCCTCTTAAGGTCTTCTCCCATTTCCACACTCGGCTCATCCCATGCAAGGCATTCCAGACTGCCTCGAGCACCGTCCCGTCCGCAGTGGCAATGGTTTTGTCCTCTGTGCTCACTGTCAGTACTTTTGTTTTCTTGGCATTGAGCTTGGGCTGATCTTCCTGCACTCACATTTCTACAGCCATTAGTAGTTCCCTCCCATTCTCTGCTGTATCCAAGACTAGGGCAATGTCATCTGAGTATAATGCTGTATTATCATGGAGGGGCACAGTGTGAATCTAAATTGTGTGCTATATACAAAGCAAACACTGGATACATGCAGATGTTATTTTGCCAAAGTTTTACTTGTTGAGGTTGGTGAATTGTAGTGAACAGCAAGAAATATAGAGGCAAATATGAAGGGCATAAATGAAAATATGAAAACAGTACTGTATTCAACCCACATTCGCACAATGTAACAATGACTTTGACGTCTTCTGTGTGTTTGCTGTGTTGTTGTTGCAGTGGTCTAATTGCATGGGGAAGTAGCCTCTCAAGTCTGACCGACCGTCACGCTGGGATCAGCCACTGCATTCATAATTCACCAAATCTTCATGGCCCTTAAAAGTGTGGTCAAAATGCAAATGCTAAGTCAATACAGGAATCAGGAAGGCAATGAACTCCCTAGTTTCTACTAAACTAAACTAAAAATAAATAAATAATCTACTACATTTATTGATTTTTTGGTTGAAAAGGTGTGCGGAGTGTGTGTGTGTGTGTGTGTGTGTGTGTGTGTGTGTGTGTGTGTGTGTGTGTGTGCGGCGCTACATGTGCGCGCGCGTGCGTGCGTGCGTGCGTGCGTGTGCGCACACGAGCGAGCGAGAGAAAGTATGCACGCATGTGTGACAAAGATAAAGCAAGGTGATTGGATTTGCACGCACGCATGCACGCACGCACGCACGCACGCACGCACGCACGCACGCACGCACGCACGCACGCACGCACACACACACACACACACACACACACACACACACGCACACGCACACCACAAATGCACGCACACTTCATAAGGAATATGGAGAGAGTCATGAATCTTAAACATAAACACACAGACACCTGCGGGGTCAGACCGTGGTTCTTCCAGCTTGCTGGTTGGCCGGTTCTACTAAAGGAATGTCCCATTTGGCGTAGCCTCAAAGCTTCCACACAAACCACCATTTAGCCTCAGCCCTCGCTGACAAGGTGTCCAAGATAGACTCTTTGTTTTTGTCAGGCACGGTTCTCTGGGGAGGAAATAAAACATGCCACTCATTCTCTGTGGAAACGAGATAAGAGGGCGAATCTCTTTCCCTCTCTCTCTCCCACTCTCTCTCTCTCTCACACACACACACACGCACGCACGCACGCACGCACGCGCACACACACACACACACACACACACACACACACACACACACACACACACACACACACACACACACACACACACACACACACGCCTTGCCAATCATCAGTTAAAGCAATAAAAACAAAGTAACAATAATCAAATCCATCCACACCAGGGGAATGTATGAATAAATATGTTGAGCCTGGACAGCTAACAGAATTAGAACAGATGAATGTAACTTGGTGTGCCCCTGGTGTGCACTGGTGGTTTTTTTGCACAAAATTAATTGCACAGTCAGTCGATATATTTCAATATTAATTAGTAAGCTCCTTTATCTCTCTCCCCCCCTCACGCTGCATGGCCCCGTCTTTCTCCCTCCCACCATGTTTTTCATTCACTCTCCCTGCATGTGCTCTGCCTCCTCTCCCCCCCCCCCCCTCTCTCTCCCTCTCAACCCCCCCCCCCCCCCCCTCTCTCTCCCCCCTCTCCCCCCCTCTCTTCCAGTTGGTGTTCTACATGGTGGTGCAGACATTGTACACGCTGGGACACAGTCTGTCTCTTATCGCCCTCACCACTGGAAGTGCCATCCTCTGCCTGTTCCGGTGAGATGATCAATGAATGAATGGATACTCCAAAATTCAAGATCACATTTTGCAGGACCACAGTGTCATGTTTTAGGCTTAATGTATTATTACCTTTTTTTTTTACAGTTTTATTATTTATTACTTTTTCCAGTAGAACTTGGTATAGATAGAAACGGTAGTTTATCAGTTAGATACTGTTATATGGAAAATATAGATCGCTGTGTCACAGATTTTTTTCACGTTTTGCAGGTGTTGTGGGAGACAAGATGATGAAGATCAAAAACTTAAGATACAACTTAAATTATTATTATAATACAATAACTGAACTCATAACAAGACACTGGGAACAATACAGAAAACCAGACACAACTTATGAACCGCAGCATTGAACAGTATGAACACACAGAAACACAGCCTTTATACTCGCAGCAGCTCATCACCGCACTCACCTGGTCTTCACAGGTGACAGCACTGAGGGCAATCACTCATGGAGCAGAGCAAGGGAGGGGCAGAGGCACACTACAGAGCCAAACAGTCACATGGGCCAGTGGTCATGACAGTACCAGGCACGTGCAGAGGGGGGGGGCTAGGGGGGCTTGAGCACCTGCCCTTTTGCAGAAAGTGCCCTTTCCCTAAAAGAGGGAAAGGGCACCCCCCCCCCCCCCCCCCCCACACACACACACACACACACACACACACATAAGGGCATGTGGGGGGGATGTGATGTTGGGGGCCAATAAGGGCTTATGTGGGGGGCCAATAATGGCACAAGGGACGGATTCCACAAAAAGACCACCCCAAAAATCGGCGCGCGCACATGTGCCCTTTTCTGGAGTTTGAGCCCCTGCCCCCTCAGTGCTCTCTGCACGGCCCTGGACAGTACCCACCGCCATGGGACGGATCCCAGATGTCTTTCTAGGCCTCTCAGGCCCACCGGACGAATCAGAAAAAATCAGTAAACCCTGGTTTATTGATATATTGTCTAATCTTCTCTAAACATATTATGTTCCCCAGGAAGCTCCACTGTACCAGGAACTACATCCACCTCAACCTGTTCTTCTCCTTCATCCTGAGAGCTGTGGCTGTGCTGGTCAAAGACGACATCTTATTTTCCCGAAACACACAGTGCTCTAACCAGCCGTCACTGGTGAGATCAATAAGAGTTTTATTGTCTTTTGTTGTTGATTTTGTCGTGATATTGCCTATTTTTAAACATGCTTTTCATTCATCCATGGGATTTCTTTGCGTGTACCGCAAGATTGTTATTATAGTTTTTGATGTTGTTTTGACTGCATGTATTGAATTTCAATTTGTTTTCATTCATTTTTAAAGCAACGTGTGGCTTTGTGTGTATGCATGGAATCTCTTCTTTTTCTTTTTTCTTTTTTTTTTTTTACAAATCTCTTTAATGATTTTTGCAGACAATAACAGTTATGACAAGCGGTAGATGAAAAAGAGGCCTGTGAAAACAAATGAAAACAAGCTCCAAGAACTAAACAAATAACTCAGATCAGTGATAAAATGTATACAAATAACATAGAGCATAACCAAGTGGAAATTGGTGTCAGAACAAAGCAAAGTTAAAATTAGACAAGACAGGACAAGACAAGACAAGACAAGACAAGACAAGACAAGACTATAACTGAACAAAATCACAGAGGAATATAGGGAAGAGAAGGGGGGGGTTCTGTTCAAGTGAGTTCTTCCACTATGGTGAGAGTGCCAATGTGGGTCAGGAAGGGCTATGACTTGCATTTCTACTTGAATATTGTGTCAGCAGAAATGCAACTCATACAGTACATTCTGAGAGCAGACTTAATAATAACAATGATATAACATAGCCTACTGTATAATAGACTTCAAACCTTGCCATGTTTCAGTCCCCAGACACTTTGAATAAGGCTTACAGTATGTTTTATTTGTGTGTGCAATTTCACATCATGTACAGAGTAGATATGGATTTGGCCACTGGACACACAACTGATAAGATTTCTCTTTTGAAGTGTTGTGCTTATCAGGATTTTATCGACTGATTGACAGCAGGCCAGCAGGGGTTTACTGAAGTTTGTCCTATGTTTTAATTACACCCAATTATATAGACATTAAGCCACGGACGTGTATTTGATAAGATGAGCTGATGAGATGTTTTCTTTGGGTGGAGTGTGTTTGGTGTTCAGATTCACTAGATTAACTAGATTTATTAAAATTGCATGTCTAACATCCTCAAACACGCTACTGGTGCAGAGTGACCCGTTTAGACCTGAGGTCGATTCTAAAATGCACCTTCTAACAGTTTCCTGAAAAATGTTGACAGGATTGTCAACATTCACTATTAAAATAAATTAATACATTATTATTGAATTATTTCTCAGCCTCTGTAGCAGATAGAAACATGAAATGATACAGATGCTTTCCCAGATTGGACTGTATAAAGACGTATTACAACAGGTCTGACCCACTTTTAATGAGTTTACGGACAAAATGTTATTAAATTTGAATTAATATTATTCCATAATCATGTATATTAGTACCCCTGAAGATGTAAATCAAAACCGGCAAGATTATATTACATACAGAAAATGTTATTAGAAAGCAGTTCTATCTACACTTCTGTTCACACTTAACACATTTAATTTGAATTAAAACAAATAGCCAGGGAGTTGATCAGATTCACAACATAAACACCCATGTTGTCACAATCCGAACACACAATTGGCCATGGAGACGCATTCACGAGTTTGTTTTCTTCAAGTGGGGGTTTGTGGTGGACAACAACTTAAAACAAGGCAGTGTGAGCTCAGATAATCTGGGATATGTACTTATGCAGTATTGTGTGGAACAGCTTTGCTGTGTGTTACAGCCAACAACTGAGTTTGACCAGAGGAAGAGCCCGAAACGTTGTCAATAAATTAATATTTGGAGCAGATGAGTGTGCGGGTTCATACATTTATCTTGACTTTTTCTGATATCACTGATGCATACATTTAAGATAAGGGAAGGATCGAAGACCAATCAATCATCTGGACTCTGGAGGAGTCCCGTTGAGGAGAATTTGTAAGAATGTAATAGAGTACAAATACTCAAGAAGTCAGAATTAAGGACTGTAAACCTTTTAAACAAGTGAATATTAACTTTATCTTTACTGTTATAATGTTAAACTGTAATTCAATATTAATACCTTTTAAGGATAAATACTTTAGAGGAAAACTACAATACTAAAAGGAGAGAATTAGGTAGAGTAAAAGTATCTGAGTATACCAGAATACCTTAGAATGAGTTTGACACCAGACACGGAAGAAAGAGGAGTCCACACACTGGAGCTATGGGGATTTTCCATTCAATATATATTATCAATCACATCGGGAGAGAAATGGCAGGTCCGTACAGCGTTAAAAAGATCTCTCCCTGACACATCATCAGTGACAACATTTTATACTACATAAGTCATAACATCCTTTGGACATGGGGAAGTAATGTATTTGAGTTCAGAGGGTAACCAAAAGTGAATTATGGCGACACCTATAGTTGGGAGGTGTACTTGGCACAGTACAACTGACGGCCGTGCCGACTAATATAATGTCTTTAAGACGTAAATAGGAGAGCAAGGGAGCCTAGCTGTCTGCTTAGCTACAAGGTCAAATAACATGTTTTCCAACAGATACGCTGGGTGTTTTGGCAAACAGGAGAAAACAATACTTTATCTTCCCGCCAGCTGGGGGGAAGAATTAATACTTATCTAAACGTTGGGCAGAAATGAGATGTAAACTCAGTGGGACACAGGGCATGAAAAATACATGGTTATTGAGAACATGTAACCAAATCCCACAAAATAACAGATCTACAGATCTAATAACTCAAAATTATCCATCAATCACTCTACAGCCAAACATTATTTTTAGCAGTGAATGTGCTATACTCAAAGGCTAGCCTCTGCCAGCAGGTGGGTCAGGATTTTGCCACGAGGAAAGAAATCAATTTGTAATAAATTTGCTGTAATACATTTACAATTTATAAATACATTTGCTGTAATAAATGGTGTATTTACTATTTATATAGCGCCTAAGGTGTAAATACACAATTTTTTTGTACACCCAAAACATACCCATTTACACACCAATGTTAGAGGAAACTATGAAAGGCACCAACCTGCGTCAAGAGCAGTCAGGTTCTTGTTCAAGGACACTTCGACAGTAACACAGTGCCACAGGAGCCTGGGCCACATTTCTAAGATTTCTTTCTCCGTATTTGTGTGTTTGCAGGTGGGTTGCAAAGCCAGCCTGGTGTTCTTCCATTACTTTATCATGGCCAACTTCTTCTGGCTGCTTGCAGAGGGCCTCTACCTCCATACCCTCCTCATCATCATCTTCTCTGACAACAGGCACTTTACAATCTACCTGCTCATCGGCTGGGGTAGGAAACGTGGAGGTCTGGCTGACTGGGTGGGTGAATGTCAGTGGTGGACACTAAAGGCCTAGCCTATTCATACTTTTAGGTGATCAGGTGACCACCAAAACGGTGGTTATAGTTAAAACAAGAGATGTGTTTGGGTATGAATAGGCCTTAACAAAGTAGATTTTACTTGAGTACTGTACATTTGTTCAGTATCTGTACTCAAGTATGTGTATTTCTGGATACGTATGACTCTCACTCCACTACATAACAAAGCAAAATATTGCACTTTTGACTACAACCCCTTGAGCCGTTTTTCAAATAATGAAAATAGCAGATGTACAAGCTCACAAGCTTGTAGATCGTGGCTATTATCCCTTAGAAGAGCAAAGACGCCAATTGGCGTCTTCATCAGAATTCCGTAAATGAGCAATGACGCCAATTGGCGTCTTTCTCTTTTTTGATTAATCTAAACATATTAATATGCTCCGAAGCGCTGTTTAAATTCCTGAGCTTATATTCCAACTACATTACCCAGAAAACCCGTGTCACGTGACACACGTGTACGTGTTGCCATTGGAAGCTGGTCCCACCCCCTGTAAACAGTGGGGGCAGAGGGAGTCTTCATAGTTTTCATTGTTTTGCCTGTTTTGCCGTCTCGCCCGAGCGATTTTCTAGCAGAAAAAGTTGAAAGCAGTACTATTTATTTGAGCGAGTTTTGTGGTAGTAGTATTGATCCATACGCGTCCCAGTCGCCTTCTCCAGGCGGAGTAGCCCTGGTCCAGTGCTTACAGCGAGACTCGCTGCTCCCTCCCTCCTTTTTTCATTGTCTCCCCATCGTCGTCCGATGAGCTATACCGGGAAACCATTGAAGAAGACGATCAACCCGGAATGTTTTGAGGTAATCTTATTGTAGAAAATGCCCTTCTATAGTGATCAGAAATCATAAGATGATCGCTACAAATAGATGCTTGGATAATTACTACTACTAGTCAGATCATGACGCCAGAATGACTCACCACGATGGCCCCCAGCCATTAGCCAGCACCAAAGGTGCTGGCTAATGGGGGGGGTTGGTGTCGGTCGGTGCATTGGTGCTGGCTAATGGCTGGAGGGTGGTGTCGATCGGTTGGTCGGTGCAGTACAAATGTATCGTAGCAGGCATGCACGCATGGCAGTACAAGTATTTTATATTGTAGCGTGCCTTATAGGCGATCTGATCTTTAGAGTAATGTTCGCTCCTTTTATTTACTGTCTACAAAGACGGAGAACAAACATGCATCGTTTACTGAAGCAACGTGTGGTTATGATGACCTTGCTACAAGGATCGGAGGGGGGACGGGGAGTGAAGCTAACAGTAGCGTATTATATAAGATCTGTATGACGTTTCATTGACGTCTGAGCTTGCATGATAATCGCATTCATTGTATATTGTATACAATCATGATTGTACATTGTTTAGTGTGTCTCCGTGTGATGATGATGATGATGTCAGATAGCCTACGTCCCACCCCCCAACTGGCTATTGGCCGGGCTGACTACAGCTAAATGTTTATTTTTATATATTTAGAACTGGCATCAGATGAGGAGGAGGAGGAGGAGGATGATGATGATGATGATGATGATGAAGACGAAGAGTCAAGACTGCGATGGAGTTCTCCGACACTGAACCGGATGCATTCATTCATTTCAGTTGTTGTTTTTTTTTAATTTAGCCTACACACACACCGTCAAGAACAACTGGAATGCAGTGGTTTGGGGACACTGGGGAGTTTGGGGACAACTGTTTTTTATGTAGGCCTATTTATTTTCTGTAATATTTATTATAATTGTATTATGTTAGTAGTCATAAAAAATAAAAGACGCTTTTACAATGAGTTAGACCTGTCATGGCTATTTTGTTCACTATTCTGAGGTTTATGGTTTGACTAAGCGAGTTTCAACTGTGATTTACTCTGTAACGGTAGATGGTAAGAACCCAATTTTTTGTTATAATACAGTATACATTCAAGTCTATATTTTGATACATATCATGGGCACAAAGTCATATCAAAACAATGTCCTTGGATGTGTTTTTTATCAAAACTGTTTCTTCACAACAGGTTTTTGAGATACATGCATGAATAGACAAGGTACTGGTAAGACTATGTAAACATGGTATATATCAAAATGTGCGTTAGAATGTCTAATTTTACCCCAAAAAAGAATTGAGTTTATATGATGTTCCATTTCAGAGCTAGGGGGACTTTTAGCTGGATAGGTCAGATTGATCATGACTGACCATGCTATTTATAGATGGCAAAATATCTACAGTGGTACATGTGAGAAACTTTTTATTTTATTTTAATTGAACTAGACAACTCACCCTTTAAAATGAGATATTGCATGGCTATGTACGCCCAGCAGAAAAAAAGTTATTTAGAAAATAAAACTTCAACCGGGCATAACTTTTTTTGTTGTCCTAGAAACACTACCCAGTGTAAATGCAGGCTCTTTTAAATGGCTTCCAACACAAAAACTAAACATTTTATCAACTCAGTTCATTTTTTCCTGGAAGCAGACAAGCCAAGCTTTCTCTGAAGGTCTTTCGTTGTCACACATTCACAACAGAGAATTTTCAATAAATCATTCAAAAACGCCATTCTGCCATAGAGAAGTCCACAAACTATATAGAAATCCTTGAAACTCTCAAAGAGTTATTGAAATTTGAATTCGATGTTTTTCATTTAATTTCAATACAGCAATGCATTGATAGTAAACAAAAAATGTACTTTGTAATTTGTACTTTTGAATAATTAAGTCTTTTCAAAGCATGTTCTCCAGTACTTTAACTCAAATAGCCTACAAATTTGACAAAACAACTTTCACTTGTAGTTGAGTAATAGTTGACCAGGAGTATCTATACTTGGACTGAAGTACTGGGGACGAGTACTTTGTCAAGGTTCAATGTCAAGGTTCAAGATTACTTTATTTTGTCTCCCTTGGGAGAAATTTGTCTTGGAGACACGGACCAGCAGCATACGTACACAATATACATAACATTACCATACAATCTATATATACAAGTGAGAAGTTGTACCCAACCCAGGAAAAGGGACCCAAAGTCACACACTGCATACGTCACTGACACACTGCAACACACTACACTCACACGGCAGTGACGTCACACACTTACCCTCCGCGTCGTTCGGCCGCTATCTCCTCATATCGTGCCGAACGCTGACCCTCAACACCACCCGTGGAACATTACTCATTGCACTGACACCAACGTTGCCTCCCTTCCACACCCACGCCGGCATTGTATTTCTTCACAACAAACACTATCTCCCCAACAACCCACACCCCCGCACGCACACACTCACACACTGGCCACGGAACACTGTTGCCAGGTCTATGAAAAAAAGCCCAGAAAAAATGCCATTCAACACGCTACTCACACACACTACAACTCGCTTAAAACTCGCGGACCTGGCAACACTGCATCCTGTTTTCTCATTGGCTACTGTTGCTAATTTGTTGCCACGTCTATGAAAACAAGCCTCACTTCTCACTTCCGATTGCACCACCGGAAGTTACACACTACACACACACACATTAGAAGAACAACACGAGCACAACACTACACGCACACACACACACGGGCCACTGTTGCCATTGTTCCCCGTCTTCCAACACACACACAGTCCCACGCACACACACACACACTGATTCGGACTTGGATGGACAGCAGCGCGATTACATACATACACTGTTTAATTCATGCAAACACGACAATTGCACCACCAGTTTCATTAATGTAAACACGACAATTGCGCGACCCGTTTAATTAATGGAAACATGACAACTGCGACGCACCGAGGTGCATGGATTCTCTGTGTGTGTGTGTGTGTGTGCGGGGGGGGGGGTTGCGAGTGAGTGTGTGTGTGTGCGCGTGCGTGCGTGCGCGCAGTACACGTACTATTTACCCAGCGTGTGCGTGTGTCTACGCGATGTGTAGCCATACGTTACATGTGACACAGCTGAGACATGAACATAACCCTAGGATGAGCCGCCCGAAGGGCGGCGAAATTCTAGTACAGTACAAAAACAATCCAATCCAACTTTATTTATAGAGCACGTTTAAAAACAACAGAGTTGACCGAAGTGCTTTACATAAAATATAAAAAATCACACCTGTGTGAAGTGAGTGGTGCAACTCCGTGTGGGGGTCCCCCGGAAGTTCCAGAACCACAGGACCACAGCCAGGGTGCCGGCCCGGTTCTGGCGAGCCGCCCGACGTCCGAAACGGTAGAAAAATGAGAGTTACCATGTGGGGGTCTCTGGGGGTCCCCGGGGGGGTCCCTGGAACATCCAGACCCCAAGAAACGCGCCCAGGGGATCGGGCCGATTCCGGCGAGCCGCCCCACGTCCGAAACGGTTGAAAGATGACAGAGTTACCGTGTGGGGGTCTCTCTACTGTACCCTCTATACTGTACTGTACTGTCACTGTACTGTACAGGGCAGGCACACCCGAAATCATCATATATACAGTTAATATGTGCATGCGTGTGTGTTTGTGTGTGTGTTAGGTTGCACACAAGTGGTGAAAAACAACCATGCTATTTTCGTGCTCATACCCAGCCAAGCACCCAGCCAGGCACCCACACACATAGCTCCGTAAGGGAGTGGTTGCACCAAGTACACGAAAGTACACAAAACACCGGTAACATAACCAAAATAACAAATATCCATAGAAACACAAAAAAGGTGGAAACAAATACTCATACAAGTAAAAACTCACTCTGGATTAAAAGCTTGAGAATAAAAAGGGTGTATTAAGACAGTGTTTTAAAAACAGAAAGTGAGGGGGCCAGTTTGACATGGAGGGGGAGTTCATTCCAGAGCTTAGCGGCAGCTACAGAAATGGCTCGATCCCCCTAAGTACATGGACGCTGGGACCTCCAGCAGTAGCTTGCCTGCCGATCTCAATAAGGCACACAGAGTCATTTAGGCC
Organism: Electrona antarctica; assembly: GCF_951216825.1. Classification (NCBI taxonomy): domain Eukaryota; kingdom Metazoa; phylum Chordata; class Actinopteri; order Myctophiformes; family Myctophidae; genus Electrona; species Electrona antarctica. The sequence goes on from NC_136800.1 coordinate 36,806,145, forward strand.
TATACATCACCCTCCAGAGTCCAGCGTAATAAATCACCCCAACCAACATACCTAGTGCAACAAGAGCAACACCTCCAGCAGCACCACCTCAAAACCTTCTACCCTACTGTCTGCCCTTGTCCACCACTGGTGAATGGATGGATGGATGAACAGATGGATGATGAATGGGTGGATAGAGGGAGGATGCGATTGGCAGGAGGGATCATGGATGGATGGATGACTAGATGGATAGATGCTGTGCTCTACTATTTGAGCCACACCGGGAACGGAATTGAACCCGTAATCCTATTACTCGGGACCTTGAACTACCGGTATACTGTGATACCACAGTTTTGAATTGAAATCCAGATCGCAACAGGAGGTCAATATTATCTTCATTGTGAAAGGGCGAGGAGTGATTTCTGTCTGTAAAATAAAGGTTAGACCAGTAGTCGAATCGTGTCTCATCTATAATCTGTTTGAATGTGTCGTTTGCAGGCATCCCCACGGTGTTTGTGGTGGTGTGGGTGATCACCAGGGTTTACCTGGAAGACACAGGGTGAGTCGCATTCAATTAAACCACTGTTTCCCAAACACTGGGTCAGGACCCATTTGTGGGTCACAAGCACATTTTTATGGGTCCCTTTATTTTTTTCGTTTCTAAATCTAAAAACATTCCCAAAAAACCAAACCCTAGTCAATTTGAACCATTCCTATTGGATTTGTTGTCCTTATAAGATTATTGTCCCATAAGAAAATCCAATATTGAAAATACAATTGTTCCAAATTCTATTTCTTTTTAAGTAATTTCAAATAAAAGAAAAATCTAAGAAATAATAATAATTAGAAAAAAAAAATTTAAGAACTGGTGAAAATATATTGTCAATTTCTCTTTTGGGTCACAGGCAAAAAGGTTTATGAACCACTTAATTAAACCATACTGCATCGTCATCTATAGTCTTGCCACACAGTATGTACACCAGGCCAGGAATGATAGGGAGGGAGGCAAAATGTGTTGCAGTCCCCCCCCAACCCCCAAAAGAAAAATAAAGCAACAGTAACATTACCATTACAAAACTGAAAACTTTAATAAAGAGAGTATGCAAGTACAATTAACACCCCGAGCGGCAAGGACTGAGTTCTCCATTCAATCAATTAGTAACGCCCAGCGCTCAGGACGGAGATTGGTAAAAAGGACGGAGATTTATTGATATCAAAACTGATCGCATCGCTCCACAGGCTGGGAGCGTTTGTTGCGCAACATTCAATGTTATTTTCCGGTGGGACGTCATCGAAAATGTTCCCCCCCATTTTAGCCGATGAGACCGAAAATCTTAAAACGTGAATAACTTGATCTAAATCATAACGTCCAATTCTAAGCAAAGATTATGTGTTAGACGGCCCATCGCGGTCCCGTCGCTAGTCGCGTTAGAATAAATCATACCTCCCGTTGTTGTTGGTCGCCTCAGGAGTGTTTTGGCTACTTCAGCTGCATCCGGGATAGTGCCTGGTCCGTCACTAAATGTGCTCCGCTGCTATAAATCGCTGGACGCTCTGATTTAATGGATTAAATAACCCCAGGCGTTCGGGTGTTAATGTATGTATTTTGATCAAATGAGTGACTCATCTCAACATTGCGATTGGAACACCAACATTAACAGAAAAAGGTGTTGCACTTGAAAATATCTATAACTGAATCGTAGTTCAGACCTTCAGTTAAATCTCTCTCAAATGCTAGGAGACAGACTATTTTTGCGAGAGGTTGTCACTCAGTCTATCTGGTTTAACATGATGCGTAAATCAAATAAATCATTGTCACAACTGAGGGAAGTAGCCTAGTAAATCGCACAATCTACTAAACAGGTTTTCAAAGAGATTGTACCTGACAGGTGATCAGATGGCCCAATTAACCCCCACACCTGGCACCCAATAAGACAAAGGCATTCCTATGGGCAAGGGTCGCACTATCGAATGGACAAGCCCCTGAATGGGCGAGGAGTTCATCCGCTGCCCACTGATAGTTCTCAGTTTTGGTTTTTCCTGTCTCTCTTTTGTCTCTCCACAGTCACGGTTATATGCCACTGGTATACACTATACCGCGAAGGAATTCTAATGATTTAAATTACAGTTATTTGTGATTCCCTTATGCATTTATTTTACACCAAGGGGATTATGAGTGTATGATGTGTTCGTATTTGTAACCTCATCTTGACATCAGACTTTCATTATAGCACCCCATGGGATACTTGTTTTTCAGTACGAGATGAGAGTCTGGAAATATCAATGAGGTTTTCAAGCATAGTAAAAAAAGAAAATCAACTACGTGCAGAAAAAGTTTCACAAGTCGGTGCTTCAAAGATCAAAGGGACTGAAATGCTGAAGAAAAGGTGGCGATCCGAGCACTCAAAACAGTATATTGAGGAGTGTGGATATAAAAGTAAAGTATTATAAAGGTATTTTCAGTGATTTCACTTAATTCGAATATCACTTTTTTTTTTGTTTTCTTTTGATAATCCTCCCTACTAATCCTCCCTACTACAACAGTCTTGTCAAAACTTGACTATTGTATAACTCCCTCCTTACTGGCCTACCGGCATGTGCACTTAAGCCTCTCCAACTGATCCAAAATGCCGCAGCTCGCTTGGTCTTCAACCAGCCAAAATTCTCACATGTCTCCCCCCTTCTCCGCTCCCTCCACTGGCTCCCGGTCACTGCCTGCACAGAATACAAAACTCTGGTGCTGGCATTCAAAGCAACCAACGGTATGGCTCCCCCATATCTTGCAAGTATGATTGAACCCTACAAACCCTCCCGCGCACTCAGATCAGCCAACACAGGGAAGCTGGAAGTACCCTCTCACTAAAAACGCCGGGACAACACTCCACACGTCCCAAACTCTTCTCCCTTCTGGCTCCAAAACTGTGGAATGCACTTCCCGTTGCAGTCAGAACTGCAGCATCACTCCCAATCTTCCGCCGTAGTCTGAAAACCCACCTTTTCAGACTCCATCATGGCCCGTAGCATGGCCCCTACCCCCTTAGATAGCACTTTTTGTAGACTTAGATAGCATTTGATACAGACTTATAGCATGTTATGTAGACAGCACTAGAATTGCATTTTATGTAGTCATAGCACTTCATAGTACATATAGCATAGTATAGTATAGTTTATATGTATAGTTTCATTATATAGATATTCCACTGTTCTTAGTTTACGCGTGTTTCATGATAAATACTTTTTATGTATGTGATGTATTGCCATGCTTTTTGTTCTTGCTTAATGTAAATCGCTCTGGATTAAGAGCTAAATGCCTAAATTGTAAATTGTAAATTGTAAATAGTAAATTGTGCTATAGATAGAGTGTGCTGACCAATATAAGGAGTTCCTCCCTGTCCCAAGCTACCCCTTGGGGTCAAAAAACCTTAGATTTGTTTTTGGGTAGAGGGTCCAGCCTTCATCCAATCAGGATGAGAGGGGCCTTCCTCCAATCATGATCGAGCCGGGGCGGACCTTTGTGCACAAACTGTTGGCCTGTTGCACGTCCCCCCACTGTAGAGCGTGTGCATGTGCATATCTTGTTACCGGGGCGGACCAGGGGGTTTTCCAAATCACCCAAATCACTGAATGCTCCTTTCAGTATTAATAATGTTAAAACGCCAACCTGTTTCGAATCACAAAGGAGTCTTCATCAGGGAAAGTATTAGGTTTTCAAGCATACGCAGTCAGTAGGGATCCATCTTTTTTAAATAATTAAGGGCTCAGATTACGCTTCACAGATTGGTTTCATTGAATATTCATGCGGGAATGTGTTTAATTGGGTTTAATAATAATAATAATTAAATAACCAGAAACAAACCTCATCATCGTCGTCATTGTTTCCATCATCATACATGAATAATGCAAAAAAAACAAAACAGATCATTGCTGTGGGATGGAAACTGTATGTCCAAAACTTCTGCCTACTTTTCAGGAAATAGAAAAAAAGAACCTGTGTTCCAATGGATCTAGTGTAATTACAGTATTATTGTATACTTAAAGGTCGCCTCTATAATGCATTACAAGCTCATTTATAATGCATTATAAGGCATTATAACACACGTTATAAATGTTCATACATGTTCACCATGTATAACGTCTCATAACGACGTTCATAACGTATTATAACTGCTAGTCATAATGCATTATTATGCTCAATGGAATAGCACATTATAACTACCATCACTTAGTCCGTTATGATGGCACATATAGAAATTATGTAATGTCTCATAACGCATTATAACCAATATGTTTATTAAATGGAATAATGTCTTATAAACGTCAATAATATGCTATAACATGGCTTTGAGACCTTTAAGTAAAGTGGCCACATATTCATGCGTTATTAATAGTTGTATCATACTCATCATGCTAGTATGATACAACTACTGTATTAATTACCATTAAAGAATGTTGTATAGGGTATTATAGTTTTATGTTATCCTGGTATTCAACCTATTTGCTTCTATTTATTAACTATAAATTATTTTATGAATAAAATGTAAAAAGATGAAATATTCAGATACAAGGTGTCTACCCGACAGTGATGAGATTCAGGTTAGTGAACTGTATTGATTGGCAGTAGTATTTATCTCGACTGTAAATCATCTCAAACATGGGCTCTCGTCTTCTGCTCTGCAGATGCTGGGAGAGAAACGACAACCCGATACCCAACTGGGTGATCAATGGACCAATAGGATTCTCCATCTTGGTAGGTTCCGCCTGACATCCCCCAGAACCCATATATGGTTACGTTAACAAAGTGAGCACATAATGTCAGACCACTGGACGACTGGAGTCACACATAAAAACAAAGCATAGTTTTTGGTTTAAGGTGGCCTTACACTAGCCGATGTAAGGCATTTTTGACGCTCGGGGGGTGCCCGACCGCTCAAAGCGCGATCGGGATCGGCCCGATCAACATCAAGAATGTTTGATATTTGCTCTGCCCCGCTCCGATTATCCTGTAGTGTGTGGTGCTATCAGATTTCAGATTGAAAAAAATCGGCTAGTGTAAGGCCACCTTTAGCCTACTTGGGGATTGAAAAGGGACAAGGCTAAAACGTGTCATTTGTGAGTCTCCGGGGTTTTTAAACCTTGTGTATTTCCGAGAATGTGCAGCCTTGGGCTATGCCTGTCATGCAAACTGCAAAGCCCACCTGATGTCCCCAGGTATTATGTTCACAGGAGGTTTATGGGAGATATGCAAATACACATCCCGGCATAAGGCATGAGCCTTTACGACTTCCAGAGCCGGGAGAGGATGAATCCCTCTCACCTACAAAATATATGCTAATGCTAAAGAGTGTCAATCATCACGGTTACCGAATGCATAGAGCCTCTATGCCAGTGGAGCGGAGCAAAAAGTGAAAATGAAACTTTTGGTGACTAGTTTTTTTAATTTTGGCATGGTGTTAGGTATGGGTATAAGGTTTTCAAAAACGCATTGGGCGCGCCCCCTATAGTGGGCTGTTTGCACATGACTCAAATATTATATTATATAATCATCTTCTTTCGTGTACAGGGACGTGCTGGCCATTGGGAAATTCGGGACAACTCCCGAACGGCCGGTCCAGTCCAGGCCGGTCTGGGCCAGCAGTTTTTTTTTTGTATTAATAAAATAGGCGCGCGGCCTTTGGCCGAATTATGGGCTGAATTATGGGCCCACCACGTCCCTGTTCGTGTATCATCCTCAAATGTCCAACTCAGTATCGAGTAGCCACGCCCCTTGTCTCTGGTCCCACGTGGAAGAGGCCGGCCTCCGAACGAGGTCTGTACAGGGGGCAGGTGTTAATTATGTGCTCGGCAGATTGCTCAGGCTCGCCACACTCGCATACTGCACTGTCCGCCAAGCCCCACCTCTTCATTGCTGATTTGAAGCAGCCGACTCCAGTGCGCAGGCGGTTCAGTAGGGTCCACTGCCGGCGTGGCAGGTCCTCTCCTTCAACGCCATCACCCGGGTCAAATATGTAGTGGTGCCTACGGGAGGGCCCAGCAAACTCCCACTCCTGCTTCCAAGATGCCGCCAGCCATGCACTGGTGGATGAGTCCTCCGGGATGGAACGTAGCATCTCTTGTGCCGCCTTGTTGTAAGGGTGGCGGGACTTGAGTCTGTTTGGAGGCTCTATTTCCACTGTAGTGTTGTGTAAGATGTGCCAGTCGTGTCTTTTGGCTTTCCTTGCTAGCTTGATGGTAGCAGCCTCTCGTCGGAGGCCGACCGGGGCAATTCCTGCAAGAACTGGCAGGTAGGAAACAGGAGTGGGCTTCAGGCAGCCAGTTATGGTTTGGAGAGAGTTGTTAATTACTGTGTCCACCTTTTGGACATGTGGGCTCCTACACCAGACTGGGGCACAGTATTCAGCTGCAGAGAAGACCAGGGCTTGGGTGGAAATCCGCAATGTGTTGGCGGAAGCTCCCCAGGGCGTACCAGCGAGCGGACAGATAAGTGCGACCCTTGATGTGACCTTTGCCCTCACGTCTTCAAGGTGTTGATTGAATGACAGAGTTCTGTCCATGCGCATCCCGAGGTATTTTGGGGCTTGTTGGAACTCAAAGCGCTTGCTGTCAACAAACACATTGATTTCCCAGACACTGTCTTGCCTGTGCTGAGCTGCAGGCGCCACCTAAGGAGGTAGGAAGCCAAGATGTCCATGTCCTGGTTGAGACCATCTTCCATTGCCTTCCAGGTCTGACGTCGTAGCATGATGGCCAGGTCATCTGCGTACCCATACCTCCTATGTTGTCTCTGGAAGGTCGTAGATTGAACAACATCGGGGAAAGGACAGAGCCCTGGGGGACGCCGTTCCTCAATCTTCTCAGCCTGCTTTAATATAATAAATAATCATCATAGAGGGGGTAATAAGGGAAACAAAACATAAACAGTGAGGGGAAAACGGGGTGGGTGGGGATTCAGATTTTACGGGGGCCAGTTTTGAATTGCAGCCGTCCGTAGGTGCCCTTTGAGAGCGGTTTTGAAGGAGTCAAGGGATTCGCATGTCTTAATGGCTGTTGGTAGGGCGTTTGGTGGCGCATTTTGGTGGCACATGTTTGTTTTTTGTTAACCAGGAGTACCAATGTGAAAAGGGTGGGATATATTCCTCAGCCTAGTAGGAAAGTTGGCTAACATTTGAAAGCCAATGTTAGCCAATTAGGATGGAATATGAAATATCGGACAGATCCGGCTTGAACACATAAAGAGATAGTGTGTAACGATTTACGGGGGTTTTGGACAGAATCTGGAGGAGTAATATATATATTATTTCAAATGTTGGCCTCCTGGTGGCGCTATAACAGGCTGTTATGGAAGATTTGGGGCAGAGGTTCATCGTTGGCATCCAGGGTGTGTGTGTGCAAAATTTGGCATCGACCGGGTTAACGGTGCCGGAGATATGCTGTAGACGGACGGACGGACACACACACGGACGGACGCACACACGGACGGACACACGGACGGAGTGCAAAACATACTCTCTCCCCATGCCTTCGGCCTGGTGGAGACAACAATTATCTGCAAAGTGCTCAGTATCAAAGACATCAATTACTCAATATCACAGACTTAAATGTGTGAATGAAACGCTTCGTAAAGTGCTTTGGAAAGAGCTTTGGAAAGAGCCGCCATAAGTGCAGACATCCATGTACAGTAAATACTGTTATCCATGGCAATGACACTGTTTGGCATTAGTAACAAAGAGCAGGGATGTATAGTTAAACACAGTCTAGCTGCCTTAGCAGGGAGGAGGCAGCATACATTACATAGCTTTCATATTGCTGGCCTTTTAAAGAAATGATATTTGAAGAACGTAGAAATGCATAATATCTAATGGCTATCAAGAGCAGCAGCAAGGTCTAAAAGGGAGAAAAAATTTGTGGCTGCACTTGAGTGTGTAATAGCAGACCTACAAGCTCGTAGCGCGGCATCTGCTATTACACACTCATCTTGATCATGAATTTAGTATTCTGTGCATTTAGGACTAATTTCAAATCATGAAGCTTGATGACAGTGAGTCAGCTGTGTACGAGAAGAGTAAACTATTTGGTGTTATCCCTCCTAGGTGAACTTCATCCAGTTCATCAGTATAATCCGTATCTTGGTTCAGAAGCTGAGGTGTCCTGACGTCGGGGGAAACGACCAATCACAGTACAGGTTATCTATCTGTCACTTCTTAATGTCTTCTTCTTTTGTTTGAAGTGTGACACAGAAAGGCACAAGCGCACATATTTTCAGGTTTCAAAAGTCTATTGTTGCCAGGAGACGTACAGTATATGAAAACCTTTGTAATCATCCAGTCGGCTGTCGGCGCCACTAGAAGCAAACTGTAACTAAGCTGAGCTGACAAAAAAAATCTATGGACATTTTCTCTACGCTACCAGCTGTGCCTCTAATAGCTTAAGTTCTCAAACCTTTTCACGTCAAAGGACCCCTATTTGAAAGAAAGGAGGCCACAGCTTTGCAATACTATATATTTTGTAAGAAATAGAAACCACAGGGTTCCTCTGGGTTTTGACCCCCAACACATAAAGAGATAGTGTGTAACGATTTACGGGGGTTTTGGACAGAATCTGGAGGAGTAATATATATATTATTTCAAATGTCGGCCTCCTGGTGGCGCTATAACAGGCTGTTATGGAAGATTTGGGGCAGAGGTTCATCGTTGGCATCCAGGGTGTGTGTGTGTGCAAAATGTGGCATCGACCGGGTTAACGGTGCCGGAGATATGCTGTAGACGGACGGACGGACACACACACGGACGGACGGACACACGGACGGACACACGGACCCCCAAATCAATATGTATATGGAGGCGATTTCAAAAACGATCCCAACATTTTTCTCATCTCTTCTAGATGTTAAAATTGCAGATCTAAAAGCTCACAACATGTCACACTGTGACCCTTGAGCATTCAGAATCGGCTTTATTGTCACATCACAGGTTTACAGAAGTAAAGAAGTGGGTGAAATTTGTTTTTGTGCATCGTTCCCATCGTATTTAGAAGAAAGAAAGGGCAAGAAAAAGAGAGGGGGCAAGGGGTGAAAGGAGATCAAACAAGAAAAAACAAAATACAAAAAATATCAACATATTTACATGGTACATGAGATAAGATATAAAAAGGTGTGTGAGCATAGCAGCAGATGTAAACTGTGCATGATATTCTTATGAACATTAGCTAAGGGGAAAAAACGGGCTTTCCCAAAAAAATGCATGGGATTAGGTGCAAAATGTCAGTGTGTGACGGCCGTATAATCCACATAAAGTGAGGAAGAGCAAAGAAAAAAAAGTCACATCACATTTGTATAATCCACAGAGATCCAAGGAAGAGCTAAAAATCCATGTCACTTGTTCCTGGTATAATCCACCGGTCGGTCCAGCCAGGACAGCAGTGTCACTGTTTACATGGAAAGAATGTAAAATGTGGTGCCAACTTCTACCGTGTCACATTGAGAGAGAGCGAGTGCATTTTCCGGGAACTGGCGTCAGCCCCGGTGTCGCCGCCAACTGCCGATAGTAGCCACGGCAGTGTTTCCGCATTAGTCCGACACCCTACCCCAAACCCTAACCTCACAGGGAAGCCACGGGTGATTTGTAACCGGCAGCACATGTGGGTAGCCACGGGTGAGTTTTAACACATGTTTTGGGGCACCTCGGTAGTCCTTGCCACGCAAAAACTACAAAAAACTACAAATTGCGGGTCCTGTGACACGCCATCTTGAACCAGAAGTATTAATCACATGCGGTCCGTCGCTCAATCAGGACCTAAACTAGCATGCAACAGGCTAATCTGCTAACCGGAGTGACGCATAAGGCTTTTATTGACATCCTAAAATCATACTTTTTCTCATGTCACAAAATCTGAGCTTCAATTCCGAGATACAAGCGGCTAAAGATCGCAACCATTACAGGAGTGTATGGAGCGCGGAGAATCGTTTATTTATCTTTATTTTTTCTCATCCGTTCCAAGATGGAGGCAGTTACATGCTTAATTAAACGTGCAAACACGGGCAGTGGCATTTAAGTGAGGGGGTTTCTTTTTTAAAGTTTTTTAATTATTTTTCTATAAAGAATACAAAATACACAAGACTTACATAAAAGAAAAAGACAAGAAAAAACAAACAAAAAACAAAACACGACTAGCAGTCAAAAAACTAAGCTAAATGGACAACACCCCTCCACATTCTGTTGTTGATGTCAGCGATTGTATCATCTGTAATGTATTACAAATTGCTAATGCAATAATCCTTTAATATACAAATAAAAGTAGTCCCATACTAAATGGAACTTTCCTTTGACATTGTTCCTCTTGGCAATTGAGTATTCAAAAGATGCAGTTTCGGTCATAAATTGGGTCCAGTCTGTGAGCTCTGGTGTAGATGAGCTCTTCCAGTAAAGTGAGGCGGTTTCTTAACCGTGTTTAGACGTGTATGGCTCGAAATGTGTTTAACCAGCCACGCATATGTCTTACCGACAAAGCATGTCGGGAGCCACGGTACACTGCCTGGACCAGCGGCCGCCGGACGGACCGACACTGCCGCGGCACGGAGCAGCAGTTTAGTGTCATGATAATCCCCCCACCTTCCACGTCTGATCGCCGCTGCCGGAGAATGTACTCGCTCCTCCTTGCAAAAGGGGACAGAGTCAGCTAGTAATTAACAGATTGTACCCATAAGTGATTCCATTTACAACCGACCATTTACAGCAATTATACATTTGGGCAAACCTGAAGCCCAGAGCATTTGTATTAACTTCGTAGTCTTGGCTGTGAAAAGAGATTAGAAGGAAACTGTCAGTCAACGCACGCACGCACGCACGCACGCACGCACGCACGCACGCACGCACGCACGCACGCACGCACGCACACACACACACACACACACACACAGGATTTATCAATGGAAAGAAAATCCCTCAAATGAAATGTTTGGTTCATGCGACACAAGCTTGCAAATGGTGTCAGGTTGGCTTAGCAGCTATAATGTGACTCTAACAGAAATGGCACAGGTTCAATCCCCTTGCAATGATTCTGAATCCCTGTACCTGCTCACTCTTACTAGTATAATATAACATCAGCTAAGGTATTCTTAACAGTTCTACTGCGTACTACGCGTTACCCGCATTATAATCAAATATTCTACGCTGCCAGGATTGTTTTATTACCTTTAGATCATACGCTGAAGTATCTGGGCTTTTGATCGAAAATCCGCTGAAGATAGCTTGCGCCATGTTTACATTCCATCGCACCAATTACAAACTGAATAGGTCGATAGTTTGTAGTTTGTAGTTGATAGTTTGTAACCAAAGGATTCCCAGAAAACAGACTAGAAAATGTGTCAAGATCAGAGGTTCGATCAGGGTCTCTCTGGAAAAGAGAAATCAGTTAAATGATGATGAAATATAAATGAAAACTAGGAAGGCTTATTCAAAGATTACAGCAACAGCTAACAGCATGTCCATCCCTGAGCAAGTCACTTTCATTCATTGTACGATTCTTAATAACCACCTAATTTCTTCTTATTTTTTTTCCTCACTCAGACTATAGTTTGGGAAGATAATCCGAAAACCACATTTCATCAACCGAGTTTGATAACTCAGCATTTATCAGTGGCATTCACATTTAAAATCCTCTTAACTTGGACATCTCGTCCCAGTCAGAGAGAGGTGTGCAAATCTTGCGGGTGAATGGGCGATGTGTAGCTGAGCTTTTTGTTTGTTGTTGTGATGGTTCATGTGGATTTGAGATTTGGAGGCGAGAAAGTGACGTGGAGAGAGATACAGTAAGCTTTGTCTGTGCCACAGGCACAGCGTGAGTGTAGCGTAGGAGGTTATGGATCAGTACTTAGCATTGGTGGAAGTAATACTCAGACTTTTTACTTAAGTAAAAGTAGCAATACCACAATATAAAAGTACTTTGTTAGTTAAGTAAAAGCCCTCTATTCTAATTTCATTTGAGTAAAAGTACAAAAGTAATGGCATCAAAATATACTTAAGTAAATGTACTTGTTTTCATTCTTTGTCAAACTTTTTCGAAAATAGCGTTACGCAAGGGATCTGCACATAATTCACTTGTGCTCCTCACAAGGCTCAATAACAAATCATGGGACTGTTTTCAAGCGGATGTTCACGGATCAAAGGTGCAAATACTTCGGCGTATGCTCCAAAGGTAATTAAACAATCCCGGCAGTCACGGTATCTTGTCAATTATACTATAACGCGTGGTGAAGGTGATGAAATTGAATGAGGGAATCGTTCACAATGGGCCTTGGCACAAATCTAATAACTTCTTTGACTAGACAATTAAACACAATGACACTGTGCTGATTATGGGACAATTACAATCACAGAGATTTGTGGAGAATTAAGACAGAATGAGACCTCTGAGCTGTGAATGTTCTGCATCAAGTCAGCTCCAAATCAGGAGCACATTCTGTTATCAAACGGATTCGCATTATGGGTGGTTTGAAGAGGCGTTTTCCGCTGTCCTAAACCTGTGTGCGTAAGATAACAAATATAGGGAAAGCGCATCAACACGCGTTACACGCCTGCAGACACACTTCCACCCGCAAATATAGGGGTCGGCAAAATATATAGTGGGTTGTGTGGCCGCAAGATAATGTTTGCGCATAGTGGAAGCTCCTAAATGCGTAATTCACGGAAAGTGTTTAATGCTTGAGGATAAAGCATGGCACACGATAGAGCTCTTAGTCTTAAACCGTATGTATTATTCCCTGGATTCCCTTTTAAATATACTTTATGATTTATGGTACAATTTATGCAGTCATATTACATTGAAGTTGGCATTTTGAAAACAAGTACAGTAGTAAGGCATTTCAATACACAAATATATCTTTTTTTTCCTCAGTGTTAATAAGTGCCATGGTTTCAGTTTTTTCTGTCTTGAGTCCAGGGTTCTCTGTCTTTTTAGTTCACCTAAAAGAGAGATGGCCTCCTGATGGATCACCATGGCACTTCTGGTGTTCCAGATCTTATTGATCACAGTGCAAACCACAGCCCAATTAAAGTCTTGTTCCATAGCAGACATTTTTTCATCAAAGATTCCACGATCATGACATAACTCCCCAAATAGGCCCTGGCCTTTTCCACCTAATTCGAATTTATCACCATTTTGAATTATCTTCAAAACATTTTTTTTTTGCTGCGCCTACAGGTTTTGTCCAAACTTCACAATATTTGGTACACATCTTTTGACCACATGTAGCACCACTAATGAACGTTGAGCCGCATTTGGCAGCGGTGGCCGAACGGTTTGCTGAGCGGTCTTGATACCGGAAGGTCGCCAGTTCGAATCCCCGGACCGGCACGTTAAAATTACCACCGCTGAAGTGCCCTTGAGCAAGGCATTGAACCCCTACCATGAAATGTTCTATGAGCAGGGTGTGGCTGTAAACAAGCATCTCGAGCTTAGTCCACTTCCCTGGGTAAACAAAGAACTTTGCTTTGCTTTGATGTCGTAGAAATTATATTTTCCGCTGCAGATTCCTTGGAGTCGCAACCCACAACTTGTGCCAGGCCATCAAACACTTTCCAGTTTCTCAAAACTAGTTTAGTTGCACATTGATGATGAAGAAATGGAAAATAAACAGAGAGGAGGGACTAATGAGCAAGTGTTATCAAGATTGACTTTAATATGCAATCACCTCACATCAATAAGGAAGTAATATGCATACAGATCGGTACAGACTCTCTTTCATGCCAACTGCCATCAGACTCTATAATACATATGCATAAGAACTGTCTCCACTGATGCATTATGGCCACATTATGCTGCTGTAACACTTCAATTTCCCTTCGGGGATTAATAAAGTATATCTCATCTCATCTCATCTGCAAGATCAAATCAACATAAAGTAATGACAAAATGAAACTTGAAGAATGTGCATGCTGCACTTAAAATGAGGACTGGCACTTGCAGTACGCCTGGGTTCGGACGAGGACAAGAAATGCAGATGTGACCTTTTGGAGAGTAAAACAAACTGCTAATATTCAGCATAGCGACACAGTTTAGTCATTCCACAGTGGAATGGACTGAAAACTATCACAGATTGCAAAACAACAAAACAGAATCCGACAATATAGTGTCTGCATCTCTCACAGAAGAACTGAACACGCTTTGAGAATAAGCATAGATAAAATAATAATAAACTTAGATATGCAAAATGGTCCAGGACCCCTGCCTACTGGAAATAACTGTGTGTAAAACCTTTCAAAAGATACACAAGAAACCTGGCCCAGAATCTCTAGGTGATTCCTCAAAGTTCAGGCAGATTAGCTAGCCAATGTTAATTTCACCCACATCTCTAACCTTTTCTCTGCCCTACAGTCCATTTCTCCTATGGGCATAAAAGGGACACAGACAGACAGACAGACAGACAGACAGACAGACAGACAGACAGACACAGAGTACATACTGTATGGGCATTGGGCATAAAGAGGACACGGACAGCCATACAATGGGTGACATGTATGGGCAATGGGCATACACTGATGACATCAGGGATCTCCATATATGGGTATTATGGACACAGGCAGGTACAAGAGTACTCTGACAACGGGTATAGCCTATTGCATTCACAACTTGCATTGTTCCCAACTACAGTAGCATCGTTCCCGCTGGTGGCCACTACTACTACTGTAAATGTGTGAAATCTCTGCATCTGTTTGTATGCGTGCATATCTCTAGTTCACGCATCTCAAGGACTGCCTGACTGACCGATGTCAAACTTAGCGGGCATGTCGTAGAACAGGGGTTCTCAGCCTTTTTGGCTGGAGACCCTGGAAATGCTTTGGCCATATGTCTCGTATGACCGCTATATGCCCATATATCCATATAAGTACTGTAGATGCCACACACGCACGCACGCATGCATGCATGCACACACACAGTTAATGGAAAAAGTTGTCCATGAAAATGGGTGTTTACAGTAAGTCTTGACTTGACCCTATGTATTTTAACAAATTAAATTGTCCTGAGAAATGATTGCAGGCTTTGTCAGCAAAAGCCCAAATGCAAACAGCACCACTGTAAGGGATTTAATAAGCTGGGCAAGATACTGAGCCTGTTCAAATTGTATGGAGCTGAGATGATGGTAAAGCTTATGGCTTATGTGGTAAAGTGCCTAGACTTGGGGCAACAAACTTCTCAGGAGAATTTTAAATAGTTGTGTGATGTGTGCACAGGAGACAGGGTTGTATAGCCACTAGCCAGTACATTTGGAGGTTACTTCTGCACCATGACAATATTATATTTGAGTAGCCTGTTTGAGAACCCTGAGCAGTTAATAACTATGCATTAGAAGCAGGGAACTTTAAATGTGCTGGGGGTCTTAAAGGGACATTTCACCGCTGGAAGAAACTGAATGTCACTCAATGTTAATAGTATTTGTAGTAGATAACAGTAGCACAATTTGAAATGTGCACCCCCCCACGGGCAGACAAATAATGAAGTCTTTGTGTTTGACTTTGACTAGGGTTTGACTGGATTGCTGAATCCCTACAATGCCCATAATGCTTTAGTGCACTACCCCTCCTTGGGGGGAGGCTGCATAGAGGTGTGACTTTGTAGTCCAGGAAAGAAGTGAGACCACATTTTCAGAGAAAGCTATACGTTATGGGGAATAGTTACATCGCAGGCTGTGGGAGAATCCTGTGCTGTTTAAAATACCGCAGTAGACGCAACAGAGGGGTGATATGACTGATCCATGTGGGAAAACGCTCACCATGAAAATGCACATATAGAAAGAAAATTATTCCCACCTGAGGAGGCATTTGGGTGTTGGTTCAGCACAGGTCAGTGGAGTGGATCCCCAGAGTGTTAATCTAGGATCAGGTCTTGTAAACTCACATTCCCCGTTTCCAATTCAGCTCCTGTATAGCCGAACGTGTGTCTGCGAGCGTGCGTGCGTGCGTGCGTGCGTGCGTGTGTGTACACTTAATAGACAGCTGACAGTTTAGCCACCCATGTTGTTTTTTGAGCGGTGTGTAACCACTCCAATGACTGGCCGTGTATGTCTGTGTGTGTGTGTCAGTCTGTCTGTCTGTTTGGAGTACGAACAGCTGCAATAGCACTGGCAGTCAGCCAGCGGTGTTGTTGAGCAGCCACTCAGTTCATATGGATGTGATTTTTAGTAAGAATTTCATTTGTAGATGTATTTCTTTCGAATTTTGAAGAATTAAAAGAATATTGCTTGTCTAGGAACAAGTATAAATAATTTGTATAGCAAGTAGAACTGCATTGTGCAGGTAAATATTACATTTTGATATTATTTATTTATCTTTCCCGTCAGGAGATTGGCTAAATCGACCCTGCTGTTGATCCCTTTGTTTGGGATCCACTATGTGGTGTTTGTGTCGCTCAGTGAATCGATTGCTGAGGATTACAGGATCTTTTTTGACCTGGCCATCGGATCCTTTCAGGTATCCTGCATTATGTTAAGAATAAGCTCTATTATTTGGGCCCTTATTTGTGTCCTCTGCTGTCCTTCCTTACTGAACAGCAACATTCATACATGTTTGAACTTGAGGTTATGTAACAATGTATCAAAAAATAACTTGAGAATATTGGTGAAAAGAAAAATACTTTTGAAGTCTTGTTGATGGTTCTTTTTTATATAATTTAAGTTAGTTTTTTCGTGTTATTATTATTTATTTATTTATTTTACTTTTAATGCCAGGCCCAA
The DNA here is from genome assembly GCF_951216825.1 of Electrona antarctica. NCBI lineage: Eukaryota > Metazoa > Chordata > Actinopteri > Myctophiformes > Myctophidae > Electrona > Electrona antarctica. Next base: position 36,822,847 of record NC_136800.1, read on the forward strand.
AATATAGATACCAGGGTTAAAGAGGTACTGTAGCCTATAGCCTATTTTCTGTTTGGTATGTCTTTTGATGTCGGCTGCACAATATGTGAGCTCTGTGCCTTCTGTCGACATAATTTGTACTGTGTATACTCAATTAACTGTCAAAACGTATGAAATTAGTGTTTTGTAATTTTTTGTTTGTTTTTGTTTTGCTAGGGTCTTGTGGTGGCCATTTTGTACTGTTTCTTAAACAGCGAGGTAAGTTCTCCTTGTTCTTCAGTCCAGACCATTGGAATAAGTGTGTAGCACGTACAGGGGTGGGCAACTTTGACGATGGAGAGGGCCTCTATATTTCCACACTCACTCCAGAGGGCCACATTGCGTATTACTGTTGTAGAAAAAAACGCCGATCTACAAGCTCATGCGACTCGTTTTGAGCTTGTAGATCTGCTATTTTTGCTATATTTGAAATTAAATCTTGAATTCTTTTTGGCTATTTTTGAATTGGAATCCTGAAAATTAACATTTTTATGTAATTTTTAAATGCCTTTCAAATGCCGTTAACACCCTGAGCGGCAAGAACGGAGTTCTCCGTTCAATCAATTAGTAACGCCCAGCGCTCAGGACAGAGATTGATAAAAAGGACGGAGATTATTGATATCAAAACCGATCGCATCGCTCCACAGGCTGTGGAGCGTCTGTTGCGCAACATTCAATGTCATTTCCGGCTGGGACGTCATCGAAAATGTTCCCCCCCATTTTAGCCGACGAGACCGAAAATCTTAAAACGTGAATAACTCTTGATCTAAATTATTCCGTCCAATTCTAAGCAAAGATTATGTGTTAGACGGCCCATCGCGGTCCCGTCGCTAGTCACGTTAGAATTAATCATAATTAATTAATCGTTGTTGTCGATCGCCTCGGGAGTATTTTGGCTACATCAAGCTACTTCAGCTACATCCGGGATAGCACCTGGTCCGTCGCTAAATGCGTTCCGCTGCTATAAATCGCTGGGCGCTCTGATTTAATGGATTAAATAACCCTGGGCGTTCGGGGTTTCAACATAGTTATGTTAACTTCATGAACTAAATACAAATTCATTGGACATAAAAAAGAGAATAAAGCGGGTCATGAACGAAATAATATATCAATATTCTGATATTAACCTGCGGGTTGCATTAAGTGAAGGTGGGGCCGCATGTGGCCCCCAGGCCGTCAGTTGCCCATGCATGGTGTAGCATATCCGGATCAGAAACTGATATGTTTTTAGTTGCATGAGTACAGTACACAGTTGTGGTATTTACTCACTGGGAACATTTATTTTGTGAATAATTATACACTTTAAAATGCATAACACAAGTTTAAACACTTAAAAAGGCTGTTTGTGTTATGAATATAGCCTACATCCACTCATTTCCATACAACCTGTATGGACGAGGCATCACCAAATTAATGATGTGACGCCTCAATGAATCAAGTTCTCATTGGTTATTTGTCACGCTCCCAGTGTGTAACGACCTTTAACAGAGTCACGGTGTTTTCTATTTGTACGTTTTTTTATTTTTTTTCTTCATTTGATTCAATTTTGGAGATTTACATGCATGTGATAACACAAAACGCATTCTTTATATCTCATGTCATAGTCAGCAAAATAACGTGAAACTTAACTATTACAAAACATGCTGTAAACTATCCAACCAGGGTCAAATCAGACTATCAAACAGAAAGCCACACAAAATGTCTTTCAACTTCTTTCCTGTGTTTGTTTAAACTTTCTGGCACACTGTATTGTCCCATTCGGCAAACCCCACCTATCTGGGCACTACAGTTGCTTAAAACAAACCATGACATAATTTGACCCAGTTCTGTATCGCACATTACAGAATAAAATAAAAATGTGTGTTTATAACACGTGTTCCCTCCTCTCGTTAGGTTCAAGGCGAGCTGAAGAGAAAATGGCGGAGCATTTGTCTCAACTGCAGGTTGAGCAGGACCCAACATCCCAGCAGCAGCTACACATCCCGGAATGGATCAGAGAACATGGTGCAGTTCCACCGCAACTCTCGCCATGCGTCCATCCTGCAGTCGGAGACATCAGTCCTGTGAAACACTGGCCTTTACAAAGTGATACAAAACAGAGCTGCTATTAAGTGTTACAGTGAAAAGTCAAAGTCAGGTCTCAACTTAAAGGTATATTCAGTGATTTCACTTAATTCAAATATCACTTATTTTTTCTTTTTTTTTTTAGATAATCCTCCCTACCATAGAGTGTGCTGACCATATAAGGAGTTCCTCCCTGTCCCCAGTCAGCCCCTGGGGTCAAAAAACCCTAGTTTCAGTTTTGGTGACGGGTGGCAAAGCCTTCATCCAATCAGGATGAGAGGGGCCTTCCTCCAATCATGATCGAGTGGGGGCACATGCTGTTGGCCTGTTGCACTTCCCCCCACTGTAGAGCGTGTGCATGTGCACATTTTGTTACCGGGGCGGACTGGGTGGTTTTCCAAATCACCCAAATCACTGAATGCTCCTTTAAGTCTGGATGTTTGAGACTTAAGTCTGACTTGAGTCCAAGTCCAATGTTTAGCCTACAGCTCTATGCCTATAGGCTATTATCCCCATAATCAAATATCCAGTTTGGCAGTACACAGACAGTTACCAATAGCTGGGAAGAAATAATGTCAAAAATCATAAAGTTTGTGCACTTGGTGACTCGTTTTGGAATGTTGGCATGGTGTTAGGTATGGGTATAAGGTTTTAATTAAAAAACAATCACAAAAGAGTTGGGCTCGCCCCCTAGTAGTCGGTTTGCAAAGCCTACTGTATATGGTTGAACTTGAAACCCCAAATAATTGATATAATATTTTTCAATGGATCCTGTTACTATTATAAATAACAATTTAGGAAAAATAACTTCTGGAAAGGCATCATTGTCAAGATGGTGTCCATGATGGCAATACACAGCCAGTTACCAATATCTGGGAAGGAATATGTCAAAAATCATAAAGTACTTGATAACTAGTTTTTGATTTTTGGCATGCCTAACACCATGCCAAAAATCAAAAACTAGTCACCAAGTTCACAAACTTTACGAATTCCCTCACAGCTACAAGATTACTACACCCAAATGCTACCAAACTAAAATGGTGTGCGCAGTATACGTTTAACTGTTAATCCCGGATTTTACTGGCCAATCACAGCATGTCCTTGCACTGTCTTGGACTCCTGCTGAGTTGAGTTACTTGACTTGAAACTTGAATGTAATGCTTATCAGAAAATAAATTGGGTCTCTTCCATTATACTTCCTTCACAGCTCTTACCAATTATACTAATTAAGGACAAAGGGGTTCCGCCGCACGCCTCAAGCCAAATTCAGGCAGGTCCGGTGCATCTCAGGAGCTGGACTTGTATGTGTAGAAGAAGGAAGGCACTGGAGCAAGGCACTGGCGCAAACTCAGACAATTAAAGCCCTTTGCATTAAGCCTTTTATAGCAAGTCTGATGAAAGATGACATTGAAACGCTGTCATGTTATTTGCCTACACCGTGTAAATAAAAAAGGCTTTAATTGTCGACTTTGCTCCAATGCCTTCCTTCTTCTATACTAATTAAGGCTCTGTTCCATTATGGTCAAACAGTCAGGGTGCCGATTGTGCAAGTGGGTGCACTGGAAACACTCTGCTACACCAGTGGGTCTCAAAGTGTGGTCCAGGACGGTAGACGGTACCCTCATCATGGTTGCGGGGGTTCCAAATTACCCCTTATGGGTGTGCAACTCTGAGAGTTATGGGGGTCCTTGAAATGGAAAAGAGAATCACTGTACACTAATGGAACAGAGCCTTAATTAGTATTGGTAAGACCTGTGAAGGAAGTAAGGAAGAGTTTTGATTGATTGATTGATTGATTGATTGATTGATTGATTGATTGAAGTAAGGAAAAGGCCCAATTTCTTTCCAATATGGCTGCTGTGCATAGAGCCTTCTGCTACAAAGCGACTTTTTGAGATTCGTCAAAAATGATATAGGCCTATGCTCCAGTGCTGTTCACTAAAGCTGGATTTATACTTAGTTGCGTGCCATTTTGCACACCTTAACTAGATCCACAAGCTTATAGATCTGCTATTTCGGTGCGCAGAAATAGCCTGCCACAATGCATCAAGCCTTTAACCCTACAACACACTTGGGTTCAATTGAGGTTGTGCTTGAAGTGCCAAATGGATGGTGTTTATTCATATCAGGAAAAATGCGAGTAAGGTGTGTTTTCACTCTCAGAAAAGCATAGAATCCAGTCAAAATAATAAAAATAGAAAATAACATTTTCCTGTGTTTGTATGCACTTTCTGGCAGTATAGTGGACATTTTTGAAAAAGGACTAAACTGGCTGTCCAAAACCTTCCTGTGATTGTCCAACATTTCTGGCACTGGTACTGTACCGCGTGTGGCAAATGGTAGACACTTGGCATTCAATATTTTAAAACAAACACTGTACCAGTAATTAATATGCAAATGCTTGTTGTCCCAGTTTTTAGAAAAGGAAACCACAGGCTTAAAACAAAGAAGATGATATAAATAGAAATCAGGCGACAGTAATTCTAAACAGGTTGATGAATGAGTTCCCTTTTTTGTGTACATTTTGTACACCAACTAGTGTCATGTTGACGAACAGCGCATGCTCCTAACCCTACTCTGTGGTGTACTGGATTCCACACTGTGGTCAGTGATATCTGCTCTTCTGAAGAATGCATGCGTTCAGAGTCAGACAAGAGACCATTCAACAACAAAACATGGCAGTGTGTCCGCTAGAAACACCTTCTTTTTGCAGGTTTCTTTTAACAATGTAAAGAACACATGTACCTATTTGTTCCTGACTGTGCTAACTGAGCACATAGCCCTCTGTTATCGCTGCATTTGCTGAGAGTTTAAGATATTTTGGTGGTTTTCAACTGTTGTTTTTACCATTTTCACATTAGGTGAACAAGTGGTAATCCTATTATTTTCACACAGCGCAAAAGAGTGTGTAAAGATGGTTGCATGATATTCTCAATGTATTTTTATATATTCTCTTCCTTTTTGTGTACAGCTGCTAATGTGCTATTTGCTTGTCGGTTCAAATGTGATTTTGTCAAAGGTGATGATTTGGAAATGCTTCTGTGTAGCATTCTACTTTAACAGGTTGCAATTGTGTCGTTAAACGTTGTGTGTATAGTGTGCATGATTGCAGTCTGTTGACACATGACACTTTAATTAAGGCACATGTGGGATCTATTTAAAAAAAAATATATTTAACACATTGGTGTATGATTTGTACAGTATTGTTTGATTTATCCTGTAATTTACCCTTCTGTAACCTTGTTTAATTGATGTCTGGCATACATTGAAGTGTGTGTGTGTGTGTGTGTGTGTGTGTGTGTGTGTGTGTGTGTGTGTGTGTGTGTGTGTGTGTGTGTGTGTGTGTGTGTGTGTGTGTGTGTGTGTGTGTGTGTGTGTGTGTGTGTGTGTGTGTGTGTGTGTGTGTGTGCGTGCGCGCACCGACACAGGCACATTTATTAACAGATTGGAGAATTACAGCACATTTCAAGCACTCAATACAAAACTGTTAACTGTGGATTACACCATAAAGCATTACACTTGTGTGCGTGTGAGAGAGAGAGAGAGAGAGAGAGAGAGAGTGAGAGTGAGAGTGAGAGAGAGAGAGAGAGAGAGACGGAATGGTGAGGCCCGTTTTTCCGGCATGGGAGACAGAGGGAAATCAGTGTGTGTCTGTGTGTGTGTGTGTGTGTGTGTGTGTGTGTGTGTGTGTGTGTGTGTGTGTGTGTGTGTGTGTGTGTGTGTGTGTGTGTGTGTGTGTGTGTGTGTGTGTGTGTCGCACGCCAGACATTCATGTACATTTAATTTAATTTATTCATTTTATTGTCTTTAAAGTACATTATTTTGCCTTGACGGTTGTTATAAAGTTGCATTCAAATGCACTGTAGCCTTAAGAAAAGTGTCACCAAATAATTGTTAGGATATCAGCAATGATATCTAATCAACTATTTAGTTGGTTTAATTAGTAAAACAGAGTTATTGTAGTTTATATTGTAGTTATAGTTTAAACTAGATGGCACTACAGTCGCAGCGCATGAAAGACATTATTTGGAAAAAGGTTTTCTTGCTTCATGCCTTTCTTCACAATGTATAATTGTGACACGGTGTACTGACTTGCCGATCGAGTCTCCTGTTAATATACTCATGTGTCAACTGTGTAAGGTTTAAAAAAGCTCATTGTTGGCTGCACTTTAATGACTGAAGCAATCCAGGAAGTGGGACTTCTAAAACAGGCTTCTGCTATGCTGTACACATCCTTTGGCCCATTTCCAGTTCGGCTTGCTTTGTGAGTGGTGGTGTGTGCTTGTGTTTGAAGAGACAATATGTTTTTGTTGGGCTACAAGGTTCCAAGAACACTCATCTAGTTAAATATATACCATTTAACAGTACATTCTTACAGCTACAAAATAAAATCTTGAGTCTGGGACATATGAGTAATGTACATGTGCGTCAGAGTTTACGCTCAGGACTTTAAGATTTTCCATGCCAGATATCAAGTTCATTGCAATGTTGCATTCATGGAAGCCATGTGGCATTTCATGCTATTGAATGACGTGATCGATTTTCATGATGAAATCTCTGTATTAATAAATGTGGCTTTATACGGAAATGTTTGCTGGTGGTTTTGTTCCTATAGCTCCAAACACGCAAAGGCCTGCATGGACACTTACACAGCGACACATAATTGGAACAGATTGTAGGATTACAGAATGCATAATAGCAAACCTTACATGCGGCCCAATCCCAATCCGCTCCCTTGCTGAATCAATGAGCCCTCCTTGACTTAGCTGCGCGTTCATGTGAAGTCTGCGAAGGCTTGATGACTGTCCAATTTGAAATCGTTAAATCAGTGGCACACCTAGGATTCCATGCGCGGCCAAAAGCCGCTGTCTGCTGGTGTCTCTTCCGGGTTTTTAGCAAGGAAGCTTTGAGAAGGAAGAGAAGTGGTCACATGACTGGGCTGCGCCATGACACTTTCATGGACACTTTCATGTGAGCCAAACTACCCGGAAGTTTGGCAGAATGAACTGGAGTCAATGAGAGCTCAGTGACCAGCTCATGAACAAACATTATTTATGAATGACATGTAACACATTATTGTCTGCTGTGTTGCTTTTCAATGTGTACACTGTGTAATTTTTATAGAGGTATGGTATCTAAAGAGCACAAAGTACCTTTCTGAACGTACCAAGTATCGCGAGACTTCCAACCGTTTCCTGTCTGGCAGCCAAATCTCGCGATACTTCGGAACCAGAAACGATACCTGCTGCTGTTTAGATCCTCAGATAAAATTATATACTGTGCACTCTGTGCACATCGAAAAGTACAGAACAACCTGTGATATGTATTCTTTTATATTCCTGAACCGATTATATGACAAACGTCTCAATTGTTCATAAATAGTGTTTGTTATAAGTTGGTCCAGCCGGCTCCATTCACTGCCATGTATTCATTGCACTTCCGGTGTGAGTTTGGCTCCCATGAAAGTGTCCATGAAAGTGTCACGTGAACACTTCTCTTCCTTCTCAAAGCTTCCTTGGTTGGCAGGTGGATGGAAATGAAGCTCCACCCACGCGGCAGATTGCCGTGTCGGCCAGATTCCTGGAAAAGCTTGCCCCATGCGGCATTCTGCTGCGGGGGTGGAGCTTCATTTCCATCTACCAGCTGTCTAAAAACCAGGAAGAGACGCCAGCAGACAGCGGCTTTTAGCCGCTCAGGTGTGCCTGCACTGACTGAGGATTCAGCCCCGCCCCTGTATGCACCCTTTGCCAAAGTCAGCATCGATGCTGACTTTAGCCAAATTCCAATACCCAAAGTCTCGGCCACTCGCTCACTCACACAGCATGGTGGTGTTGAAACCTGAGACCTGCTGAAATATGAATGTAGACAATTACATAATGTCAGTGTCCGAATGTAAATCGTTGCAGTCGTTTCATTAGTCGTGTTCAACCTAGCGGTATTTAGGCCACGACCGACGTGTATTTAAAGACCTCCATGTAAGTTTCGTGAAGTCCACAAGATGGTCACATATTTCAGCAGGTCACCAATTTCACCATAACACCACCATGCTGGAGTGAGCGAGTGTGAGTGAGCGAGTGGCCGAGATTGTGGGTATTGGTATTATTGGTGAATAAGGACAGTTTGTTTTAATAAAGTGATGCAAAGTGTCATGAATGGCATGAAAGTGCTGTCCCATTTCTTTCACAACAACTTGGAGCCCTTGTAGACTCTCACCCTCAAGCACAGCTAAAGTCAATGAGGGTTCAGGGCTCAGGGCTTGAGGGAGGCGATTGGGATTGGGCCTTACATGTGCATGCCCTCTCAGCCAATCACAACACTTGGATACCTAGAAAGATATACATGATGGTTTTATATCTGGCAGCCTGGAATTTTGTTATTTTAGGGGAAAGCCACTTGGCCTTTGGTGTTGTACCTTTTTAGGGTACAAAGGCCAAATGCCAGCATCACACAAAACAATGATTGCAAGTTGACGAAAATGAATATTTGAATGTATTATTCATTATCTTTTATATGTATTTACAAATTAGCAATGCTAGTAGAGTGAAAGGTTTGCACATGCTCAGTCCTGGACTAACCAGTCACTGGACTCGTTTGAGTTGCATTGGGAGTTAAGAATTCAAAAGACACTGCGGTGTCTAAAAAGCAGAGAAGAAAAATGGAACATCAATTGGGTCAGTGTGGGTGGGGCGCCACGGCGTCTGTGGCCTTTTTCATGTACATTTACAGTATGATGAACAGAAGGTCAAACTGAGGCAGCAGCAGCCATGGACTTCATCATGGACTTCATCATGGCCTCCCTGAAATTCCTGCCTTGGTGGCAGCACCCCATTGTATTTTACTGACAATTATTGGTGAGGTCATCTCAAAGGCCACCTGTATTAAAGCAGCAAACTTGGAGCAGGTGCACCGTGCAGTTGCCAATTAAGGCCCCTATAGCTGTAGCAGAAGATGAACTGAACGACACCAGTATTGAGTCAATATACTCCTGGTCAAATATTTACTCAACTACAAGTGAAAATTGCTCAGTCAAATTTGTGCTTACTGTTTTAGTAAAACGTAAAAAAATTACATTGCATTCATAGGCCTATCTGTATTTAAATTCAAATACATTTCAGAGATTTGCACACAAAATACAGTGAAAATAGCCGAGGCGGATCTACAAGCTCACAACACGTCACAACTGAGTTCACTGTGCTAACAAATCCTTACTGCCTTACTCCATTCACTCCATCCTATACCGTATGTAAGTCAGTAAGACAGAAACCCCTAGCATTAACACAATTTAAAGACCAGGTCACTGAGGTCAGTGTTGTGTTGGTACTACCAGGCATAATGCTCCGTTGTACGACGGTGTCACAATTCAATCTGCAACGTGTTGTGAACTTCAGCTGTCTGCGGCACAAGACACCATACAAGTTTTATGATGATGGTGTCTTGTTGACAAGCAAGTATAGACTTTTCAGTACTTTGGCAGTCAATATTGTGTGGGTGAGCCAGCCACTTAACTGTTGCACGTAACATCTTGTTGCTGGAACCTATTAGGAAGACAACTCAAGTCCTCCAACATAACTACATCTATTGATTCATATTGAATACCGTCACTGTCGGGTGGAAACCTTGTATAAATAACCTGTGTTTCTATGTAGTTAGCCTTAGCCTATTATTTACTCACCTTAAGCCCTTATTGTTAAGACTTTTCATTGGTTCAATATATAAACCCCACAGACACACTCTTACTTTTAGATAGTATGTTATTGTTTACCTTGGTATCTTACTTTTCTATAGTTTCAATTTACAGATATTTTTTTTGGATAGTATATTGTTTTTAGACAGATGCTAGGTTCTTGGTTTTTCTTTGATCCTAATTTATTGAGGCACTACAATGTCACTCTGCATTTGATGTAGGCCTATATGTGTTTTGCCTTGCTTATTGTAAGTTGATCTGGATAAAAAGCTATGCTAAATCAGTGGTTCTCAACCAGTGGTCCAGGGACCACCAGTGCTCCACCAGTGCTCTAGGTGGTCCCTAAATTAACCTTAAATGATGGAGAGTTGGTAACCAAATGAACCCTTTATATAGATCTTTAACTCTTGAGAGCATAACATGAAACCCTTACCCATATGGGTCCATTTGGTTTCATTTTACACTCTCAAGAGTTAAAAAATAAAAGGAAGCTCCGCACACTCAGATCTGCGCACAATCAAAGTATTTATTTTTGCAAACTTTTGGTCTACTGACCTTCTTCAGGCAACTCTCAATAGTTAAATTATTGTTAAACATGTGCATTAGGCCTACTTAATTTACAAGAAGTCAATTAGAGATTGTATTTAAATTCCAAGAATTTTGATCAACATTTGCCTGTTATCTCTCCTTTGGTAGCCAATACACAGTAGTCAATACAGCATGGAATCAGCATCTTATTCAACTACAACAAAACATTAAGACAAGTTTTGGGTCTGAGAGGCTAAATGTCATCAAATGGTGGTCCATGGCTTAAATGCAGAATAAAAGGGTTGAAAACCCTGCCCTAGAAACTGTAGAAAGTAGACACTGAACCGATTGCGGTTCAGTTCAGAACCAGTTTTTAGTCCATGAGCTCCAAAATTGGAACATTAATTATGAATTGAGTGGGCAAAACCATACCTACAGTATATTAGATCGTCTATAGGATTAATATAAGTAAATTAATATAACCTTTCCACAGCAATAGATTATTCATATTTATCACACATTTTGTAATTTGTACCTACAGTAGGCCTATACGTGATAGGTGAATAGGTAAAAATGTAATTAATAGTTATCACCATGAAACTTCCCCAGTTGATACACGAAGACAATTTCTGAAATTGTAAATTTAAATATGCAAATTAGGCATTATGAAGGAAAATATGCAAAAAATAGAAAATATGAAAAAGCTACGTGGAAGGTCAAGGACTGGAAGGCTCCATCTGCACCTGCTCCATCCCTCTGGGATGCCTCGATGGGACTATTGGCCGCTTACGAGCGACTGTCATACAGGCTGCTCAATAGGATGGACAACTATGACTTAAAATTAAGCATTCTAAAACGGTTAGTCCCAATACTTGATTCTGATTGGCTGGTTGCCGTCACGTGACCGGTGTAAATTTCACCGATAACCCACACCTTCAATCACTATATCATTCGCACCTGATTCCGCATCTCTGTAGCTGTACTGGGGAAGGGGAGCGCTTGATTACCTTACAAACCCATGCCGTGCGGGCGTCTAAGCGCCGCCCGGCTCATATGACTGTGAATGTGTGGCTCCAGGCAGCCCCGTAAAGACATCAAGCGCTATTCTCCCGTCACATAGGCTACTTGCCGAGCAAAACAAGGAAGTGATGTGGCTCGCTCTGGTGGTGCAAAGCGTAGCTACTTTTGTGAATTTAATAGTTGTATTTAGGTTAATATTGCTATATGTTTGTAACCGTTTTAGAAAAGCAATAAGCCACTCGAGGCCCCAGCTTACCGGGTATTTTACAATGGCTGGGGGGTAGAAGACCCTCCGCTCCGCGTCGGGTCTGCCTACGCCCCCAGCCATTGTAAAATACCCGGTAACCTGAGACCTCTCGTGGCTTATTGCTTAAATAAGCCACGAGAGGTCTCAGGTTACCGGGTATTTTACAATGGCTGGGGGCGTAGGCAGACCCGACGCGGAGAATGGGGCTTCTAAAACGGTTAGTCCCAATACTTGATTCTGATTGGCTGGTTACCGTCAGGTGACCGGTGTAAATTTCACCGATAACCCACACCTTCAATCACTTTATATCATTCGCACCTGATTCCGCATCTCTGTAGCTGTACTGGAGAAGGGGAGCGCTTGATTAACTTACAAACCCATGCCGTGCGGGCGTCTAACCACCGCCCGGCTCATATGACTGTGAATGTGTGGCTCCAGGCAGCCCCGTAAAGACATCAAGCGCTATTTTCCCGTCACATAGCCTACTTGCCAAGCAAAACAAGGAAGTGATGTGGCTCGCTCTGGTGGCGCAAAGCGTAGCTACTTTTGTGAATGTAATAGTTGTATTAGGTTAATATTGCTATATGTTTGTAACCGTTTTAGAAAAGCAATAAGCCACTCGAGGCCCCAGCTTACCGGGTATTTTACAATGGCTGGGGGGTAGAAGACCCTCCGCTCCGCGTCGGGTCTGCCTACGCCCCCAGCCATTGTAAAATACCCGGTAACCTCTCCTCGTGGCTTATTGCTTAATTTTACCATATGCACGTATCAGGACTCTGATTAGTTTCTGGCTCTGAGTGAGCTCTGAACGGGCTGCAACTTTAGAAAAATACACTGAAGGAATATGTCTGGAATTGGGGCTGGGGTGGACTGCGGGATATTTCTGTGCATCTCTGTTATATTGTTTTGTTTTGTTTTGTTATGTGTTTGTTTTGTTATGCATTTATTTCGTTGTGTTTTGTCTATGTCTATGTCAATGTTTCATATACAAAAGAAAATTAATAAAGTAGCCTACAAATCATAAAAAATAAATTAAAGAAAAGCTACGTGGAAGGGTTATCATATATTAATTTACTTATATTTATAAACTATTTAATATAGGTATGCTTTTGCCCACTCAATTCATAATTAACGGTCCAATTTTGGAGGTCTGGCTCATGGACTAAAAACTGAGCAGGCTTCAAAGCACCGCACCGGAGCGCAACTCGCCTATTAGTTTTCATTGCACAGTGCGCTCGAAGTGCGCTATTTCCGAACATGCCCAAATCCTCCGGTAGCCACGCCCCCTCCACACACCTGCTGCAAACAAACAAGTAAACAGTGGAGTACTCTCAGTTGTTACTAGAACTAAAGACTGCTCAGTCACAATTCACATTTTCTTCCAGGAAATAAAACGTCTGGGTTTCCGAGGCTACAATTCACACGTGTAAGACAATTTGAAAGATACGGTAGGCTAAGTTAATTAATCTTCATAACAAACTGCTTGGTCGATTTGTTTTTATTCTGCATGGTTAGTTACCTATGCTCAGAGTGGTGGTGCATGTGCCTAAGCATTAGCGCGTGCGTGCGTGCGTGCGTGTGTGTGTGAGTGAGTGCAGAAAGAGAGTGGAGGGAGGGTGACTACCTCATTGCGCACGTAAGCTAAGGCCTTCAGCATGAATAATTTTAGAAGCAAACCTGTTTTTCCTAAAGCCTTTTTTGTAGATATGTGTGATATGAGAGGTGACTTTCTTCATCTCATTTAAATATAAAAATGTTGTGATTAAATTAATATTTGTATATCTCAGCATCATCTAGAGAATTTCAGCCATCTTACCATATTTTTTATATTCTTTTAGGATTCTTTGATTTCATATACATTTAAATGATAGACTCACCACTCTCCCTCTCCTCTCTCTCTTTCTCTCTCCGCACGCACTGTTCTTTTGGGCATGGAGGCACAGCGCTGAGCATCTGAGCGTAGACGGCAGCTCAAAACTGCAGTGTTTTTATGTGTTTCTTTAAGCAATTGATTAATGTACTCGTCCTGATTGATTGATTGATTGAAAATTGTATTAACAGTTTGCAGAATTACAGTACATTTCAAGCACAAACTCAATACAAAGGCTGTTAACTGTGAGTGGACGACCCAATTAAGCATTACACTTGTTTACAACAGGGTCCACCATGTTCAAATCATCAAAACATTTAGAGACGTACAAATAGACACTTCTATATAGGGTATCTTGGTGGAGTATCGAATTTTGTGGACCAGACCCATTGCAAGATGCTGTACTCTGTCGCCGACCCTAAGCCATGCCAGTCTGTCAAAGTGGGCAGGGGTGAGGTGGGTTCGGGGGGTGAGGCCAAGTAGGAGCCTGACCAGTTTGTTTTGGGAGGTCTGGAGCCTAGTTTTAAGGGCCTTTGAGGTGCTGTGGTACCAGGAGGTGCATGCATAGTCAAAGAAGCCTTGTACAAGGGCTCCTGTTAAGGTCTTCATATATGAAATGAGGGCTTCAGTCTCCTCATTCGCTTGGAAGCGAAGTGAAACCACTTTTTTTTTGCGGAGTAGAATGCGGTTCTTTCACACCTTCACATCTGCCAAACGAAGCGTACTTTCCGACAATACGCAGCAGGATTCGTTTTAATCGCAGTAAAGCATTCTGGTGTGAATGCGATATAAGTGGCTACTGTAACTGTGACTGGTGTCAACTCAAACAACTTCAGATGTATTCAGGATAATGGTTAATTAAACCATTCTGGTAACATATGTTTCTATATACATATTTGGATTTTGGACCGCATCAGGCACTATATATAGGCTATATAAGGAGGCTATTGTGCAGTCAAAGTTACCATTGATTGATTGATTGATTGATTGATTGAATGAAGTATTTCTTAATGAATTACAGAAAATTTCAAGCACAACTCAATACAAAACTGTTAACTGTGGACAACACCTGGCATTACACTTGTTTACAATAGCGTCCACAATAGGGTCCACCAATACAAGCTAGTTAATTCAGCATTCTTTTATTGACCGGTCAGGCCAGCCTAGTTGGCCTCAGGCCGCCCTGGTAGGCCTCGGACCAGGCCGCACTTAATTTCAGTGCCTTATAAGGAAAGTTGCGTGGCACATCTATGCACGGCAAATCTATGTTCACAGTGAAAGGGATGTGTTGTTGAAGACTGCCCCTAAGAACCACACGCCCACTTGCTACGCATGGTCCCTTTGGGAAACCCAGCCAATGTTTTGATTGGGGTGACCATGTCACAGCACCAAATCCTTGTAGACTTCATTCTAGTACTACAGACGAAAAACAGTTTAAGTCCACACTAATTATCCATGATGGATATTAAGGGGTCAGGACATCGATGCCTTTTCGTGGAGGGGTCAGAATAAAATGTCTGTACTGTAGTAGGCTACTGGTTTAATTTGAAAGTGATATTGAACCAATACAACCTGAATTGCACATCTAGATTTCTCTGAATTTATTTCAAGGCATACCCTATAGTCCATGCAGGCATATCCAAAATCAGAAAAAGAAAAAGTTGACACATTTTCTTCTTTTATGTATGTGTGTGTTGACAAATGCTGGGCACAAACATATCTTTTTTGAGGTTTGGGGACTATTAATTGATGAAGACATTCTAAATGAATATACGCATGCCTTGATCACTGGTACCACCATCTGAGCTGACTTGGAAATGAGTGGATTTTACGACCAAGTTCATGAATTACACACGTAACGTGGGAATCCTCGTAATTGCCCGTACGCTCACGATATGAGCGTAAACGGCGTTGTGAATCTGGCTCAAGTTTAGTTTTTTGCTTCTTTGCTGCTGCTGTTTTGTATTGTATGCAGTGTGATTCAAGCTGGTGAACTATTACTGTCATTTTGGGACCCATGACTGGGTGGCAATGAAACATGTTCAATCATTGTTTGTTGTGTTGTATCTGCCATTTAAGGTATGTGAGTTGTACATGGAACAGTATTATGTGTAGGCCTCTTATGAGTGAATTTGCTAGAGGTTAATTGGGCTTTGACATATGACATCCAACAATTCCAAATGCACATTTTCAATTGAAGACTGATAAACAGTAGGTGTGTTGTTGTGTTGTGGTAGCTGAGGTTCGTTGTGAGTTATTGTGACACTACTGTGGCTGACTGTATTGATTCAATTTCCCCTCGGGGATTAATAAAGTATATCTCATCTCATCATCATGACTGGCATGGTGGCAAGGAATGTCTCTATCTTTCTTTCTATCTTTCTTTCTTTCTTTCTTTCCGTGTTCCGTTTGGTCCATGGAAAAATTGTTGCATTGATTGATGCATTCAAATGTGGCTGTATCCAACAAAAATGTTGTGCCTTTGAAAACTATTGATTTTTTTGTCCAGCTCATGAATGTAGCCTGTGATAGTATGATTAGTGAGTAACAAGGAAGAAACAAGAATTTATTCAATCAATTAATTACCAGGTGCATTGTTATTATCTGCGGGGGTCCGCTATAACTGCCTCTGTTGGGGGCACTCGCTGACCAGCCTGCGTCGGGGCCCACTGACATGTAGGGCGCGTTCGGAAATACCGCACCGGAGCGCACTCGCCTATTAGTTTGCATTGCACAGTGCGCTCAGTGCGCTATTTCCGAACGCGCCCTTAGTTACGTCGCTGGTGCACACGCAACCAAGATGGCACAGTCCAGTGTCTAAGCTAACAACAGATAGCCATCCGAAGCTAATGTGAGGTGCCTTTCTACTAGATCGGATCAAACACGTTTATACAACTGAATAAACGTATCATACGTATTTTGGCGGTGTCGCTTCCCGACAAATAACGCAGGCTATGTTTTTTGGCGAGGATTGTGTTAAACAGCATGTCCTTTGAAGGTTCATCTGTGTATGGGCCCACAGCTCTCGCCTCGGCTCCCACAGCGAGGCAGAAAGCTGAAGCGCTCACTCACTGACTCCAGGAGACGAAAGCCGTCCTGTTTGGAGCTAACAAATACTGCCTTCAGGTGCAGAATGCGCTAATTGGGAGAGGAAGTTGGCGTTGTTCAACGAACAGTCAGCGAGATGCTGTAGCTGCGACATGGAGCATGCAGTGATTGCACTCTGGCATGGAGGCATGCGACAGGCGGGAACCGCGTACACGTGTCTCCAAATGAGCTAAATTAAATTAAGTTTAAGCAGATAGAGCAGATATCACTTTCAGCAGGTCTTTTTATTTTTTGCAGGGTAGGACCTATCGTCCTTTCTTCTGGCAAAAGATCCAGCATTGAAATCTTTAAAGCAATTAATCTTTTGCTATTATATTTCAACCGCCCCATCAATTCATTCCTGACGTTGTAACTTTTCCATTGTTGGATATATTTTTTTACTGGGCAAGTAAGGGCAAGACCCTGTCAATGGGAAAAAATAAATTGCTCACTGGAAAGTTTGGCTGCTAGTAGTGCAGAAAGGTTATATGGTTCATGATGATGAAAATCTATTTCAGCAGTCCTCAAACAGTATTTTGGAGCTGTTACTTGCAATACTTTATTACTACAATAGTCTTTCTTTCCTTTTTGGCCAGGCGCTCCCACAAACTTGTGCCTGTGTATTAAGCCGGGCCTGGGCACCAATGCATTTCGGCACAAGCCTTCCTCAACAGTTTGTAACATAATAGCTCACTTGCGGACAGGCAGACGAAGCGAAAACAGAATGGAACTAGAAAAAGTGCCCTTCTGGGCACAGGTCTCCACCAGGAGGATAGGACTGTGTGAGATGTTTGGCAAAATGTTTAGGAGTAATCTAAACATGTTGGCCTTTGATGGCAATTAGATGATTTGAGGCATTTTGTTCCAAAAATGTGTTTTGCAAAAATCAACCTGTTGGTGGCGCTATAACAGGCCAATGTGAAAAGGGTGGGATATATTCCTCAGCCTAGTAAGAAAATGTGTGAAAGATTTCACGTAAATTGCATGCTGCGTTCATGATTTGAGGCTTTTGTTCAAAACGGGGCAATCTTGCAAACTGTGAAAGCCAATTATAGCCAATTAGGATGGAATATGAAATATCGGACAGATCCGACTTGAGCACATGACCATAGAGATAATGTGTAACGATGGTGGCGCTATAAAAGGCAGATGCGGAAAATGCAGGTCAAAGGTTTGTCCTTGGCCTCTAGGGAGTGTGCATGCAACGTTTCACGCAGATCGGTGCAGTTTTAGGTCAAAAATGTGAAAAGCTGCCTCATGGTGGCGCCATAACAGGCCGTTCTGGAAAATACGGGGCAGAGGTTCATTGTTGGCATCCAGGGAGTGTGTGTGCAAAGTTTGGCATCGACCGGGTTAACGGTGCCGGAGATTAGCTGGTAACGGACGGACGGACGGACACACACACACACGGACGGAGTGCAAAACATACTCTCTCCCCATGCCTTCGGCCTGGTGGAGACAATAAAATAGAAATACTTTTAAACCTAAAGGGAAATTAAGAACCACAGTGCCACTCTCATCAGCAAATCACATGTACAAGTCAATAAATAATACAACGTAAGATAACATCAATGAAATCAACATCTCCAAGCCTTTAACATATTAAAGCTAGTAGTACTCCACCATCACAGTTCAGTCTCTATCGAACTGCACAAACTTAATTAAGATAAACCGCTCTAGTGGAACTTGGTGCAGTTATACAGAGCAACACTGTCATAAAAACAAGAAGAATGCAGAGAAGAACAATTGGTTCTTTTTCACAGTGGATGTGTGTTTCTGGGTGGGTGTTGTGCATTTATTTACATTGAGTAGTGTTTTATGTTTGGAAATATACAATAGGAGGTTTAACCTTAAACCCAGTGTGTTCTAACTTCTACCGTTATACACTAGTATGCCACAGGATGAGGTTGTGTTTGCGTCACAAGCCAAGAACTCCATTCGGTTGGTCCTTTGAGTCTTCATGACAAAAAGTTCAAGTGTGTTTTTCATTGGCCTGGCTCCTGTGGTCAGAGACTACATTTCTCATTTGGGTCTTGAGCTTAAGAAGCCCAAATTTTAAAGTATGCCAAGACCTCATTTAAAGCACTTCCTATTTGGGAAGTGAAGTCTTGCATGGCCCAGTGAGACCAATTGGATTGCCCTCATGTAAACCGTGTATTTGAATAATTAATAGTGTGCAGCCTGTGCAGACACTGGAGTGTGTAATTAAAGAAATAATACTGATGTAAGCATTTATTGTCTCCGCCTGGCCGAAGGCTCGCCCCTGTCCGTCCGTCCGTGTGTCCGTCCTGTCTGTGGACATTTGTGAAACTGTGCACCCACAATCCCTGCAGAACCTCTGCCCCAAAATGTTCACATTGGCCTGTTATAATGCCACAGGGAGGCCAAATCACAGGCTGATTTCATGGCCACGTACTTCAATAACGACACTATACAGAACAATGCATTGTGAAACTTGATGCTGTATGTCGACTCACCATGCACCTGCAAAAGGGTGAAAAACAATGGCCACACAAAGCAAAGCAAAGTTCTTTGTTTACCCAGGGTGAATGGACTAAGCTCGAGATGCTTGTTTACAGCCAGACCCTGCTCATAGAACATTTCATGGTAGGGGTTCAATGCCTTGCTCAAGGGCACTTCATTCACAGCACAGTGAAGTGGAGTGGGAACAATCACAGTGGCCGCTCTCTCCTGATTTGAACCCCATAGAAACTCTCTGTTGGGATTTGAAGAAAGTGGTTGTAAAACACAAAACCATGAATATGAGTGAACTTACCAGAGGCCATTGCATATGAGGAATGGGCTAATTCTTCAGGAATACTGGCAGAAGCTGATGTCTGGCAATTCATCATGTTTGCAGTAGGTTATAATCACTAGGGCTGCGTTCAAATTCATTCCCTATGCCCCATATAGTGCACTAATTTGGGGTTCCCCCATTTTGTTATAGTGTCCGAATATGTAGTGAGCATTTTTGCACCCTAATGTAGTGGAATTGTATGCACCGGGAATTGTAGGGACCATCCGATGGTCACTACAAAAACACAGCGAAGCAAATCTGCCCCATAATGCATTGCGCAAGCTCGCTTTTGAGCGCACATGCACGCGTTTGCGCGCACGTGCGCTGCTTCTGCATGCATGCGCTCATTGCGCTCCAACTCAGAAGAGGCAGAAGTTGAACCAAACTTTCGTTTTCCCCTCTCTTTTCTTCCCTGGCGGATCTCGAAGCTACAGATCTCGAGACAAATGATCTGTGCATTTATTTGCAATTGTTTTATTTTATTTATAATAAAACAATTAATTTGCAATAGTATTACTAATCTGATTCATTGTATCACCCAGTCCCAGCGCATGACGTTAGGAGAGGAATCAGTTGCTTGCTGTAGAATATATTTTAATAGTTTTTGGATTAAGGTTGGTGAGGTTGTAAAGCTATGTGCTAAAGTCCAATATATATTTTATACATCTAATTGTTGTTTAATTATCAATTAATCAATCAATCAAGTATCAATCAAACAAGTTTTACAAGTCCCACGGACGCGGAACTTCACCTTCTAATACTAGCATAGAACCCCTTTCTGACAGCTGCCCTGCTGGCCTATTGGACTCCTATGCTGCCTTAGAACCCTATTCTATCAGCTGCCTCGTTAGTCTAGTAGATGTGAGATACATTACGTTTTATACACTTGCTTTGGCAATGTAAACGTAGGTTTTACCAATAAAGCTTGATTGAATTGAATTGAAAATTGTAATTGTAATTGCAAGAGTAGAGTGCAAGAAAAACAATGTAGCGCTTTGGAATTGGTAAGTATAAGTAAACATCAAACCTAGCATCTGTCTAACAAATAACATTGTTCCGACCATACATGGGGATTTTTGAATTTGTAGTAGATCAGTCAGATATGGTTGTCGAGATACGTGAAGGACGCATGCACGCGCACACGCACACACGCACGCACGCACACACACACAGATGTTGCACATTTATAGGATAAAGCCTTCATGGTGACAAGAATAAATAAACCCTTTGAGGATTACCCTTCTGCTCCTGTGACACCTATACCCCCCCTCGCCCCCACCCCCCCCCCCCCACCCCCCCCCCCACCCCCAGAGCCCTGCATAAAATCCTCTCCCTTCATTCATATCGAAGGTTATTGTGTGTGTCAGCACAGGTCGCTGCTTTCAGCGGTGTGTCTTACAGAAGCACCGTGATGTGCAGATACGTGGTAGAGATATTTGTTCATACTGGGGTTAGGTGTTGGGCTAGTGTGTATATATGTTCAGTAGCAGGCGGCAAAGGAGTCGGGAGAGCACTTCAGTAAGTATTCTAGTTACTGAAGCACTACATTGTTTTTCTTTGCACTCTACTCTTGCATGCCCATTTACTAGGCATGTAACGATATATCGTATATCGATATATATCGATATTAATCCCGACGATATGAATCGATTCATTGAAATAAAAAAATCGATTTTCAAAAATCATATTCCATCATATTCAAGTGCTTTTGGAGAGAAATGATAGTCACTTTCAGTAGTAGAGCACTGTAGAGGGGAGCTGTGTGTGTCTGTGACTGTGCCCAGGTGATGATGGTCGTTGATGCTCATCAAGGAAGGCAATTATGTTTCTGCACTGTCAAAAGTAATGCTACTTTTTTTGCAATGTAGTTAAATAAAAAATCTCAGGGGGGAAGATAAATTATATAAAATTAAAAAAACGGTAATTTATCTTTAAAATATATATGTTTTTTAATATCGTGAAAAATTGTATTGTGAACCTCATATCGTGATACGAATCGTATCGTGAGTTGAGTGAATCGTTACATGCCTACCATTTACCCAACTAGGGTTCAATGTTATTTTCTCTGATCTTGCACTTGTAATTTGCTCAGGATAAGAGTGTCTTCTGAAAGCAGAGGTTGACATGTATGGTTATAGTCTGGCCTCGACTCCATAATTTTGGCATGGCTAAAATGGAACCCCATACCCGAGGCCATGTCTTCTAAATCATTATTGTACACACACAAAAAATAGCAGATGTACAAGCTTGCATCGTTGCATGAAGTGACACGCTGTGAGCTTGTAGATCTGCAATTTTTGAATAGCCAATGCAAACATTTTAAATTACACATTATGCTTACATACTGGTGCCTCAACAACGGTCCATGGGGCCCCCTTTGGAGTGCGGAGGTTCCAACTGCTGATCCGACCATATGGGTATTTTTGCAGATTTATCAATATTTTTTTGAGTACTGCCAGTCCGACCTCGGCTCCCTCGGGTCTTCTGCACACATGCATTTCAAATTTGAAGTCAATTGGCCGGGCGGTTCTCGAGATACGTGAGAGAGAAACACGTGACTTGCTCACTCAGAGAAGAAGGATACGAAGCCTTCATGGCAACGAGAACAAATTCACCCTCTGAGGATTATCCTGGATTGGATCCTGGGCATTACATAACCGGAGGGGCATGCCTTCTCAACGGGCACCATTCCCAACGGGCATCATTTCCAACAGGCCTCTGCCTAGTCTGTTTTTTCAGGACTCTAGGGAGGAAGGTTTGTTGCAGTGCAGCTTCTTATAATGGGGCTCTGTCGGCTCAAAAGGTCACGTAAGCCACTCAGCGGGTAGATGATCATGATAGCTTTCATCAAGTGAGGAAAATGAAAAAGATTCAAGGTCTACCACTGCCAGTCTAACAATGGGGCTTACTGCTTTACACCTGTGCTGTGCCTCCAGCCTATACACATACATGTTTACGGTGGTTGAAACCTCTCTCTATGAATCCTCCTGCACATCTTCATAACTTAGAAGAAATGTTGTCTGTATTACATACACAGCAGTAGAAACACACTACAACAATCAACAAACTAAACTTATATAGCATCAGATTCTTAAAATACACATGGAGTGACTATAAAATGACATAATGTGTAATTAAATCTCACAGTATAAACGGACAGGAAGAGATAGTTAGATAGAGAAATACATACTTAAAATTGTCTTCACCACCAGAGCCATATCTGACAGTTGGTGCAAACTGAGACATCTGCCGTGCATTTGTCCTCAGGACAAGACCGACACTGGTTGAGCTATTAAAAAGGAGTATTAGTCTGGAATGAAGGGAAAAAAAAGCCAACGGAAAGACTGGGAAACATTTGCCTTCAGAGAGCTGTGTCAAGTCTGGCAAAGGGTCCTCATTTACAATAGCAGAAGTCTTCTGTACTGATGTCATTTGTCAGCCTTTTCAATCATCACTATGGCTGTGAGGAGTTTTCTTATTCTTGCACCTCTGTGGTTTGACCGTGGCATTGTTTGGAACAAGCTATCAAATTAATCAAACTCTAAATATACCCTGGTCAAGTGCAGTCATTTATCTTGACTCTGGCATGATTATGTCATCGACCACTCGGGCAAACCACACCAATTATCACTTCAAAAGTGGATCAGTTCAGAGTGAAAAGGTTTTAAAACTTTTGTTGAAGCCAGAGGGGTGTTCGATATGCCTTCCTTCTTCCTTCTTTAATCAGAGGCAGAGAGCAACACGTTGAATCTTAAGGGATACCGACCTTTTCACAGTGTTTTGCTGAACACAGAAGTAGGCTACAAAGTACAAACGCATCGATCTGAGAAAATCACTTGTGAATTTTCAACAACACGATTAAGTGATTTATGTGTCATTACACAAGGGCGAAAAGATGGGAGAAGTGGCATATTCAACAATAGGCTTTCAACAGTGAAGATTGTGAAATGGATCAATAAAATTACAACGCGATGAAAGCAAAAGAACAAAATAAATGAAAAGGAGAGAAGAAAGAAACAAAAAGGCATGGAATAGAAGATGAGGGTTAGGATCAGAGGCGTATCTACAATAAGGCAAGGGCAGACGTCCGTCTGTCCAAATCCATTTCTGGCCTGGCCAAAATCCATACAATGAGGAAAAAAGAGGACAAAAACAAGACATGAGAACTATTAGTGGACAGCTGATTGTCCGTTGCGGTAGAGCACGACCCTCAGTCACCCATTGGAATGTAAATGCAAGCCTTTCAGCCTTTGTATCCTACTCGTCTGGCAGGTATATCTCTTTCAAAACCTTTGGTGCTACGATTGTGCGCGGGGAGACGACAATTAACACATCTTGCCTGTCCAAAATGTAATTCTTGCCTGCCCAAAATGTAATTCCTGGACACGCCACTGGTTAGGATTTAGGATAAGGAAAATGCATGCCTGTGTGGGACCTGCGCCCTTGAGGGGGTTCCAATTAGCAGCATCAAAATCTGTGCAATCACCCTAACCCCATTTCATACTTTGAATAATAGAAAAATATTTAAACATTTTGAAAGTTTGTTCTTTTAGATTTGTTTTGAATACATCTTCTCTTTTGGGGGTCCCTGTTACTAAATCTTTTCAGATGGGGGTTCACGGCCAAACAATGAATTTGGGGGTCCTTGACATGAAAATGTTTGAGAATGTGTATGCGTATACTGTACAAATCTCCCTTCAAACTACATTTGAATAGCCTAGTATGGGCAGAATCTATTGCATGACGGAGCATCTGTGATTGACTTGTGGTCTAACTAATTATTGGCTTAATGTCGTGCCAAATAAACAATCTTGTATTTCATTGGTTAAATAAATAAATGTGAGAACCCATGTGGGATGATGATGTTTACGCACACACTCCTCAATCTGCTGTTGCTATTAAGTGAAGTCCATATCATACTACTGTAATTCCTTACACACCAATGTTAGATCATTTGCATACAGGCATACATTGGCATGCAGGCCAGGGAGTCAAGAACACTATTTTTCACTTTTCCAAAATTAATCTTTATCTATATTTTTGCCACAGGCTTTGGGATTTGCTGTTGCGATTGCGGTCCCATAGCACAGACGAACGGCACATTATGTCTGCAGTGCATACGATATATTAGGCCTGCACTCCAGGTATGAACTGATACAAAACTTTGCTTGACTTGACTAACAACAAATACCATGACCAAATGCTGTAGGCAGTATACAGTACAGTACAGTACAGTACAGTACAGTACAGTACAGTACAGTACAGTACAGTACAGTACAGTACAGTACAGTACAGTACAGTACAGTACTGTATATTGACTATTTTGGGGGGAAAACATGGTTGTCTTTTTTCACCAACTCTGGACCTTATTTACTTTATACCCTTATTAAACGGGTACCTATTCAATCAATTCTAAGTTATATCATCTTTACCTTCCAAGGTATTCACATCATTCATTTTTCAATAGTAGCTGTCAATTTTGTTCACATGCTGCTCGCAGCATGGTGGGTTCTTCATGTTAGCCTGAAGCGCTTCGAGAACAGATTTCATATGGCTTTGCTTCATGCTGGGCTTTGTGCTGTGAAGATAACGTCCCCTGGTGTTATAACAGAGTACAAGGGAAGTGGTAAACCAGAGGCAGATCATTTCGGGCTGGCAGACATATTTGATTATGATATTGATATTTGTGGTGGATGAGTGATGTGAGAGCAGCATTAATCTATAGATATTTGGACATTGTTGCTGTACAGTGGGCCAGTGGCCAGTATGACTGATGGTTTATCTGCCTTTTGGACATTGTTGCTGTACAGTGGGCCAGTGGCCAGTATGACTGATGGTTTATCTGCCTTTTGGGACTGGTACCGTAATGACGCAACACTATTTGACACCTTTCTTCTACACTTTCTGTGTTGAGGTGGAAAAGTGGAACTATTTTTATCAACTTTGAAAGCGGTGGTCACTCCCTTGGCAGCGACAAAGCATGGAATTCTTGCTGAAATGTAACTTTTGTTGATGTGTATTCTTCTTGCTCTGCTTTATTAGCTCCAGTTCCAACAAAACATTTCATCTTTCCTATTGTGCTTTATTATAATTTATAATGGATGGAAAAAAAACAAGGGCATAGAGAATGGAGACATATGCCAGAGTTATATTTGAACTCGGGCCTCATGACTCACAGGTTGTCTGTCTAATTGGCTGTTCCACCTGGTACCAGTAACAAAAGGTTGGGCCCCAAGTACAACATTTACAATATACAATGTTTTTTCCACACACAAGTATACACATCAGCTATGTTGAAAACACTCCCACGATTAGTATTAGTAAAGGAAGAACATGCAGTCAAAGGTAATTCTAAAAGGATAACACAAAAAGCCTTGTTTCCATTGTGGTCCATTGTTGACCTATTAAATTCATCAGTAATACATAGTAATACATACAATACAAAATACAACATATGTATTAAATACTAAATTAAATACAACATCAAGCTTGTACATCTTGATCACATGACCTCCTACCTTAAGATTTATTTGTGTATCTATTAAAATAATACTCTACTCCTCCTATGGGGCAAATTCCAAGTGTGTTCCAAAATGAACGTCCTTCCTACAGCCATCTCCCTTAAAGTTGAAGCAACTGTGGGAGTTCCGTCATGGGCAGATGCCACCCTCAATGGGCACAATGTAGACAGAAGGCAATGGGAAATAAGGATAAACCAGCAGATGTGCTGTACGTCGTGCACACAAATGCACGCACGCACACAGAATTGAGTGATACATTTTTCACTTCTGAAATCCTCTGGAGCCGTGTGTGTGTGTGTGTGTGTGTGTGTGTGTGTGTGTGTGTGTGTGTGTGTGTGTGTGTGTGTGTGTGTGTGTGTGTGTGTGTGTGTGTGTGTGTGTGTGTGTGTGTGTGTGTGTGTGTGTGTGTGTGTGTGTGTGTGTGTGTGTGTGTGTGTGTGTACAAATACCAACTGAGTAACCAACTGTAGTTGTCATTATCACCGGTCATTTGAGGCGAGTATGATTGACCTCTCCTTTTGGAGGTCTATACTAATCCAGAATCTTTCAAGGATCTTTGGTGGTGTTGTTCCAGGACTATCACTACATCAAAGGTTTGTGATTATCTGAAAAACTAATGAACACTCTCTGGCCAGAAATAAGTATTGTCAATGGTCATGACTATTGTTTAATTCATAAAGAGTCAAAGACCTCAACCCTAACCTCAGTCTTAACTGGCCATGTATGTAAACATTAAGCGAAGTTGTTGTATAGCACAGTTTCATGATGTTTCCGATTCCGTGTTTTACTAATCGCAGCCAGCCAGGAGCCTATACTACTTGCTCCATTGCATGGTCTTGATGAGAATCCTGCTGGTGATTATGGGTTGATGGCATTCAAAGCGGGTGGCTTAATCACTGGGAGAGCAACGCTCAAGCATTATTCAAAGAAGACAAATTTCCAAAGATGCTTTTGTTATGGATTTGTTGTACCTCTGTAAACACCCTGCAACACAGGGCTTTTTTATGGCTGGAGGATTAGATTTGCATTTGGTGGTATGTGCTGCAAGGCCCTTTGATTATTCTCTGCTGAGTCTTCAATTCAAGTAGGTAAAATAAATGAGGGGGGGGGGGGGGATGCCAGGAATTAGCCATGGATGTTTGTATGGTTACATTTTTCCCTATTCTGGCCATTTGAACAGGGGTAGGTAGACACACAGTTTGTTTGGGGGAGTTCGCACAGGGCGCCACACAAGCTAGAACCGTCACTGTGTAGGAGGCGGTATGTATCACATGACTAAAAACTGCATGCCAATGCCATAATGGATCATGTGGGCAGGACTCCCTCCCATCCAATTTTGAAATTCACTTCACACAATCTCATCTAGAGATAATAATAATAACACAACATCTAGTCTACTGTGGTGCATTTACAACACTCTGACGAAGTGATTATGCATGCATACGGCTTTATGGAAAACAGACACTCTGAGGAGCAAAGACTGGATATTCATTTGCATAGACGTGGCAATATGATTATGCTCATTACGCTACAGACATTTTCGCTAATGTGTCTGTCGAATTTGAAGTCACTGGGGCGAATGGTTCTGGAGTTCCGTGGATTACAGACGGGGACGTGGTGCATTCAGTGTAAGATTTGTAAACCTTAATTGTTATATTCAATCCCACTGCGCCAGGCTCAATGGATGGACAGACGACAGCCAAGGCCTTTATAGCCACAGGATGCTTTATTTCCGCAAACATATTGTTTGCTATGCTTTCGATATTATACGTTTAACCCATTACCCCTTTTTGTAACCCTACCCTTCCGGACGGGAACCCATTTTGGGGTTCTGTACAGTATGTACAGTATTCAAATATTTCCCAAAAATTTAGTTTTTCAGAAAACTGAAAACTCATCCTGTGAGAAATGATTAACCTGTTTTAGGTTTAGTCCAATTAGTTTCACCATAACCAGATATGGTAACCATAACCAGTTGATCGTATTTTGATACGATCAACAATCAAATAAACAATCAATAAAATGAATGATTAGTCATTACTATTTCTCCTTGGCACTTGGCATGTGATGGTATTCTTCCCCTGACTCATTCCTTCTGTATTGCTATCCTTTCTGCCTTTCTGTCCCTTACGGTGCTTTTCTTACTCTAGTCTGTAGGCTATATGTAACTTAACTGCTGTGCTGCCTCAGGCAACTGAATTCCCCCCACCGCGTTCAATGGCTCCAACTGGCTTTGTACGCACTGCCTGGACTCTGAGGCCTGGTTGCACCAAGAAGAATCTAATAAAGCCTAATAGCCTGAGTCACTTGTCCACTTCATTCAGTCTCTCTTTCATACTCATTGATCCGTTCATTCCTGCACGCACTCGCTCACACTGTCATTTATTCACTGACAGTATCTCAGTCGTTCAGATTCACGCACTTGCACAAAATCAATTTACTCACGCATTCTCTGACTTGGTCAGCAGCTCAACAGCTCACCGCACACACGCACGCACGTGCGTTTGCACGCGCGTCTGCTAGTTGGACTCCTTGTTGGCAGAGTCCGCGCCAGGAGGAGCGATCCACAGCGGCATCTTCAAGGGAGGCAGGCTTGATGCCACACTTCTTTAGAGTCTTCAGGTGGTCCTTCAGCCTCTTCTTCTGTCCCCCTGCGGAGCGTTGACCTAGACGGAGTTGACCATATAGGGTCCTACGAGGCAGGCGACTGGCTGGCATCCTGATGACATGTCCAAGCCATCTCAGCTGATGGTGCATGATTGTGGCCTCTATGCTCCTGCAGTTGGTTCTCTGGAAGACCTCAGAGTGTGGCATGAGGTCTCGCCAGGTGACCTTTAGGATGCGTTGGAGGCATTTATGCCTCGAGCATCTTCAGATGGCGGGAGTAGAACTAGATTGTCCATGACTCACAGCCGTAAAGAGTGGATATGCATATTGCCCTGTAGGCCGCTTTTTCCGTGTGGAGGTGGAGGTTGTTGTTGCTAAAGACTCTTTCTCAGCCGTCCGAAAGAGGATGAGGCCTGCCTGACCCTGTTCTGGATGTCCTTGTCGATACTGCCTTCTGACAAGATGCTTCCAAGGTATTTGAAGTGTGGAACGATGGTGAGTGGGGAGTCTGTCAGTCCAGTCTGTCAGTCCATCACATTCATTCTCATCAACACTCACCTACTTGACCCCAATTGAACCCTAGCTTCCCTATTCTGGGGAGTTTAATAAGCTTTCTCCCCAGAATTTACTTTATTTAAATTATCCTTTATTTAACAAGGGTAGATTGCATTGAGATTTCCTTCTCTTTTTCAAGTTGGCTCTGCATGGGCCCTTTTTGTCTCCACCAGGCCGAAGGCAAAACGCATTTTTTGACACCTACAGATTTTGTCCAAACATCACGCAAATTGGTACATAAACTCTATATAGCCATTCAATGAAACGGGTCTTTCAGATTATTCAGACTCCATCCTGATTGGCTAAGACTGGCTTCCAAAGTTCGCAGGAGTGCTCCGTTTCAAACAAAATGCCGCAAATCCTGAACACATTGTGTGATTTCTGTGAAACTTTGCATGGACATTCCCACTAGGCAGAGGAAGAAATGCCACTTGAAAATGTTCAACTCAGCCTCATGGTGGCGCTATAACTGGCCGATTAGTGTTTTTACCTATACTGTAACTTCACCGATCTGTGTTAAACCTTGTATGCATACTCCCCAGAGGCCAAGGAAAAACCTTTGCCTGGAATTTTTCACACCTGCTCTTTATAGCGCCACCAGGAGGCCGACATATGTAAAACACATTTTCTTTATATTACTCCTTCAGATTTTATCCAAATCAAAACCTTTCAACTGCATGTACACTTCTAAGTTCTAACCTTTAGGCCACTGCTGTCGCATCAGACAGAGCAGACAGCATTAAGGTAGGATTTTGGCTGGTGTGTGTAAAGGTCTAATCAGGACAGTGCAGTAATTGAGTGAATACTGGGCCTTGACTACGCTTCTCATTATTTTTTTAGCTTGTCAGTTGTCAACTCAGCTGGGATCTGATTATTTTATTCCCAACGATAGAAGAAGTGTCTCGGTGGATGTGTGATGCGGGGGGGGATTGGGGCGGAGGGTGCAATTCTTTTTTTTCTTCTTTTAATTAAATTTTTATCCCACAATTTTGTAACCCATTTTTTCACCCAGTGTCCGAATGTAATCCTGGGCACTACACTTCCTCTGCCAACCTGGGGGGGCAGCGGGCTGACCTCATGCTTCCTTCTATGCATGAGGAGTCTTCTTTTCACCTGACAGGAACACATTATTCCAACCAGTTCCTTTCCCCTCTATCAGGCGCCCCAGCTGGCCAGGGGGAGGTAGTTTAGAGACCAGGATTACTGCATGTTTTTGTGAGGGTACCTACCCTAGGGGACACGGGGAGAACATGCAAACGCCACACAGAAAGGCCCTTTTGCCAACCCCGCCTCGGGTATGGGCACTGATGACACAAAGGGGGGAACAAGCCCCCAGCGCCCCCAGCGCCCACAGCGTCAAATCAAACCCAGGACCTTCTAGCTGTGAGGCACTACCGACTGTGCCACCGTGATGAGGGTGCAATTCTTACATCAAAACTCACATGTTACCCTGTGTCCTTCAATACGCCTTTTTCATCCAGGGAAGATTTGCTAAGGACTCTACATTAAGGCTTCCCTTAACATCAACAATGGCTGTATTTTTACTTGTTATTAGCTTTTACAGTCTAATGTTGACAATTAAGCTGAAATGAAATGAAATTAAATGATTACTATATTTACCCAGGGTATCTGGGCTAAGCTCAAGAACTTGTTTCCAGCCAGGCCCTGCTCATAGAACATTTCATCGTAGTGGTTCAATGCCTTGTTCAAGGGCACTTCAGCGGTGGTAATTTTAACGTGTCGCTGATTCGAACTGGCGACCTTCCGGTATCAAGACCGCTCCGCAATCCGTTCAGCCACCGCTGCCACTAAATCATGCTCGGCATGTTTTCAATCATCTGCTGATGCAGAGAAGAGAGAACGGCCGGTGATGCCATAGCCTGAGAGGATGTGATGAACACCATAGACAAAAAGGTAGACGCCTCCTTCGGCTCTGGGGCATGTGTCTCTCTTGCAGGCAACATGGTGGCAAGCTTTCCCGAGATTCCTTGAGAAGCATACTAGGAACAGATGTAGGAAGCATAGCGGAAGCACGAGTGGAAGCTTGCCAAGCTTCCGCGTGCGTCACAGAAGCGGACGTTCGGTAGGCCAATCAGAGGTACGTTTGTTTTCTCATGCACTCTGATGCCAATAAAGCTCCTTTCTGATTGCATTGATAAGTCCCGGAAAAGACGCGCTGATTAGTCAGTAGTCACTTGAGTGGCAGCGACACCTTCCGCATGGCCTTCCGCACTTCCGCTTGGCTTCGTTGGAGACACATCGCTCCAACAAACTGCAGTGGCCAATGAGGCATCTACTTTTTTTTGTATGCGCAACACCACCGTTCATGACCAACACTGCTGTTGGTATGGGAAAGTCTCCCCAGCTTAAACTACAGCTAATGAGGAAAGAGTGACAAGAAGTGACGACTAGTTGCTCCATCTGAATGTAGATGGAGCTTCTCTTCAAGCCAGCTGGTAAAAACAACACCTCAAGGGAACACAATTAAATATCAGAAGATAACACTCCATAGAACACTCTCTCTCACACAACAGTGTGGTATTCTCTCTCCCTGCCTCTCTCACTCCATCCTTACACTCTCTCTCTGTTTCTAGCTCAACAGCGCCACTTTGGCACCTGTTGGTACCCTAAACATACAGACATAAATGGGGACAGACATTGCTGTTCCTTGTGTGGTTGCACCACTTAAAAACATCTCTGAGAGATGACTCACATTCATCTTCAATTAGTCAAATTACGTAAGGCCTAAGTAGGTAGGTCAAGTTTTATCTTTTATGTTTGTCCTGAGATTACTTTCAAGCTTGGCCTCTTTATTATGCAATTCATGCCTATGTGGACCAATGCAGGAGCCAGTACTGCCGGAGCCCGGAGCACTCTGTGGAGGATTGGCCCCACTCTGCCTCAATCACAAGCACACACATCTTCCCGCCATTCTCTTGATTACAGAAAAACTGCTGTGAAGCTTTTTGTTGGTACACTATCCCACATTAAAACTTAAGTGAAGGCCCATGGGGCATGAATTATATGGCAGATGGCGTCACTGGACAGTGGGATGGTTTTTAAGCTGGCTTGACTCTTGTACACTGGATGCCAATTGCCCGGAGCCACAAAGCCTTTGGAGCATGTACAGCGTGTTTTCGCACAGCATTCAATTCATTAAGCCTGCCATGAAAGGGAGTTGATGTGTGGTATGAACTTGATATGCGTGTGTGTGTGTGTGTGTGTGTGTGTGTGTGTGTGTGTGTGTGTGTGTGTGTGTGTGTGTGTGTGTGTGTGTGTGTGTGTGTGTGTGTGTGTGTGTGTGTGTGTGTGTGTGTGTGTGTGTTTGTTTTTTGACTGGTATGTCAAATAATTTTACAAGCTTCTTGGTAATTCATTTTGTCATTGTGGGAATCATTTATAGGCTCTAGGTCCCAGGACAACACATCACAATAGACCCCCAATATGCATAAAACATTAAGAAACTACACAGTTAATCACTAACACTAACAGTTAATCAAATCAAAACAGAATTGAAGACAAGCCTGCTAGGCAGGCCGTATCAGTCTGTCTGGCGACATTCACCAACTAATTATATTGTATTTGGGGAACTGTGCTACCTTCAGCATATCGTACAATCTGCTACTGGATCTCATGAGGATTATATCTGACATTAAACAGACGTGTAGAGTAGAGTTTGGCTGCGATCTAGCTAACAGTGCCAGATATTAGCTGTCCACGGACGGACGCACGCACGCACACACACACACACACACACACGCATCATTCACCCCTCCCTCAGCACCCACCGTTGAAGTGCCCTTGAGCAAGGCGCCTAACCCCTCAAAGCGTTCCAGTGGAACTGCAGAGAAAATAAGGGCCCAGGGCCAACTTAAAAAATAGAAGGAAATCTCAATGCAATCTACCGTTGTTAAATAAAGGATAATTTAAATAAAAAGGGTTCGTGTGTGTGTGTGTGTGTGTGTGTGTGTGTGTGTGTGTGTGTGTGTGTGTGTGTGTGTGTGTGTGTGTGTGTGTGTGTGTGTGTGTGTGTGTGTGTGTGTGTGTGTGTGTGTGTGTGTGTGTGTGTGTGTGCACTCGTTTTTTAGCGGAGCAAGCAGGAGGCTTTGCTGTCCCCTCTGTGCAAACCAAGCGCTGACAACAAGGATTTTGTTGTGGATGAGCGGGGTGCTGGAGCGCCTGTCTTTGGACACCGACAGAGGCACACTGAATGAAGGGGAGTGTCACTAGCCTAAGATTTAGACTCTCGTAGATGTATTTATCGATTCTGACATTTTCAATCTACGAGAGTCTAAAGGCCTATTCATACAGTTTTAGGTGATAAGGTGACCACCGAAAACTTCAACATGATGTCACACCGCAGTGATAAGTGACTCACCGCTCACCTGAACACATCTCTCTGTTTTTACTAACCACCGTTTTGGTGGTCACCTTATCACCTAAAACTGGAGTATGAATAGTCCTTAAGCGAACTCGCCCCTTGGTCAACTCGCCCCAAAAAACCCTGCCCTTGAATGGCTCTGAACATGTACAAATGCAAAATCGAAGGTGCTTACCCTGCTGCCCCACTTGCCCGGTTTCCTTGCGCATAGCGTTTAAAACGCGTAGGTCCGTAGATTTCAATAATACAATTGTTTTAATCCACTCTGTCTCTGAATCTTTCCGCCATCTTGAGTGCAGGTGGCTGTGCAACCCTGCCAGGGGCGCTGTTGCACAGTTGCAATCGAGGAAAGATTCAGAGACAGAGTGAATTAAACCACTTTTTTATTGAAAACTACGGACCTACAGGTTTTAAACGCTATGCGCAAGGAAACTGGGCAAGTGGGGCCGCAGGGTAAGCCATTTAAGGGCAGGGGGTTTTGGGCAAAGGACGAAGGGGCGAGTTCGCTTAGACTCTCGTAGATTGAAAATGTCAGAATCGATAAATACAACTACTACTAAGATGTCACCTTCATTCAACTCAGCGCCGTTCAAGTTACGTAACGACAGGGACAGAATCGTAAATGATCCATCGGTAGGCTACAGTGAAATTTGATTTAGCAAGCCATTTGAAAATGCAATGTTCCTTGTATCAGTCGCCGATTATATAAATCTCCTGATTCAGATGATTAAAAGTGACACCTTACTGCCTACCTCAATTCGTCATGTTCATCTGTGAGATGAGTGAGCCAGTCCCGGGAGCGAGTTTTTTATTCCTATGATGGGAGGGAATTTGGAGCGCTGTGATTGGTTGTCAGTGGAGTAGGAAGCGCTGGGTCTGTGTTTTGGACCGCACACAAGTGTTTATGCCTACTAGTACTCTATGACTAGTACTAACCCTATCTCTAACTCTAACCTAAACATAACCGCAAGCAGGGGAGCAACGCATCCCTCACCAACCTTAATCCAAAAACTATTAACGTACCCCTCACCAACCTTAATCCAAAAACTATTAAAAAATCCGCGGTAGTAAAAGATGTGGCGGAGCGGTAAAACGAGCGCTCCTAAACCTGAGCCACCCTAGGAATAAAAAACTAGCGTCCCGGGAGTTTCTTAACATTCAAAGGCATTGCCAATGCCAATGCAACACAATTTACAATTTAGGCATTTATCAGACTTCAGTGGTCTAATGCGTTAGACCAGCAATGGCAGTGCATTACGATGTAACACTGCCACTGCTCAACAATTTATACAGTAGTTGGGCTGCTAGTGATTTTAAGGGAGACAAACTATATACTGTTTTTAGTTCAATGTTTGTTTTAAAAACGCCATTGACAATGAAGATAAATTAATGTTTGTTTTTAGTTCAATGTTTGTTTTAAAAACGCCATTGACAATGTACTTAATTTTGTCCCTAACACAAACATTAAATGCCATTAACAATAGAGGGTATGCACATGCTTAACGTGAATGGCACATCGAGTGGCAAATCGAGTGGCAAAGCAACATGCAAAGTGAGTTTAACATTGTTTAACGTTGTTTAATGCAATCAGATATTACTTTTCTGTTTGGATGTATGGGCTGTCAAGGCCTGGAAAGTAGTTTTTTGCCACTTAGTAGGCGTTCCTGCATAACTTCCTGGTTTGATGATGATGTCACGCGCATACCCTCTATAAAGATAATTGAATGTTTGTTTTGTCACCGTTTGTTTTACATCACCTAATCATAGCAACATGAGTTAGACTTTAATATATTCTTTAATATACACTTCACACAGGTGTGATTTTTTGAGTGGTGCAAACCACTCCAATAACCAGCTTTGTCTGTATGTACCTGTGTACCTGTGTACCTGTACGTGGGGCCACGTAGGGGTGAGCATGGTTGCTATGGTTAGTGTGTGATGTCACTGCACCACTCAGTTCACACGGGTGTGATTCTTTATTTAGTACTGGAATGTTTACCTTAGTCATGCTTTTTGGTAACACACCAGGAGAGCAGATTGCTCTGATTGGTCATTATGGTGACCAATCCAAACTGCTATTCAAGACAATTGATTTGAATTAGACCAGGCATAAGACCAGTTTAATATTACAGCATGAATAGTAATGAATCAAAGCATGATCTAATACATATGCACACATGGCATCAACGCATGGTGTTGTGTGCTGGCACACTATACACTCTGTCTTTCTTTTATCTGTATTGTATTGCATTGTATTGTAATGTATGTGTCATTGTATGTTTAGTTTTACTACCTTTTTAAGAGCCTGCTCAGGGACTACAGATGAAAATTAGCTTATGGCGAACTCTGGCACATTTACATGGAAGTGAAAACTGAAATGTTGATTAATGAGCATTGTCCCTTTTAAATAAATAAACAATGATTTGCAACTTTATTCATTTAATTCCAAGGACCCTCAGTTAATAAGCGTTCTTAATGATGAGCTGGGCCACAACAATGTACTCTGGTGGTTTGTAAAAGGAAATGTGCTGTCTCTGAGATCAAGGCTCCAAGACCAATTTAATTTGCCAAGTACATTTACAAATACCCAGAATTTGTCCTCTAAACATGTTTTTTTGCCTTGGGAACTTTAAATGATGGGGAAAAAGTCATTGTTCTCTGTCGGCTGGCCTCTACAATATTGAGAAAGAAAGGCAAAAAACAAAGCTGACAGACAGCTGGAATGATTGTAAAAACAACCATTGTGAGCCAGGAGTTGAGATAATGGAGTTGATAAATGTAACGTATTCATGTCAGAACTTATCAAGATTGAACATTATGGAGAAGCTGATGGGAATAGTAAATAGTCTCTCTTTCTTCTTTTCTTCTATATGTCAATACATCTGATGAAATCTAAAAAAGTGCTGATGCAAGAAGGAAGAGAATTAATAAATACGTGGCGGTCGGTAGCTTCAATTAAAAATGTCTTAATGTAATGTCTTTATCATACACTGTAGGACAGCATTTATGTGAGAAAGGAAGGAAGAAAATAATATAAGAAAGAAGAGAAATAAACCAAAAAGAGAAAAATTGCCAACTTAGAAAAGTGAAAACTGCTAACTTAACTCACTTAAAGCACTGCCTAGAGCCTCTTTTCTGCTAACAAAAAAAAACAGGTAGTGGATTGATTATGTGAATAAGGCTTGCTTTAATAGGCTATGTTCACACAGCGTTTAGTCAGTAGAAAAACACTGCCAGGAGGAATGTTGTGCCAATATGAAAAACATACCCACACACATTATATTCACTGGTATATTCACTGAGTTTCAGCATTGATTTAACGATTTAACTGATGACCTTTAAAGACTTACAAGGCCAGGCCTTGTAATGGGACGATCAGGCTTTCGCAGTCCAGGCACCGGTTCTGGGGTCTCCAACAATATTACAGCGGTTAGTTTAATCACTTTTACCCTCTACTAGTACATTGGCTATTTGAAAATAGCCAATCTACAAGCTCACATTGCATCACAAAACGCGTCACGTTTCATTCTACTGTCGCTTTTATCTGTATTTTTACACTTTGGTTGACTTTGGATCAAAGTTTATTTATAAAGCACATTTTAAATGTGCTTTATAAAGTGAGACATCGTTGAGAAGAATTAAGGTGAAGAAGAGCTTAGACAAAGGACTGAATTTACAGCAATAGAAAGTGGATTTGACAGTAGATAGATGAGGAGAGGAGGAAAGTGGGAGAGGCCAGCTGATTGAAAAGTTTTGCACCACTTGAGGTGATGTGTTTGCTCAGCTCTAGTGAAGACAGGCGTACCGGTTTGGAAAGGGCAGACTGTCAAACACAGGTGAATGAATCAGGGGAGGGAATAGAATAGAGGGTATGCGCGTGACATCATCATCATACCTGGAAGTTATGCGGGAATGCCTATA
This sequence comes from Electrona antarctica, assembly GCF_951216825.1. NCBI lineage: Eukaryota > Metazoa > Chordata > Actinopteri > Myctophiformes > Myctophidae > Electrona > Electrona antarctica. The sequence continues at coordinate 36,860,147 of NC_136800.1, forward strand.
CTGAGTGGCGAAAAACTGCTTTCTGGCCTTGACAGCCCATACATCCAAACAGAAAAGTCCTATTTGATTGCATTAAATGACTAAACAACATTAAATTCACTTTGTTACTCACTTTGCCACTCGATCTGCCATTCACTTTATGCATGTGCATACCCTCTATAGAGGAGACCAGATTCACAGAGAACGCTACTGTAGGACATTGCTAGCTCTGAGTATGAGGAGAACTAAATAAGTTGAGGTCTTAATGGCAACTAAAAAGAAAAATAAGTAGAAGTATAGGGAAAAAACTGATAACTTGCGATGTGCTTTGCGATGTGCTTCTTCAGTATGCCCCATTTCAGTCTGCGTGACCAATCACAATAGCATCCTTTTAACTGGGGATGTAAACCTGCACATCGAAAATACCCAAGACCGCAGGGCCTTAGATTTTCTACAAGCCCTACATTCCTTTGACCTAGTGCAACACGTCGTCGGGCCAACCCACAAACATGGTCACACCTTAGACCTAGTGATATCCAGGGGACTGACTACAGTGATCGACAGGATTACTGACCTAACTGTCTCAGACCACTATTGTGTATTTTTTAATATCACCATCCCGGGCCTAAAAAAGAATGGCTCCAAATACCCCACAAAAAGGCGCTTTATTGGCCCCTCCTCAGCTGACATGTTCTCGGACCACCTGTGCAGCCAACAGGTTTTCTCCGACAAAAATATTTCTATTCATAAAAAAGTCAACAATTTTAATTACAAACTAAGGTCAACCTTAGACAAGGTAGCACCCGAGAAAATTAAGAGAAACCCACAAACCAACGCCACCCCCTGGAAAAATGATCAAACTGCCCTGCTAAAGCGAGAATGCCGTCGAGCTGAGCGCGCTTGGAAGAAAAGCAAGCTAATAGTCCATCGCGAAATTTTCTCAAACTGCATCCACATATACAACAAAGCTCTGCGCTGCGCAAGGCAGGCCTATTTCTCTAGAATCATAAGCAATAACACTAACAACCCTAGAATACTATTCTCCACCATTGACCGAATTCTAAATCCCCCTCACATTAACGAGCATCTCCATGAACCCTCACAGTCAAAGTGCGAGGAGTTTGCTTCATTTTTTGAAGATAAAATTGTCAACATTAGAAACAGTATTATAAGTCTTAACAACAACAACACACACCCCACCGTCAGCGAGAACCTTCACCGTCTAAACCACTTCAGGGAAATGAATGAAGAGGACCTCCGGAAAAATATCTTGGAGCTAAAATCGTCCACTTGCTCACTTGATGCAATTCCTACCTTATTTTTCAAAGAGACATTAGATTGTTTCATCAACGAACTGCTGGACATTGTAAACTGCTCCCTAGCATCAGGTATATTTCCAGACTCCCTTAAATCTGCCTTAGTTAGGCCACTACTTAAAAAACCAACCTTAGACTCGTCTCTCATGAACAACTACAGGCCAATCTCTAATCTACCTTTTTTAGGCAAGATCATGGAAAAAACTGTTCTGAAACAACTTGAGGCGTTTCTGAGAGAAAACGACATTCAAGAAAAATTTCAGTCCGGTTTTAGAGGCGGACACAGCACAGAAACAGCACTCATTACAGTCATGAACGACATTAGGTTGAACACAGACCAGAAGAAAGTCTCTGTCCTTGTCCTCCTTGACCTAAGCGCCGCGTTCGATACTATCGACCACGGAATACTCCTGAATAGACTTGAAACGCACATTGGCCTCTCAGGACCCACCCTTAATTGGTTCCGCACCTACCTCATAGGCCGGAACTACTCTGTGAGTATAGGGGATTACGTCTCAGAGAAGCGAAATTCCCTATTCGGTGTCCCCCAGGGCTCGATCCTTGGTCCACTCTTGTTCTCCCTTTATATGCTCCCGCTTGGAGAAATCATCCGCAGCCATGGTATCCATTTTCACAGCTATGCGGATGATACCCAGCTATACCTATCGGTAGATCCAGATAGCAGCGACCCACTCCACCCCCTGTTAAATTGCCTTTCCAGCATTGAGCAGTGGATGAACAATAACTTCCTTAAACTAAACCAAGAAAAAACCGAAATCCTCATCATTGGTACAGATGATCAAAAGACTTCATTAATGAACAAATTTGGAAACTTGTCCTCACAGGTCAAACCAACTGTGAAAAACCTGGGAGTTATCCTAGACCATGAGTTAAATCTTGAAAAGCACATTAGTAATGTCACAAAAATATCTTTTTACCATCTAAGAAACATTGCAAGAGTCAGACCTTTCCTCTCATTGGAGGATGCCAAGAAACTGACCCATGCCTTTGTACTGTCTCGTTTAGATTACTGCAACGCACTCTATACAGGCTTGCCCAAAAAAAACCACGGACCGCCTACAACTAATCCAAAACGCAGCAGCCAGAATTGTAACAAACACCAGGAAAAGGGACCACATTACCCCAGTACTAGCATCCCTACACTGGATCCCTGTACATTTTAGGATAGATTTTAAAGTTCTTTTACTTGCTTTTAAAGTCAAGAAGGGTCTGGCACCTTCCTATCTGTCAGACTGCCTCCACGAGTATGTCCCAGCTCGCCCCCTCAGGTCACTCGGCACTGAACGGCTGATCGAAATTCCAACAAATGGCAAAAGACACGGCGAAGCTGCCTTTGCCAGCTACGTACCTAGGGTGTGGAACTCTCTTCCTCTCCATATCAGACTGGCAACCTCAGTTGAGGACTTTAAGAAGCGGCTAAAAACCCACTACTATGACCTCGCCTTTAACTGATTCTGTTTCCTTCATGATTCCTTATCTTAAATTTACTCTTAATTTCAACGAATTCTACTGACCAGATTCGAAGCTATTACTTTTGTTTTACCCCTTTTTTTTGCATTTATGTGAATTTTTCTTTTTACTGTATGTAAAGCACTTTGAACTACACTTGTGTCTGAAAGGTGCTCTATAAATAAAGATTATTATTATTATTATTATTATCCCCACCCATAAAACTTCTTCTTCTCCACTGAACTTTCTTCATGTCCCCAAATAATCAGATTAAGAAAAATGATTCCAATCAGAACTCTATTCTTATTGAACACTGTATTGGCTACCCAGCTCTCAGCAATCTAAACTTTTAGCCTCTACAGATGACAAGTTTCACTTCTCGAGTGAAGATTTACAAAACGCAGGCCTTTTCTCTGGTAGTCAGAATGGTTGCAACAAAAGACAATCCCTACAGCGGCAATTACAGGAATTTTTTGGAGTGGGGACAGAAAAAGAAAATTGAGAGGATCGGCATAGCCATATCAACTTGTCTTGTGGTATAAAGTGATATGTCACACAGAAAAGAATAATGGTAGAATTGATTTTCAGATGTTATTTTGTCAACCACTTGTCAACCGCTATAATCTTTCTAAGATAGAAAAAGAGGTTTGGGGCCCTATCTTGCACGCCTCATTAGTCCTTTCACACGGGCAGACGCAAAGACGCAGTCTACCATTCATTGTCAATGGAAGCGACATGATGATGCAAAGACGCAATGATGCATGTATAGCTGCTCCAAATGATACTCCTATTCGTCTTTGCATCTTTTACATCTGCCTGTGTGAATGCACCTTTATGCATAAACTTGTTAGCTATAACTATTTTGAAAATCATTTTTAAATAGTTCAACTAGCCGATCTACATTGACGCGTTGTGTGCTTTTAGATCGGCTATTTGAACAATTTTAAAATGTTTTTCAAAACAGTAACAAAATTAATAAAACCAAAACGTGTAGGGATGAGGGGTAAGGCGAGATAGGATCCTTTGTGTAGATTAGAAGGAGAGTGTGCAATTGATGAAAAATAAGTAATTTTTTGGGTGAACTACTCCTTTGTTTGTTAAATGAGTTAAGATAAAGTTGAATGTAACAGTAGTTAGATAGACAGACAGACAGACATGGACCATCTTATTAATTCAAGTTGAGATAAAGTTGAATGTAACAGTAGTTAGATAGACAGACAGACAGACATGGACCATCTTATTAATTCAAGTTGAGATAAAGTTGAATGTTACATTACATTACAGACGACAGACAGACAGACTGGACCATCTTATTATTAAGTGATAGTAGATGCTAATTCTAAGGGAAATTCAGCTGATTGCGACAGACTTTGGCTATTGTCAGAAGAAGCTCTAATGAGGCTCCCTTTGAACAGAATATAAGAAGCTCCTGTCTGCATCCGCCTCAGTTCTACCCAGCTTTCCTGTTATGACATTCACTAATGAATATAGGAACTCTGTGCTCCTGTTTTTGTTCGCCATGAAACATTGAACAGACCATTGAACAGACCAGACAGAAATTGAACAGACCTAGTCCAGAGCTCCCAGTAAACCCTACAGTACAATTTGAATGATATGACGCAAAGTGGTATTGGGCATGCATGGAAGCATGTCTTAATTCCAGGTCTTTTACCATAATTAAGTCATGACACCGCCATCTTATGCGTAATCAATATACAAGCTCACAATGCGTTGCGAGCTTGTAATTCGGCTATTTCAAATAGCCTAGTCCTGGGGCGCCCGCTGGCCTAGTGGTCCAGGCGCATGCCACATATAGGCTCTTGCCTGACAGCGTGACGCGTGTTCGAGTCCCGTTCATGACGACCTTTGCTGCATGTCTCTCACCTTCTCTCTCTCTCCCTCTTTCCTGTCTGTCTTCACTGTAACTATCAATATAGCCTAGTCCAGGGGAGGGCAACTTTAGGCACCAGTGCCAACATTGGTGCCAATGATCACTGGCACACTGGCATGTGAGAGAGTATTTTTGGTTTAAAATAAATTATTTAAAAAGATGTAGTCAAACAAATGAAGTCCCTCACATGTGCATGTAAGTTACCTTCTGCGCATAATTCTACATTCATTAAAACTCTGAACTCTGACTGGGGAACTTTTCAGCCCCTGACCCCAAAATAATGCTGCCATTGACTCACGACCACAACGCCAGAGGTAACTTTATGCACATAAACGTGAGCGGCACCACTAATTCCAGCCATGTTACCCAATACCCATGCGCTAGTTTGGGTACTCTACCTGAACACATAATCTTAGAAATCTTAGAAACTAGATCTAAAACTACTGTATGTGATTTAGTTATCACATCATCATACTGTAGGTTGCCATGATGAATGTCTGCAGAGTGCAGACTGAAAGCATGGCCATTTTTGAGTGGTGCAACCACTCCAACGAACAGCAATGTCTGTGTCCGTGTTTGTGTGTGACTATGTGACCAGTACCAATGAGTACCAAAAGTGGCGCTGTTGCGCCAGAAACGGAGAGAGAGAGATAGTGCTGCATGTTGCCTGCTAATGAGAGAAAGAGAGAGAGACAGAGAGGGCTATAAAATGTTACTCATTATTACACTTTCTAATATACTGTAGCGAACTATGATTAATGCCATAAATACTTTAATAAAAAACAAATGCTGTATATTGTGATAAAGGAAGTGTTCAAATCTGTTCAAAACAATGTCCACGTTTTTTGCAACCTGGACATTGAGCTCTTCACAGAAAAGTCAAGGGCCAGGTTAACCTAATCTTGACTGACTGTGACATTTCTCCTTAGATTTACTTCATGATACTAGAGGCGCAGCAGATACTACATTCCACCAACCATGAGGGGGACTGTGCTTGCCCTGACTGTAGCCCTTGTGGGTAAGTATATATCTATATATCTATTTAATGCAGGTGTTTGTGTTTTTGTTGTTTATTGCCATAGTAATGGAGGGGGCACATAAGTAAATTCTGGCCATTTGCACAGACAAGGATTTAAAAGAGTGTAAAGATTTAGGGGTACAACTGATATCACAACTTATTTTAACATTTTTTTATACAGTATGTATAGCAGTGTTCACCAACTCTGTATTGTTACATCAGATTATTGACAGTCTATTCTTATTTTGCAGTGGGCGCTCATATGAACTATGGTAAGTTTCCATGAACAGGAAATGTGCACATTGTGAAAGCTATCTATCTATGTCATGACATTATTTTTGTCTCCACCAGGCCGAAGGCATGGGGAGAGAGTATGTTTTGCACTCCGTCCGTGTGTGTGTGTGTCCGTCCTTGTGTGTGTGTGTCCTTCCGTCCGTCTGTTACCAGCTAATCTCCGGCACCGTTAACCCGGTCGATGCCAAACTTTGCACACACACTCCCTGGATGCCAACGATGAACCTCTGTCCCGCATTTTCCAGAACGGCCTGTTATAGCGCCACCATGAGGCAGCTTTTCACATTTTGTACCTAAAACTGCACCGATCTGCGTGAAACGTTGCATGCACACTCCCTAGAGGCCAAGGACAAACCTTTGACCTGCATTTTCCGCATCTGCCTTTCATAGCGCCACCAGGAGGCCGACTTTTGTAAAACACATTTTTTGATATTACTCCTCCAGATTCTGTCCACAAATCTCACAAATCGTTACACAGTATCTCTATGGTCATGTGCTCAAGTCGGATCTGTCCCATATTTCATATTCCTGAAATTCATATTCCTCAAATCATGAACGCAGCATGCAATTTACGTGAAATCTTTCACACATTTTCTTACTAGGCTGAGGAATATATCCCACCCTTTTCACATTGGCCTGTTATAGCGCCACCAACAGGTTGATTTTTGCAAAACACATTTTTGGAACAAAATGCCTCAAGTCATCCAATTGCCATCAAAGGCAAACATGTTTATATTACTCCTAAACATTTTGCCAAACATCTCACACAGTCCTATCCTCCTGGTGGAGACCTGTGCCCAGAAGGGCACTTTTTCTAGTTCTGTGTTGTTTTTTCTCTGTGAATATCGTGTGTCCTCTGCACTGCCGTGTGTTTTCCGTGCTGGGCAGGTTGTGTGTTGTTGTTCTGTGTTGTTGTTCCCTTTGGTGCGCATCATGGAAAGGGAAACCACGGAGATTGGTTGTAAACGCAACTGAACTGCGCACTAAATGTTCGCCAACAACAAATGATGACGCTATGACTTTATGGGCTCAAAGGCCCTTAAAACAAGGCTCCAGACTTCCCAAAACAAACTGGTCAGGCTACTATTGGGCCTCACCCCCCCGGGGCAGAGGTTCATCGTTGGCATCCAGGGAGTGTGTGTGCAAAGTTTGGCATCGACCGGGTTAACGGTGCCGGAGATTAGCTGGTAACGGACGGATGGAAGGACGGACACACACACACACACACACACACACACACACACACACACACACACACACACACACACACACACACACGGACGGAGTGCAAAACATACTCTCTCCCCATGCCTTCGGCCTGGTGGAGACAACAATTATAAAAAGAAACAAGGATAGTTTCTCCATTTTCAGACATTGGATCATGAGTGCTGTTCCTGCCATTGGAACTCATGTATTGTCACGGACCGGCTGACAGTTCATAAAATGTTCGCGGACCGGCACAGGCTTAAATAGGCTACCCCCTGATATATTATTATAATATCACAACATAATGTTATATCATTAACCTAAATGGTGTTATATCGGCAATGATAGTATGATTTTTATAACCTAACGTTCTCACGGAAGACAGTTGAATGGCCCTTAAATAGGCTACCCGCTGATATATTATTATAATATCACAACATAATGTTATATCATTGACCTAAATGGTGTTATATCGGCTATGATAGTATGTTCCACACGTCCCAAACTCTTCTCCCTTCTGGCCCCAAAACTGTGGAATGCACTCCCCGTTGCAGTCAGAACTGCGGCATCACTCCCAATCTTCCGCCGTAGTCTGAAGACCCACCTTTTCAGACTCCATCATGGCCCATAGCACTTATCCTACCCCCTTAGATAGCACTTTTTAGACTTAGATAGCATTTGAAACAGACTTATAGCATGTCATGTAGACAGCACAATAATTGCATTGTATATAGTCATAGCACATCATAGTAGCCTACATATGTATAGCATAGTATAGTATATATGTATAGTTAATATGTATAGTGTCATTATATAGATATGTTCTAGTTACGTTCTTAGCTTACGCATGTTTCTTGATAAATGCATTTTATATATGTGATGTATTCCCATACTTTTGTTCCTGCCTAATGTAAATCGCTCTGGATTAAGAGCGTCTGCTAAATGCCTAAATTGTAAATTGTAAATTGTATGTATTTTAAGAAAGAAAATGATTGTCTTTTTCAGAAATGATTTTGGACATGTGGAAAAGTTAAACATGCAGAGTGACCCATTACTTTACCTGGGCAACATCATCTTCTGATACTTGAATGTTTTGACATGAAATAATAATCCTGTACCGTCACCGTGTGGTGTTTTGTTTCATTAGTGCGAACGAGATAAAATAGGCTGCAGCTGTTGATCCCTTGATGATCGATCCGCTGCTGCTGCCCGCTGAGCACATGGTAAAGATACCAAGGATTGGACAGTGATGTCACTGTTATGCTATGCAACACAGAAGTAACACAGACTGGAAGCCATTTATAAATCACAGTCAGTGACACGTCCACTGACGAATCCTTGGCATTTTCATTTGTCATACCTTTCATCCGCTGCTTGGAAAATCCTTGTTAAATAGTTCTCAGGCCTATTTAGTACAGGAACTCTATGGAAAATACAGGATCAACCTCAATCTAATTGCAAAAAAATGCGAAAACGTGCGCATGCACGTTTTTCATGCCTGGAAATGCCAAAACGCACGCACGTGCGTTTTTCATGCCTGCGCAAAGTTATGGAAACACTTGCAGAAAATATTTCTAATTAGAAAGCATTGAACTCGCAAATCAAATCAGAGAAGTGTGTGTGTGACATGATAAAATAATCGTGTAAGATTATCCTGTAGTGTGTGATGCAGATGCTATCAGATTTCAGACATCAAACGGTAAAATAAATGTCAGATAATTATGCGCCTCTCTGCACGTCTCACTTGACTGGCAACCATCTACTGCTTATTTAATATCTCCAAAGAAGCACATTTTATCAGTGGATGGAAACAAGAAAAATACGCTTTTCTTTTTTCGAATTACTTACTTATTCGCTTCCTATTTTCGAAATGTTTTGATGGAAACCCACCTACTGTCGGCTTCCACTGCGTACCAGCTGGTAAGCAAAGCAAAGTTCTTTGTTTACCCAGGGAAGTGGACTAAGCTCGAGATGCTTGTTTACAGCCACACCCTGCTCATAGAACATTTCATGGTAGGGGTTCAATGCCTTGCTCAAGAGCACTTCAGCGGTGGTAATTTTAACGTGCCGGTCCGGGGATTCGAACTGGCGACCTTCCGGTATCAAGACCGCTCCGCAAACCGTTCGGCCACCGCTGCCCTGGTGAGTCTACAAAAACAAACATACACTTTCACCTTACATATATGTATTCTGGAAAACTAATAACATGACATAACACTTTGCTGTCTTCCTCGTTGCAGATTCCAGCATGAATGTTTCGGAAGGTCTCGCCAACATCTATCATAAGAGTGTGGACGTGAAGGAGACCACACAAGCCCATGTGGCCTGCCACTGTACTCAGTGTGCTTAAGTGCATGTGCTTAACGCACGCACGCACGCACGCACGCACGCACGCACGCACGCACGCACGCACGCACGCACGCACACACACACACACACACACACACACACACACACACACACACACACACACACACACACACACACACACACACACACAAACACACACTAGATACAGTATGTCTTTTTTAAATCTCCCTCAAATACACCAATTCACCACAGAGCTTAGAATGCAATGGTTCAATTCAACCAGGAGAAGTGCCTTACTGTGCCTATGGTGCACTGTGCAAGTACAGTAATGGCTCTATAGCTTGCTCATGTGTAGAACAGCTGAATCTATATTCTCAATGAAATCATTATGCAATGGTTAATTGACAATAATTAACATTAGGACGTTCAATCACTAAAGTCAGTAAAGCATGTCAACATAAAATCATCCTGACAGACTGCTGAACTAGCCTCCCATATGTTGAGGCTTGTAATTTGGAGCTCTTGCACCACCTAGTGGTTGATAAGAGCACTCGTGAGCATACTGTATGACAGCACGCTGACAAGGTGTTTCCCAGGTTTAAATAAGTCTCAGATTAGAACTCTAGACCCATTAATACCCCAGTGGACCAAGAATATAGCCCACTGGGGTAGGGTTACAGTGACTTTGATTGGAGCAGGGCAGAGCATGGATTTAGATTATGAAGAGCATTATTTATTTATTTCAATGCAGATATAGTCTACATATTCAATTTAGAATAATCTTCCTTAACCCTTAAATTCTATTTATTATTCCAATGAACTAAAATCTTGTTTTATTTGATGGCCTTCCTGCCCTGGCATTTGGCCTTTTTGCCATAAATAAATTGGTGAGAGCAGGAATGAACCTGGTGAGACGTAGGAGGGGCCCGGACAGGAGTCGACCCACATAGCTTAGTCCCTCCACATGCCAGAATAGTACCTCCCAGTCCCGGCAGAGTAGTTACGGAGTGGATCCGACGGATTGTGTGGCCCTGGTCTTTCCCTAGTGGGTCTGATCGAGGGTAGCCACTGGGACCGTCCCAGTGGCTACCCTCGATCACTTGATCACCCCGGCTGGGTCACCCGAGTGAGGGGTATGATGTTCGCGAGACCCGAAACCCTGATGACCTTGGGATACATCACTGAGGATACGTCTCAGGTGCATCCAAGCGATGCACCTGAGACAAAACAAATATTTTTTTTTATTTTTTTATTTTTTACTCTGTCCCAAAAATTGAGGAGACACTGTGGAGGCACTGGGGGGACAGTGGGGACACTGTGGAGGCACTGGGGGTCCATTTGGGAGGCACTGTGGGGACACTGGGGAGGCTCTGTGGAGGCACTGGCGGGACACTGGCACTGGGGAGACACTGGGGAGGTACTGGGGAGGCACTGGGGAGGCACTGGGGAGGCACTGGGGGGGCACTGGGCAGACAGAGTTGGGACAGAGTAAAAAAATAAAAAATAAAAGTTTTTTTTTGGCGCCCCTTTCCCATGGCGCTCGAAGCCGTTGCTTCGTCGGCCTGTAGGAAGAACCGGGCCTGTAGACAATCGATTGTGCTTGTGGACACTGGACAGGTGTCCTTCAGGCACATAATATAATAATATATTTATTGCAAGTTGATTACTTTATACTAATACAAAGAACTTAGTTAAGCACTTAGTTAACTGCCTTAAAGGAGCATTCAGTGATTTGGGTGATTTGGAAAACCACCCAGTCCGCCCCGGTAACAAAATGTGCACATGCACGCACTACAGTGGGGGGAAGTGCAACAGGCCAACAGCATGTGCACCAAGGCCCGCCCCCACTCGATCATGATTGGAGGAAGGCCCCTCTCATCCTGATTGGATGAAGGCTTTGCCACCCGCCACCAAAACTGAAACTAGGGTTTTTTGACCCCAGGGGCTCACTGGGGACAGGGAGGAACTCCTTATATGGTCAGCACACTCTATAGTAGGGAGGTTTATAAAAAAGAAAAGAAAAAATAAGTGATATTTGAATGAAGTGAAATCACTGAATATACCTTTAACTAACTAACTGCACTTAGTTAACTGCCTTTCATGTATTTGTATAAAACTTGATGGAAAGGTCGGGCTTGGGTCAAGAACTGTTCCCGTTTACGCTGATTGGTTAAAGTAGGGCATGGCAGTGGACCTGGCCTGTCACACAAATGCACCCAACTTCGGAACAGATTAACATGACATCCGAACATGGTTTATCATGGGACCAGGTCCAGGAATAACTGATTAACTGGTCACACCGTTTAGTTGTGAAGAGACTACTGACACTGAAGTGTCTGTACGCTCATGTGTAATGAATCATGATGAATGAATCATTCTGATTGATAGACAAACAAACTGTCAACTTGATGGAGGTCTGCACTCTACTGCGCAAATATTGTAGTTCACACTTAAATGGGCAAACTGTTTTATTTGTATGTGTTGGTCGACAAGTGAATCAGTTGCAATTACTGTATGTAATTTTCATATAGCGACACATTATTGTATAAAAGTGAGTGATTTGATCATGATGGAGGTGGAGGTCAGATCAATGCTTGCTCCATGCTTTGTAGCACTGGTAAATAATATGCAATTGACAGCAGATGTCCCTTCTATGACATGCAGCCATGGTGTCTGGTGTGTTCATGCCCCCTAGTGTCAAACAGGCTATGTTTCCAGTGTGGCATTGTAGCTGATCTGGCAACTCGTACTTGTTTCTGAGGGTTACCCATAGTGAGCATTCAGCAGAGCTACGTCACTTACACATACACATGGTATTACACATACTGTCAGTTTGTCATCATATTGTGTTTGTTAATGCGGGGGTCTGCTGATGAACTGTTCCCCCGCAGGATCCTGGTTGGAGTTATGATGTTCTCGCCACCATTGTCTTCAACTGACTCCCCATCACCTGGATTCAGATTCCCCTCAGCAGAATGCAGAAAGTTCTAAGTATATAGGGCTTCATAGAGAAGACCTCATCAGCCACAAGTTACAACCACATAAGGCACAGGTCCCAACTCTTTTGCGAAGGTAGTCAACGATGAGTGAGGGACATCAAGGTCACCTGCCTGGAGAGCTTTGCCAAGATCGGCCCCTTTTCCACCGGGGTTGAACCGGTTCCGTTCTTTTTCCCGCCTGATTTTGAACCAAATTAATTGGTTCAGATCCCTAAAAGTTGGTTCGGAACTGTAACCAAAAAATACTTATTTTTGGCCTGAAAAGTGGGCATGTCATTATTCAGGTTGGAAGATGAAGATGTGATATAAACCATCATAAAAATAAAGAATGGAACTGGTTCTAGAACCAAAGTTCTTTTGGTGGAAAAGGGGCTGATTATTAGAGTTGGCAATGATGCCTCTGTTGCTGTTTCTGCCAAAAAACAGCCAGAAATCTGAAGTCGGCATCCATCACAGCAAGCAAAACTACAGGGAAGGTGCACAGCACTTGTAATTGTGATCCAGAGTTGTCTGTGTACAAACATGAAGCACTAAGCAGCATCCTTTATCCCTTCTTCCATTGCCTTGTGACCTTTCATACATGCACACAACCCCATATTGTGTGCGTGACTGTGTGTGTGCTCACGTCACAGACAGACAGACAGACAGACAGTCTTCATCTTGTTGCAGGTTGGCTAAATGTTTTTTTCTACCACTGGACTCAATATTCTTCTTTGCTCTACAGCTGCCTACATGCTCAATACCTTTAACAATCATCAGCTATAGGGGAAAGGTACATGCATATTGCATATTTCAAATACATGTATTTGTAGAAACTATAGAGTAACTATTCTATACTTGGTTGGTGATTTCAAAAGAAAGTAATTGGAGTGGAGTGGTTCGACAGCTGCGTACATGCATCGACTGGAAGGAAAATATATGTGTGTGGCTGTGCTTGTTTGTTTTTTTGGGTTTGTTACGAGGGATGGCATATGAACCCTGGTATAATGGATTGGAGGGTGGGGTATTCTATATTCGCTGAATGAAGATGACTACTGTATATCGTACTGCTTTGGTTTCAGCAGAATGTGTATTCCAACTAACCATGAACCAACTACCAAGCATTATTACACTTATTTACAACAGGGTCCACCATTTTCAATTCATCAGAACATTTAGAGACATACAAATATACACTTCTATAAAAAAAGAAAACAGGAAATCATCACATAAAAATAAATCAGTAAAAAAGGGGAAAACATGTACAGTATGGGGAGAAAGGGGTCGGGGGGAGCTCAGACTTAATTTACAGGGGCCTTTCGAATTGCAGCTGTCCGTAGGTGCTCTTTGAGAGCGGTTTTGAAGGAGTCATGGGATTCACATGTCTTAATGGCTGTTGGTAGGGCGTTCCACATTTTAGTGGCATAGGAGCTGAATCTGGGTTGGCGTGGTTTGGTGAACTAACTCTGGTGTTGTGAGTGTGGACTTCGTTGACATTAAGGGAGTATTTAGACAGGTACATGCCTACATGGGTATCTTGGTGGTTTAGCGAATCTTGTAAAGATGCTGTACTCTGTTGTCAACCCTAAGCCATTCCAGCATCAAAATGGGCAAATGGGCAGAGGTGGGTTCGGGGAGTGAGGCCAAGTAGTATAGCCTGACCAGTTTGTTTTGGGAAGTCTGGAGCCTTGTTTTAAGGGCCTCTGGGGTGCTGTGGTACCAAGAGGTGCATGCATAGTCGAAGAAACGTACAAGGGCTCCTGTTTTTGTTGATCAACATTATCTGGAAAACATTTTTTATGGGCAGACAGTTGGCAACAACCAGAGATTACTAGCAAGTTAGAAACACAAGGCAAGCTATTTAATACTTTATTTAACAGTTTGCAAAAAAGATAACAGGAAAGTACAGTTCAATTCAAGGTCTGCTAGATGTTAAACCCAAGAAAGCCTATGGCTTGGTTGTTTCCATTGGGGATATACACTTCCCAACCCTCAGTGTCTAAATTGAATTAGACACTTTACACACATTTTATAGAGTTAATTTAAGATGCAAGATTGTGCCGTGTAGGTGTTTATAGATTTAAAGGACTTAATTCATTGCTCCCTAGTGCAGACCTGTGTGCATAGCTAGAAGCTTACATGTACTGTAGGCCTAGCTACTACCAAGGCATGTGTCACCGGTTCACCCTGTCAATCTGTGTGGTGATTTTTGTTGTTTTTGAGTGGTGCAACCACTCCTATAGAAAGCTATGTGTGTCCCTGGGTCTGTCCCTGGCTGGCTGGGTCTGTCCGAACACGAAAATAGCTTTTGGTTGGTTTTCACAACCAAGTGTCACTGTTGCGCAGCCCCCCCCCCACACACACACACACACACACACACACACACACACACACACACACACACACACACACACACACACACACACACACACACACACACACACACACACACACACACACACACACACACACACACACGATTTGGGGTGTGACAGTACAGTACAGTAGAGGGACCCCCACACGGTAACTGTCATTTCTCAACCATTCCGAGAAATGTGTCTCGGCACGTTCCTGGGGGTCTGGATGTTCCCCCCCAGGGACCCTCCGGGGACCCCCACACGGTACCTCTGTCATTTCTCGACCGTTTCGGACGCGAGACGGCTTGCCGGAACCGGGCCGGCACCCGGGTCGCGTTCCTGTGGGTCTGGAACTTCCAGGGACCCCCACACAAGTTGCACCACTCACTTCACATGGTTGTGATTTTTGTGGGATAACACATTAGTAATAGACAAACAAATATTGCAAGTAATATATTACTAAGAGTCAGACAATATTTGTGTGCAGAAAATTCCATGTTATATAAATAACCATGTTCATAACCTAATTTGATTGACTTTTGATTCCAAAAAGTGTTGTTTTTGTAGTTTTGCTGATATGTAAAAGTTTGGGAACCACACTTAATTATAATAGGCTTACTACATAAATGGTACATAACATGGCCTAATATTTTACATTTGTATTCCCTTCCTTGGCTGCTGGCTCAAACAAGCAGAAACGTGAGCGACTGTACTTCAAACCAGAGCCATAGGCAATAGGCATAGACCTCTGCTTCGAACTAAGCCGTGGGGGGAACAACTAACAACATTCCGCCACTAGAGTTCCAGGCTGAGCTGTGCTACGTGTGCTTCTGGCTCGGCTTGTGTTTACCTCCCAACCAGACTAGAGAGCTCTGAGAGCCTGAGCCAGCTGGACAGACACCAACAACCACATTTATCCACACTGTCCAAAAACTAACCCCGGAAATACAAATGTAAGGCGCCTCGCACTCAGTCCTGCGCGGATATTTACATGTTCTACAGCATCGCGTGTGTTTTTTTAGCAACACTGTAGAAGAGAGGTAAGTTCTGGGGTTTTATTTAATGAGCGAACACATAAACGCATTGTCTCAATGACAACATTACGGCTGCTGGCTTTTCCTCTCCCATGATGGAGGATTGCGAACATGGCGCCCTCCAAAACAAACGATTAGCTAGCGAGTTAGCTGGCGAACGTGTCGCCAATAAATGTGCCACGGTGCTTTCTAAAGCACTAAAGCATAATGCTGGTCATTTAATGTACACGACACGATGACAACTAAACGCGCATTATAATATTAACTGCTGTCGGTTGGTTGTCACCACTCGGTCGTCTAACATTAGCTACGGAAGCTAAAGGCTAAATAATTACACTGTTATTACGACTCCCTCGCTTGACGAAACTGATGTCTAAAAAAACGTCACATTTTTATAGTTGAAAATAAGTCATTTTTGTCGCACGACTCACATTGAACGTACGTGGGACTATTAAGCCATATAGCCACCTTGATCAGCTCGCATCTGTTTTTGTTCTTTTTTGGAATTATTTACATTTAGCAATTGGATTAGGTTGTGATGATTTAAAGCACACTTAATGTGTTGTAGTTCACTGTGGTCCTTTATTAAGAATACTATACTTCTGTTACGTCGCCAGTTAGCCAGCCTGGCTAGGATAAGCTAACTGCTTTGCCCCGTGGCCTTGTTCGGTCTCTTCTTTGTTGGGAAATCTCATGAGTGGTGTTCAATTTACATGTATCTTAATTTGCAGCACATATAGATATTTACAGCTCACATAGACATGCCGTTTTGTCTAATCCAGTCAGTGTGATTTGGTTATCAACTGGCCAATGCTGGCTGACAAAGTCGTTATGGCTGTGACATCCACATAAACTATCCCCAAAACACGTGTCACTTTGTGGGGGCATTTAAACAAGTGCGAACTATGCTTTATTTTGTGATGGAAGAAGTTGGTATCAGACATTTAAGTGTGCACAATATTATTGATTTGTTAAGACCTTGAACCGCAGCATCATATTCTAGACTAGAGGAACGTTAACCACAAATGGCTGATCTACAAGCTCACAATGCCACATGCTACGTGCTTGTAAGATCGGTTATTTTTGGCAAAGAGATTAGGTGTAGTGAAGAGGGGAAAACACCATCCGAGTACAGAGCCAACGTAGGTGGTTAATTAGCCCCAGCACCGCACACCAAATAGTTTGTTACTTTGTTTTGAGGATGTTTGTGAGGTCCCGGATCCATTTGTCACAGCAACAGCATCATGTACACGTGCGGTTCCCAGGGAGATAAGAGGTGCGGGTCTGCAGCTGTGTTTTGTCTTTGCCCTGAGCATGACAACCTTATATTAGCAGATGCAGGAGATATTACCATCCACTCCACTGTCTGACCGTGGCACAGGTGGTCCTAATTTGCACCTTGTGGCTGTCATAGCGTAGGCAATCTCATTGTTCACTGTCACCTATCTGCTCTCTTCTCTCCTCCTGTTTCACTCTCTAGAAGAGGTGAGACTAGGCCTGTCTGAATGCTGTAGGCTGCCTGATTTACTGTTCATTCACTTTTCAACATGAATTATTGTCTGCTGTGGTTCACTTAGGAAAGGGTTCTTCATAGCCTAGGCAAGGGTGTTGCTTTTAGCTGTAGTGGCAAGAGATAGTGATGATGTGCTAGAGCCAAACCTTTGTTCCAATACTGAGAATATTTGTCAATTGCAATTATTGTCATTGGTAGGCAATGACATCTTTTAATGGAGTCGAGTAGGCCTATTTGCTTTTGTGTTCACATGATAATTTTAAACTACAAAAGACAACATACAATGAGTATACAATCAAAACACAATGCACAAAGTCGGCATACATTTTCTAGATCTTAAAATAGTCCAACTATTTCAGTTGGTAGAATTGGTATAAAAAAAAAACAAGGTTAAACAATGGGTATAAAGTATAAACAAAGCACACATAGGTTATAGTGCCGCATGCAGGAGGGAAGTTATTTTGGAATATTCCCTGTTGTGCAATAAACTAATTTGCTTTCCAAGAACACAAAGCTTCAGCTCATGAGCAGTCAAACAAAACACGAACTGCTGTATTACTAGCCTACATGCATACTGTGACTGACATGTTTCGTTTGAGTTGTGTATAGGCAATGCAGATTCACCCAAGTCCCACTCCCAACAATCAACATGTGTTGATTAAGCATGCAGTAGGCCTACATCTTCACTGCCACTTTGGTAATTCACATATGCCTGACAAAAGTAAAAAAAATCACACCCGTGTGAAGTGAGTGGTGCAACTCCGTGTGGGGGTCCCCGGGGGGTCCCCGGAAGTTCCAGACCCACAGGAATGCAGCCAGGGTGCCGGCCCGGTTCCGGCGAGCCGCCCCGCGTCCAAAACGGTCGAGAAATGACAGTTACCGTGTGGGGGTCCCTGGGGGGGGTCCTAGCCTCGGTCCCAGGCTTACTTATCTGCGAAAAGAAAAGCCTGGTCACAACGTAAGGCAGAGAAGCTATCGGCGGATGTATCCTCCGGAACACCCGTCAGATGTATTTCCCCCGGATACGATATTTTCCCGACCAATCACAACACTTGTTTCATTCACGGAGAATTTAAACTGATTTGTAAAGCATCAACGTCATTTCCGCTAAAATCCCGCAACTTCCGCCCAAACAAATTATAGCCTCTACAGCGTAGGTCTTGCCCATGGTGGGGGGGGGGTCCCTGGAACATCCAGACCCCCAGGAACGTGCCCTGCGTCCGAAATGGTTGAGAAATGACAGTTACCGTGTGGGGGTCCTACTGTACTGTACCACCCCAAAGCATCATATATAGTGTGTGTGTGTGTGTGTGTGTGTGTGTGTGTGTGTGTGTGTGTGTGTGTGTGTGTGTGTGTGTGTGTGTGTGTGTGTGTGTGTGTGTGTGTGTGTGTGTGTGTGTGTGTGTGTGTGTGTGTGTGTGTGTGTGTGTGTGTGTGTGTGTGTGTGTGTGTGTGTGTGTGTGTGTGTGTGTGTGTGTGTGTGTGTGTGACAGACACTTGGTTGTGAAAACCAACCAAAAGCTATTTTCGTGCTCGGACACAGCCAGCCAGCTTTCGTGCTCGGACACAGCCAGCCAGCCAGGGACAGACCCAGGGACACACATAGCTGTCTATAGGAGTGGTTGTACCACTCAAAAAAAATGGCTACTTTCTCACCCTTAATTTATTCGAGCCCCTGCGTTCACAGAAAGCTCTGAAGCCAAGCATCGTCCTTACTATTATGATGGTTTGTTTTTGTCCACGACTTGTGAAAATGACACCTTGCGTTTCACAAAGGCTTAGGAGGAGAACGCATGAAATTGGATTTTAATTTTTGAAGAGGTTTCAAAGGATGCTAAACCCAGGCACCCACTGCATGGAGGCTCAGGCAAACGTCATATTCCTTTTGAAGGTCTTTAAATTTTGTTTAATTTCTAATTCAATCTGATATAGCTCCAGTCTTCATTAGAAACCTTTTGTTTTTATGTCAAAAGGGCAAATGACATTGTCCCGATGACAGCACTGTAGAAAAAGTATTTGAAAAGGAACATTTGGCTTAAGCTTAATATTTAATCATTATCATTATGTCTGCTCTCTTTAAATCAATAAAACAATAAAGGAACATCTCCACTTCAACTTAACTTTATTGGCACAACCAACCTTCAGATATAAATGAGTGGTTGAAGTTCTTCTAAGAAAATTAAATCTCAAACTAATGCAAAGACAGCTCTTCAGTCCCGGCAAATGAAAGACATCAAATTCCAATAAAACACACACACACACACACACACACACACACACACACACACACACACACACACACACACACACACACACACACACACACACACACACACACACACACACACACACACACACACACACACACACACACACACACACACACACACGCAGCCTGGTGGCCTGGCTGTGGAAAGCTTCCCTTAGTCTTTTCATTTGGCATTTAATGCTGCTGTATCGCCTGCCTGGCGTTAGCAGCATGAACAGATTTTGGCTGAGGTGGTGAGTGTCTTTGATGATCCGTTTCGCTGTGGCTACGCACCACTTGGTGTATAATGTCCTGGAGGGAGGGAAGGTGTATAATGTCCTGGAGGGAGGGAAGCTCATGTCTGATGTTCTGCTACCTCTGCACCAGCCTCTCCAGCAGTAGGCGGTGCAGTTGGCAGTTCCCATCATAGATATTTAAAAAATAGATGCCTCATTGGCCGCTGCAGTTCGTTGGAGCAATGTGTGTTGAAGGATTTACACTAGGAGAGGAAGTATGCCGTATGTGTGGAAGGCACGTTATGTCACGCTGCCACTCAAGTGATTACTGGCCAATCACAGCGCATCTTTTCCGGGACTTACAGACCCGAACATGGGCTCTGTGACGCACGCTCATGCTTCCGCGGGGCTTCGCAAGGAATCTCGGGAAAGTTTTGCCCTCCCTTGAGCACATACGCTTCAGAGCCGGAAAGGGCGTCTACGTTTATATGTCTATGGTTCCCATACCGTGATACCAGCTCGTCGTTGGTATGGTGCGGATCCGATCCGGACGGATGCTGAATGTCTTCAGCCTCACCAGATGGGTCCTTTTCACTATGTACAGTACATGGTGTGTGTGGTCCACGAGGTCCGTGGAGATGCAATGAGATTAGCTGATTTAATAAATAATTGATATCCCTATTTTGCCGCCTCATTACATGCAAAACTTTTAGGTATATTTTTTTAAATCGTGCAAATAGGAGATAAAACAAGCTCACAACGGGTCACAAGCTCGTAGATCTTTTTGCACAAAATAATTGAGCGCCGAATTATAAATACGCTTAAGTCCATTCGTTGATCTATTAAAAATGTAAAAAAATATATAAAGCATGCTTCAATTATTTGAAATAGTACTAATCAATACAATAATTGATAAGAACATAATCGATATTTGCACTTGCAGCCCTTGAAGCAATGGAGTAAGGGTAGCTCAGACAATTTGACTTGAAGCAGCTGAAGGACTTTTCGAGGCCAGCATGGAGGGAAATATCAGATGTTTACATTATGGAAACAAACAATGGATGCTGTACTGGGATAGTTTAGTTGGAATACTATGGCTTCAAGGTACTGAAGGACTTCTTAACACAAGCATGGAAACTTTGAATAATAGTCGGCGGGCTTCTTTTGTTTAAAGTGGGACATTTGGTATATAGTATTTTCTATTGGCCTAAAATATTGTCTATATACATACATTCATAAATCCACTTGCTGACCGGCTGTAAGTATTGGGCAATTCTTTTTCTCATTAACATCCTATGGCAGGCAAAAATGTCAAACTTTCCTTATGCTATAAGTAGCATGTGACATGTAAAACTAGGGGGTTTTCGTGATTCTGAATCCATTCCAAGCATTAGTTTTGCACAAAAAACACTCCTTGGGCTAAAAACGGCCATAGACGTCATGACAAATGTGATGAGGTCAGCACAAATGTGATTAGGTCAGCAAATCTTTGGCAAGTGGCTATGGCTGCTGTTAGCCCAAGGAGTGTATTTTGTGCAAAACTAATGCTTGGAATGGAATCATTCAGAATCATGAAAACCCCCTAGTTTGACATGGTACATGCTATTTTCTTTTTCAACAATGTATTTATTTTCCTTTTTTACACACAAATGACAATACAAATATACAAAAAACCAACAACAATGAACAGTACAAGACAATTACTGATATAAAGAAAGCAAAACAACAATAACCAAAACAAAACAAAAGAAAACAACAACAGCACTACTCCTCTTCCGCTCCATCCATTAAATGTGACAAAATACTGTTCTTTATGTATCTTATAAAACCTCCTCCTGAAACATTTCTTGTTTGTCCTTAAGAATGTATGCAATCTTTTCCAAAGGTAAACATAAAGACAATTCCCTGAACCACTGTGTAATACTTGGTTTGTCTGGCCTCTTCCAGGTCAATGCTATCACTCTCTTAGCTTGTAAAAGACATACATCTATAAACATTTGTTCATTACGCTTTATCTTGTGTCCCTCCGGATATAGACCGAGCAGGAAGAACTTTGGTTCTGGTACAATATTTATTGACAAAATCTTCTGTATTTCCTGCCCGACCTTCCCCCAAAACTCCATCAATTTTGGACAGGACCATAGACAGTGGAACAATGTGCCTCTATCTTCACCGCATCTGGTGCATACATCTTGGTACATGCTATTTAAAGCAAAAGGAAAGTTTGACATTTTTGCCTGCCATAGGATTAATGGTAGGGTCACAAGAAACCCCAATAGTAACAGCCGGTCAGCAAGTGGATTCATGAATATCAATATAGACAATATTTTAGGCCAATAAAAAAGACTACATACCAAATTTCCCACCCGTCCACCTCGACTGCCGGACTATAACATCTCGTTTGAATGGGATTGACCATTATGGAAAGACAATACCGTATAAGCTGTTATAGCTGTGTGTTTTGGACCACACCATTGGAATAGGCCTATAAGTGGCCCGGGGCTTATGGTGAAACCATGGGAGAATATATTAGATGCAGCATAACTTGTATTATGGGCGAATATATGCTGTATGCCCAAGTGCCCACTGTCTTTTAACTTTCTGGATAGCACCCGCTATCCAGAAATTCTGGGCGAGAACCCCTTTTGGTGTTAGCATTATGTTATACTTTAGCTATTGAAAAATAGCAGATCTACAAGCTCGTAGCGCGCCACCGAGTGGCGCGCTATGAGCTTGTAGGTCTGCTATTTTTGAAAAATCGAAGAACAACTGACATAGAAACATAGCTTTTTCAGAAAACTGTCAGGATGTAGAAGACATTTTTAGAATCTGATCTCAGGTCAAAATGGGTTAATGGAACAATGGATATAATTGGATGAGTATGTGTACATACTACATAGTTGACTTGGAAGATGGTGTCAGATGCAGAAGATCCTATAGCTAGGAAGATGCCTTCGTATCGGTGTCTATATTGCTTTGATGATTGTCTCCTTTTCATGAAGCAAACCTGAGCCAAATGAACAGTTTGTGAAACCCAACAGACTCCTTTATTTTTCCCTATCCCTCATTATTGTCTTTTTTTCCTCTTTTTTACTTTTTCGCTGACACTGCACAAAAATGGCTTCAATTTAGTAGACAAAGCAATTCAGCACAATTTGAGTACTTATGAAATCATCCAGAGCAGATGATTGATTTTACAAATTTTGCTATATCCATTTCAGTAATTTTGAATATTTATTTTTTCAAGTTAAAGCAAGTAGCTATGAACACGCATATATATGCCTTGTTTCAAGACTTGCTCAAGCCAATGTTTTCATTTTCTGCCCTCATTCATTTCTCTCTTTTCCTTTTTAAATTAACATGTCTGAGTGGTTGTGTATTTCTGCTCGCCCACTAGGTAATATGAATAAGGAAATCATGTCCCGCGTGGTGAGGAAGAGGCAGGCCGACCCCAAGGTGGTGCAGTATGTCTGGGCAGCCATCGAGGTCATCCGCAACCAGAAACAAATTGCTAACATGGACAGGATCTCAAAGTAAGTGACCACAGTCTATATAAACTCAGCAACTAAAGTTCGGAAACTTAACTTTGGTTCATTATTTATTTATCCACTTCAATAATACCAATTGGTATTGTATTTTAACCCATTTTAATCGTTGATTAGTCACCTTTACAACGAGGTATAGATTGTAAGGATCGGGTGTTGGAATGAGCAACACAGCTAAACGTGTGGGTAGCACCTCCAACAAATGTGCCAACATGGCAAGTGGTTGGTATTCATCCTTGCTTTGAGTTGCTTAGTGGATTAGATGATTGCACTCTCACACAGTAATAAGAAAGAAAAAAAAACAGCCATTTTGACACTTTATTAATTTTACACTCAGTGTTAGGGAACTCAGTATAGCGGGTGGAAGATCCAAAAGCAGCTGCAACAGCTTGGCACCATGTTGGTCACCAAACCTAGCCACATTTTGCTGTGAGATGGCATCCCATTCCTCAACCACGTTTCATTATAAGTCATCCAACGTGGTTCTGTTGGTCACTCTAGCACGTACAGCACGTCCAAACTGACCATCCCATCCACTCCACTCCCAAATTCTGGAGGTAGGCTACTCTGTGATGATCCTGGCTCTGTAGGGGCGAGCGTTGTCATCCTGGAGCTGGCGTTAGGTACCAGATTCTGAAGATATGGGATCACCACTGGCTACAGAATCTCATCCCGATATCTCACTGCATTTGAGATTGCCTTCAATGATGACAACCTCAAGTTCTGTCTTGCCTGTGAGAGAGATACTACCCCATACCATGCCAAGCTGTTGCAGCTGCTTTTGAATCTTCCACCCGCTACTGAGTTCCTTAACACTGGGTGTAAAATGAATAAAGTGTAAAAATTGCCAATATGTGATGTTTTTTCCTTATTACTGTGCGAGAGTGCAATCATCCAATCCACTAAGCAACTCGAAGCAAGGGTTGAATACCAACCATTTGCCTTTTGGCAAATTCTTTGGAGGCGCTACCCACACGTTTAGCTGTGTTGCTCATTCCACGAACACCCGATCCTTACAATCTATAGCTCTTTGTAAAGGTGACTAATCAACGATTAAAATTATATAAAATACAATACCAATTGGTATTATTAAAGTGGAGAAATAATGGACCAAAATTACATTTTTGAACTTTTGTTGCTGAGTTTAGATGTTATTGACTTGTTAAAATTCCATTCTGTGCATAATTTATGTTAGGCCTTTAGCTAGGCTTGGATGCTAAACTGTGTTGACAAATTTACTGTCAATGATTCATTTTTTTCCAATGGCCTAATCAAAACACCATGGTTCTGGGAATGTCTGTTGTTGTTTAGAAAAACATACAAATACTTCGTCTTGCGAGTTGCAACACCATCAGAAGCATTTCAACTGCAGTAATATTAGCTCAGACGAGCACTTCAAATAAAATGCTCTTCTAGTGATCCTGAACCTTGTCTGCACTCAGGCCCAGGGAGTAACATACAGGGCCATGATCAATAGGTGGATTGACATTCATTGTCATTCTGGCTGGGAATCCAGCCAGCCCATATTGCAGCTCCCCTTCCCCTCTATAGAAGTGAGGCCTTTATATGGAACACAGCAGGTTCACCCATTATCATTTCACTTGTTAAATTATCGAGGATGAGGAATATTTGTTTATACTATTGTTTAAATGAAGCATCGCAACAAGCGGACCAGGACTCAGATCAGCATCACAGAATGTTCTGACGGGGTCGCGCAAATGACAATAACTTCAGTAGTGGAATATTAATGTTAATTCAGCATATCCTGGTCCTGGCATTTGAGGCTAGCGCACAGTTGGAGTCCCCTTATTAAGCCAGTTAAGAGCTCTGATGGGTTTAGTGTGTGCAGATGGGTTAGACTTAGAGAATCCTCGACGGTGGTTCTCCTTGTGGCTGAGCAGTCATTTCCTTTTGATTTGTGCTATTGAATGGGCGGCTTAAATGAAACACTTAGCGCGTCTCATATGCAGAGTACCTCGGGATCTGGCTGCTTGCCAGGCACCCGTGCTGTTGTCATGGTGACGGAAGCAGCGGAATGCGTCACACACACACACACACACACACACACACACACACACACACACACACACACACACACACACACACACACACACACACTCCGTCACCGAGTACACGTAAAGACACACTCGCTCAACTTCATTGACTTAAGTACACACACATGTACACACACACCACACCCCTGAGCTCCATGCTGCCTCAATATCACTGTTCAGGGTTTTCTGCACTGTGGGGAAAATGATAATTGAGACCTTAACAAAGAGGAGGAAGATCGTAATAATTTGTTGTTGGTGGGGAACTATTAGAAGCAGTCTGGATCATTCAGCATCCAGGGTTAAGTGTCTTGCTCAGGGACATTTCAACACACAGACTGGCCGAAATGAAGGTTGAACCTGCAACCTTACTATTTAATCCCAGGTGGCCTTTCTACCATTACCGGATAACCGACTAACCCCCATTTTGAATTTAGGTTATATAATGTAACTCCCTTAGTACAAGCATCAGTGACATGGTAAATGCACAGAGTAATGTACAGTTGCAAAGCATATACAACAGTAATACACAACAATACGACGGATACAATCAAGTAGTGATTAACTGACGGACCCCTCAGCCTCACGTAATTTGTCACGTGCTTGTGAACATTGAGCTGAGTAAAGCCTGGGAAAGGTTTCCCACTTTTCTAGCTGTTTTCCCCCACTTAGTACCTGTCCAAGTTGTAATCATTCCCATGAGTGACATGCACACACAGACTGTCCAAGTTGTAATCATTCCCATGAGTGACATGCACACACAGACTGTCCAAGTTGTAATCATTCCCATGAGTGACATGCACACACAGACCGCAGAGGGGAAATAAGCTGGCTTTCTCACACATATCCCACAGGCCTAATTTAATGTGAAAGGCACGAATGTTCTATTATTCCATAACAAGTTTGTTGTGCCATTAAGCACCTCTTTGATGCCCTGAACAGATTGAGGGTTGACTAAGTCACACAGAGTGGGAGTCTTATTGTGTCCTATTGTTTTCCTATGTACACAACAACAAGCTGCACTTGCAACACGATACAGAAAATGTACCCAAAAATCAGCCCGTGGTATAGAATGGACCTGGCCCGTGGGCTGCCAGCTTTACAACCTTATCCCATTTTGGGCGGGAACCCCTTTTGGTGTTAGCATTATGTTATGCTTTAGCTATTGAAAAATAGCAGATCTACAAGCTCATAGCGCGCCACCGAGTGGCGCGCTACGAGCTTGTAGATCTGCTATTTAAAAAAAATCGAAGAACCACTGACATAGAAACATAGCTTTTTCAGAAAACTGTCAGGATGTAGAAGACATTTTTAGAATCTGATCTCAGGTCAAAATGGGTAATCTAAACAATTCTACATAGTGTTGCTGAGGCATGATGGATGGATTGATGAATTCCTCTTCTGTTTCTTTCTTTCTTATTATTATTTTTTTTACAGAGAAGCACAGCTTTGCTATGAATGGAAATGTCTGTTGTATACATCTATTTGTGATATAAGAGAAGATTTGAAATGAAATCACCAACTCGGTTGGTTTCCTAACTTTCCTGCCCCCACCCACCCCAACAGGTACCTGAGCCGTATGTTCGGCATGCATCCCAAGGAGACGTCCAGGCAACTCACTCTGGCTGTGAAGGACGGCCTGGTGGTGGAGACCCTGACTGTCGGCTGCAAAGGCTCCAAGGCTGGCATCGAGCAGGAGGGCTACTGGTTGCCCGGGGAGGAGATGGTAAGCCTAGCTATAGCTCCCACTGTTAAGTCTAATTTATGCTTTGCCGCACGATGGTGTCGTTCACAGAAAATAAAATGCAAACATCGTTTGCTTGAATGTATTTCTGTTGAGTGGCGCTGTTGTGCGACAAAGCATAGGTTAGGAATATTTCACCCTTCCTCAAGCCGAAATCAGACTGATCGGTTCGTCTCAGGAGCACCGGACACATACAGTTCACTTCACAAATCAGTTCAACCATGTAAACAATACACTCCATGTGCATAAAACATGTGCATAAAACATAGCAGTACTAAAACAAACCAACAACAATAATACATTATTACATAGTTATTATGACCCAAAAAAAGGTATCGGGCTAAAGCTTCTGCCTACGCTTTTCACAGACGGTACATACATCGTCAAGTCATGATGAAGGTGTAGTTTGACATCGGAACGTTGTTGTTTTTGCCTTTGCACCCTCTTATTAAAAAAGGCTCCAATCGTCAGACTTGCTCCAGCACCTTCTTTGTTCAAACCATAGGTTAGTTTGTAGTCCTGTTTAATCATATACCATTGTAATCAAGTTATATCAAGTTATTACACCTTCAAATCTCTGCTGCCTTTGCATCAGCATGATCTATATATTATTCTATTATACTTCATTTCCTTTCCATTCCCTTGTTAATTGGAAGGACCATGTCAATTTGCATGTTATGAAATTCCATACTGTAATATAAGACGGGTGTATGTAAAATACACCTTGTGGGTGAAAGTACATTATGCCATAATGATTGATTGCACACAATTTCCAATTGCTTGTCTCATTAACTTATGAATGTTTTTGTCTAATTCAGTAAATGGAACCATACCATGGTCCCTGTGGGATGCAAATCCCTAACCATGGCAGTTTATTTCTCTACCCACAGATCTATGCAATGAATATTGAATATAACTCTTGTTAATGTTAGTGCAATGATATACACTTTGCAGGGATATTAGAATCGTCTGAAGTGATGTTATTTAACGGCTCCATATAATTACATATAAATGATACATAATAATGTCTGGACCTTATAAATCACCATGTGCCACTGTAGCAGTGGCAGGCCAAATATTACCTTTGTCTGTTAACAGTTTGCGGATTGTACTTGTGAGGGGCCGATTTCATATTGTCGCACACAATTAGTAGTCACAAATATATGAAAGTTTATGTATTGGAGGTGACAGGCTCTTAGGAGACAAACACAAGCACAGCTCCTTTTTAGAAGCACAACATTTAAACACTACTTTCTGAATCACTTGCAATCACAGGACCCGAAAGCAGAGGGAGAAAAGGTAAGGGCTGCATTGTTGTTTCTCCACATTTGGGAGTTGGTTTGTTTCTCTTTGATCTCTCTCTCTCTCTCTCTATTTTTCCCCCTCACAACTAACATCATTCTGTGAGAAATGGGTACCATCAAACACAGTGCAATCAGGGATTTGATTGACATTTGTTATGCATTACAATAATAACTTCAACTTCTGGTTGTGTAGGCTACATGAACTACACATGTATGCAAAGTGCAATTAAGGTAAATTATATTATTGTGTACTTTCCAACATGAAAACATTTCAGTGGCTTTCCATTCCCGCAATAAGGGAATTCCAAACGCAGTCAAGTTCACGAGAGTCCTTTTGTAGCACTGTGTTCAGGTGGCCAGACATTTCTTGCGGAATGGATCGGTGATCTTCATGAAAGGTGTGCTCGCTACTTATCTACAGATGTGCCGTTGCTTGACAAACGTGGCAAATTGAAACGGAGTCGGGGATGAAGTGGCATGGTCGAAAGCTCTCTTCAGTACCGTGGCTTTATGCATACGGTGTGATTGTATCGCAATCAAAACTATAAGTTTCAGAGTGAACCATTGTCGTGTCAGTGTCCTTTTATTTGACTCGCGTCCTCATGCAAGACGACAAGCAATGCTAGCATAGCTGCAGGTTGGTAGCAAGCATCACATCGACGAGTGGGTAGTTCCCGTAGTTTTGTTTTCTGATGATGGTAGTTTCCTCCTCTAGTGTGTGTCGGGCAGGGAGGATGGGTTAGAACTTAGAGGGGAGATGTACTGCGGTGTGTTTCTTCTGTCCAGCATGCTTTGTTTGTAGTTATATTTTGACAAAGTGAAAATGATGTGTCTGTGGGTGTTGGAGGGGAGAGAGGAGGGAGAATGTTGGGGGGGGGTTGGAAAGTGCTGTGATTTCTGTGATTGTACTCTTGCCATGTCCATGCCTGTTACTTGCATTGTAGTGGATCCCTTCTTTTGTTTCTCGTTTTGATCAGGATGATCTCAAATCTTTTGAAAAGCAATCTTAACTTGACAATTTTGAGAAATTATAAACTGTGATTGCAGATACCGGTCTAAGGAAGCCACATGGGGAAAGTTGCGTTTCTACGAAATAGGGTTCAACCTTTTGCATTTGTGGTGCCCCAACAGTTTGATATGTTTTCATCGCATGGCCAAATATCTCTTAAGCCCTCATTTATCAACACGGTGTACAACGCGTTGATAAATGAGGGCCTTAGTTTGGACAGATGGACCAACTGATTAACCAAGATCTTAGAGCCCCACTGGTAGCAGTACTATGCTATTATAACGAACAATGGTCATCTTTGCCATTGATCCTTACTAGGATCCTCCCCCTGGACTTGTGCACCTTTTCCCCTCTTGTGTTCATTGACTTTCAGTTATTTAAGCCTCAGTGATTCTAGTGACCACCAACCGGGCATAATTGGCATCTTATACACTCTGCCTTTGGCCCACTTCAGGCATCCTGGCTCAAGTTAAAACCAAAACCCTCCCGCATCATTTGAATTGCGGGAGCTATGTCGCTTAGTTCAGCTGACATTTTTGTGACTTTGGTCATGGCAGCATTGGCAATGTTTATGTCACCAGTGTGCTTTATAATCTTGGAAAGCAAGGGAGCACAACATGTACCGGTACTTACCTGAGACATACACTAGTCCATTCACAAGTGTTGCATCATATAGTATCTCAGGAAATCCACACACAGCAATAACAAACTACTTCTCCAACTGTATCCTACATCGGATGTTGCTCTGTTCGCTTCCCAGAGTTTTTCAACTGATGATTTGTTTAGTTTTGGGTGTAGAAGCGAAATATTGCTTGATGATGAGTCTTTACATTGACTTAATATTGAATTGCTTTGATCAAAAACATTGCATGGCTTGTGTGAACACATCTTTAGACTCCCAGGGCAGTATTATGCGTGTCTTAAGTACCAGGTCTTATTACTTAACTTAAGACCTGGAGGCGTGATCAATGCCATTTGGCTATTCTGAGTGGCCAAACAGCATTGACCACGCCTCCAGGTCTTAAGTTAAGTCATAAGACCTGGTACTTAAGACACGCATAATACTGCCCCCAGGCTCCGATCTTCAAAAAAACTCAGCAGCGGAGATACCTCTTAATGCCTGACAGAACACATAGGGTACATGTGGGTTGTCAAGTGTGTCTATACATCTGTGTGTGTGTGTGTGTGTGTGTCTGTGTCTGTGTCTGTGTCTGTGTGTGTCTGTGTCTGTGTCTGTGTCTGTGTCTGTGTCTGTGTCTGTGTCTGTGTCTGTCTGTCTGTCTGTCTGTCTGTCTGTCTGTCTGTCTGTCTGTCTGTCTGTCTGTCTGTCTGTCTGTCTGTCTGTCTGTCTCTCTCTCTCTCTCGTGAAGGTGTGTACAATATGGATGTGTGTATGGTGTGTCTATGTCCTCTGTATCGGTATGTGTCGGTGTTTGTGTGTATGTAGACACTGTATTGTACTCCAGTGTTTCTGTCAGGCTTGGCTTCACATCAGGGTCCTTGGTGGTGCGGAGGCTTGGCTTCACATCAGGGTCCTTGGTGGTGCGGAGGAGATCTATTATGAAGCTGTCTTTTGTCCTCGTGACTATTTATGGTGCTGTTTGGGCTTGTCTACTTCGTAGCCCCACTATGACCGACTGAAGACACTAGTACTGCTCCTGTCGGTTCAAGTCCAATAATGATACAATGAGTCTGTAGACAGAAAGAGGCAGGATCTGACATGATAGGTGCACCGTGTTCTAAAGACTATAATTACATTTTTTGTGTTGTACCTGCCTGTATCTGCCTTAATGTTATGTTCAGGTTTTGTTTACATAGCGATTTACAGTACTAGATTGAAGAGGGTTGTTGCGTGATTAAATCAAGTGACTGGATGTTTGACAAAGAACTGTTTACATGTCATGACTAAATGAGATTTACAGAGATTTTGAGGTGATGCACTGTACGTTGTATTATCATGAGCTTAAGCATAAAGATGGATTTTTAAAATAAACTTCTTGAGGCTTCTATTGATCTTAAATGTGCCAGCTAAGCTAATAATAAAATGGATTTATATGCCGAGTCCAGATTTCAGGAACGTGATTGTGAAAGGAGTCATCAGTGTGTAGACTTGTTGAATTTGATGATTTTACGGAAACATAGAAAAAAATAGATATGTATGTGCTGTTCTTGTAGATTTATATACCTATCATTTATGCGCCGATGTGCAAAATTGAGCCAACAAAGATTTCCAGAACTAGATGGTAGTAAAGTCTGTCTGAGCCACTCCAGCAGACTGTGAGGGGGTGCAGTTGTACTCTTGACACTTTGCATATTTATACCATAGTTGCATTGATGTCAAGTGGTTCATTCCTACTGCTAGTTCTGTGCTCCACATGAAAAAATCATGAGCCGCTTCCATTGAGATTCCATATAAGATTTTCTTTTCTTAGTTATAATATAGAGTCACTTTTCTACTCTTTGTGCCCAGTGACTTTCTGGTTTCCATGCCAGCTAGCAGAGCTGCCAGAATGCCCTTAAGCCATTGTAAAGATTTAGTGTCACTTAGGTGCACTTACAGATTTGGAACTGGTACTTGATGTTAAGCAATGCAACGTAACATCCTCCTAATTGCTCACATTTCATCAGGAACCACGCTACACTTTTTCGAAGTGGACTATATTCTAGGAAATGTTGCCACAACTACTATCTGTACATCATCTTATGTCTGTTTTAATTATGTAGTCAAATGCTAATTGATGGTGGTTTAGACCATGGGTTCCCAAACGTTTCAGCATCCGACCCCAAAATAATGCTGCCATTGACTCACGACCCCAACCTAACCCTGCAGGTGATTTTTTTTGGTGCACTTTTGTCTGCACATTTTGTCTGTAATGTATTAAGCCTAGGGCTAGGGGTTTGTAACAATTATGGTTAAAATGTATTTGTAATCAATCATTTTTACATTGTATTTCACTCATTCTGTTGAGTTCTCTTCAGGTGTTTAAAATATATTTGACCCAAAATAATTTTGCGACCCCATGTGGGGTCCCGACGCCAACTTTGGGAACCCCAGGTTTAGACTTCCATCTCTGGACCCATTTGTACCAACGGCTGAGCTAAGATCAAAATCTGACCTCTGCTATTTCTTAAGAATATACTTTCTTCTTCTTTCTTCTATACTTTCTTCATACCTCCCTCAACTACACCATCTCCCTCTCAGCAATTACTCCGAAATCTAAATAAAAAAAAAATGCAAAGGGGTGGACTTCTCTCCCCTTTAAAATATATATGTACATAGTGGATACTATGGGGTCAATTAGTCAGGGTGGGAGCAGGAAGTGGGGCAGCCTGTGTTTGCTTTCCCTAATGTATTGTTGTTTATGTTCTTCCACAGACGGACTTCATACCGGTAACATATTTAAAGCTATTCTCTGTTTGTTGTTGAGGCCTGTATAATTTTAAAAACATTTTTGCCGTTCAACATGACTATAGTATAATAAGTATTTGGGGTACCTGGACCTGGTGTGGATTTAAGATGAACTGGTGTTTATTTTTAAGATGAAGGGTGTAACTACAGAGGAAGGGCAGTGTCCTTAGACACCTCTAGTCGTTTTATTGTAGAACTGCTGTTAGGCAAATAAGTAGTTAGTTACTGGTGATAAGATTGTTGCTAAGCAGGGCTGACCTGACTGTGTTTACTGGCTGGAGTTAGTATGTTTGGTATGGTTATTGACTAAATCAACTTCCAGGAAGTAAAAGTCTTTGTAGGCCTGAGAAAACATTCCAGGTCATTGTGTATTGGATTGATAGATGGTATTGTGTTGCACCTTTACAGAGCACAGGTGTCTTCATTTGTCTCAAGAATGTTGGCATCCCTTCGTTCATTGCAATATATAGTAATAATTAATTACCCAAGAAGCCAGACCGATCTACATTCAGCAAGCAGGAGGTGTTCAGAGTTCATGGCCATATTGTCATGATGGACTGTTATGAGATCAAATCCATGACATTCTGGTTACGGTAAAACTGTGACAGTTGGAGCACTCTGATGCCCATGCATTTACCATCTACAGTGTTAGGGTCACGGGTGTCAGGTTGTTTATGGTAGCAACAGGTTTGGCAAGTAAGAGTGCTGTATGCTGGAGAGAAGTGTATATTCAACCTAATATAGTAGTCATTTTATTTCTAATAGACTGATATTGAAGAGGTTAATTCCAAAACTTTAGACATCCTTTTTTTATTTGCTTCCTAAATATATTTTGTTAAAAAAAAAATCATAATTATAAATATCCTCACAAAACATTCCTGTTTCTGAAGTTCTTAATCTGGATCGTACTATTTAACAGTTACAGTTAACAGAACGGCTTTATTTGGATGCCAGAAAACACTTTAAGAGAAACTGTGTATTTTTAAAAAGGTGATGGATAATGCTTCATTTGGAATAAACCTCTTCGTCTGTATTCTGTAATGTTTATTTTGTTTAGTTAGTTTTTTATATGGGGTACAGTGAGATAGCAGAGACCTAGCTCCAAGGTGGGAAGATAACACCAGCCAAGAAAAGGCTGATACGTGCATGTAATCTTTGCATCAGTCTATTTGCAAAACAAATTTGCCCTTGTGGAACACAAACGTTTGGGATCAGCCAATTTGCCATTGGCACACAGTTGTCCACACCTACTATTAGAGTTCAGTGACACTATATTATTGTATATTGCTACTGGGCAGCATTTGAAGAGCTCCCTTTAATCTCTCAAATATTAACAATCCTCACACCTTTTTGCCATCACCTTCAGGTGGTTGCAAAATGTCGTTTTGGTGGCTGAACAAGATTAACCTCCCTCCCTGGCTGGTCTCGACGGGTTTATAGTGGACCTGAAGGGTGGGTGTGCTTGGGGTGGTATGGTTGGTGGGGGAGGGGGTGACCCAAACCTGTGTTCCATGTGTGTGTTCTGTCCAGGAATGGGAGACAGAGAGTCACGACTGGTACTGTTTCGAGTGCCACCTGCCGGGCGACGTGCTGTCGTGCGAAAACTGCTTCCGCGTCTATCACCTCAAGTGTCTTTCAGAAGAGTACAAACCACGAGATGGTGGCGTCCACTGGCACTGTGCGGTCTGCAGGGTAGGTGGTGTGGGTGTGTGTGTGTGTGTGTGGGTGTACCGTATATGAGTGTGCGGACACACCAAGGTACTTGAAAGGATAACTCGCCACCAGAAGGCCACAACCTGACCTGCCTTGGTGATGACCTGTGCCCCGAGGGGCACTTTATCTAGTTTGGTCTGTTCCCTGCCTGTTTTCAAAAGTCAGTTTTGACTTTACAGAAAATCCTAAGCATTTGAAACATTTTTTAAGCATTGCAAATTTTAAAACCAATTTCCCCCGGCTATATCACTGTATATCTGCCTGGTAAAGGGAAAACTAACTTTGAATCCCAGTTTCATCACTATAACCAGCTCAGTGGCTCAGTGGCCTTGTGGTTAGAGTGTCCGCCCTGAGACTGGGAGGTCGGGGTTCAATCCCCGGCCGGGGTCATACCAAAGACTCTAAAAATGGGACCCAGTGCCTCCCTGCTTGACACTCAGCATCAAGGGTTGGATTGGGGGTAAGTCCCTGTGACATACTAGCGTCATGTCCAGGGGGTGTACTTGTACATCAAGCTGCCTCACGCTACAGAAACAGGAGATAGGCTCCTGCCCTATGGGCCTCATGGCTCGGCAAGGCTACTTACTACTTCATCACTATAAAAGTGCTTTTCAGAGTTCAAATTAATTTGTGTCTTACGTTCCCAAAAAGAGTTGGTGAAATATACAACTACTGGCCACTATTTACGTTAAAATACATGTATATATGTGGTCGGGGGCAGACAAGGGTACCAATACTGATGTCATTAAACAAAGTCAAATAATGCAGACCGACCAATCTACCAGTATGTTGTGTTACTGGCCCTGGATCAGCAGCTCGTTCCATGTCCAATGTCTGTGTCCGTCTGTCTCCCAAAGCTTTTACAGACAACCTTTTACGTATTCCAGTACCTCTTTTCTGCTGCTGACCGGTCATCTCCTCATTTCTTCTGTAGAGCTGATAACATTGTGTGTGTGTGTGTGTGTGTGTGTGTGTGTGTGTGTGTGTGTGTGTGTGTGTGTGTGTGTGTGTGTGTGTGTGTGTGTGTGTGTGTGTGTGTGTGTGTGTGTGTGTGTGTGTGTGTGTGTGTGTGTGTGTGTGTGTGTGTGTGTGTGTGTGTGTGTGTGTGTGTGTGTGTGTGTGTGTGTGTGTGTGTGTGTGTGTGTGTGTGTGTGTGTGTGTGTGTGTGTGTGTGAGTGAGTGAGAGATGGGGTGGGGGTGCTAATCTTATGCAAACATGGATACGTTGGCCTGGGCCATGGCTCAGTGGTCCAGGCACCTTGGCTGGCAATCCAGTCTGGCAGTGTGCCGCGGGTTCGACTCCCGATCCCGACGGCCTTTACTGCATGTCTTCCCCCCCATCTCTCTCCCCATTTCCTGTCAGCCTATAAAAAATATACAAAATAAAGGTGATAGCCACAAAAAAAAACATAAAAAAAACATGGATACGTTACATTACTTTACATCTTTTGCACATGGTAGAGGATTTCACATCAAACTAATACCATGAACAGACAGATCTAGAATGCAATTATGATTATAATTGCATTCTAGATCTGTCTCTTGTTTAAGCTTAATTGACAGCCTTGGTATTTGTTGACAATTGGGAAACCTTTTTTGCTATATACTGTAGATCTCCAGCGGTTTGCATATAATTATTGATCCCGTTTTCTTTAGAGTTCACCTATTACCTATGACAAGGGTTCTCTCAACGGTTTTTGCTGGGTACCCCTGGAAATGCTTTGGCCATGTCTCACGAGGAACAAGGCAACAAGCGCTATTCCGACCATTTGTGGGTCACAGACCAATTTGTATGGGTCGAGAAGTAGTGAAAATAGCTGATCTACAAGCTCGCAACGTGGCGCACAGATACACGTTGTGTGCTTGTAGATCTGCTATTTTCACTAGTTTGGGTCCTGGGCAAACGTATAATCTCTGTTTTGGGTCTCGACCTGAAACGTTTGGAAAGAAAGAATTACTTCTTCTGCTGGCTTCCTACACATGGACATGGCCAGTTGTGCTCGTCGGAGTGCACGGAAAAGCTGCCGGCACCGTGCCATGGTAGTGGGCAGGAATACCCATCGGATGTGTTTTCTAACATAAAAGTTGCATTCTGTGTCCATGTGGCTTATTCGTTATCTCCAGACAAGCCAAGCGAGTATCAAAATCCACGTTAATTCACGTTTTTGTTTAATGACTTTCTCTTAGAATGCTTCAAAAGTGTGATTAAAACGTTTTGTTTTCTTGTGAATTGGATGTAAACAGCAGCTGAAAACAGAGAGAGAGAGACAGCCAGGCAGTGAGACTCTTCCACAGGGAGAGGTCAGTTCCTCTTCAGTTCACTGCATTCAGCTGAAAGCCCGCTGACCTCACAGGAGTGTGTGTGTTATGGTTTAAATGTGACTCGACTGTTTGAAAAGATTATGTCCATTTCAAATGTTTATTTTTCTTTAACTGTTAACATTTCTCTTTCCCCTCCTGCCCTCTCTCTTTCACCCCTCTTGACTACTCTTCTCTATCTCTGCCCCTCCCTCCTATCTCTCTCTCTCTCTCTCTCTCTCTCTCTCTCTCTCTCTCTCTCTCTCTCTCTCTCTCTCTCTCTCTCTCTCTCTCTCTCTCTCTCTCTGCAGGGAAGTAAAAAGAAAAACCTGAACAGACAGGACATGCGTAAATACCTGCGTTTTATTGTTGAGCGGATGAAAGAGAGGGTGAGAAAAGAAACCACACACACACACACACACACACACACACACACACACACACACACACACACACACACACACACACACACACACACACACACACACACACACACACACACACACACACACACACACACACACACACACACACACACACACACACAGTATAAAAGACTATAGTAGCTTACATTGTTACCCAAGCTGAGAGATTGCTAAAATATCAAACTCTTGTGAATGCAGTTTAATGAACAATGCATACATGATGCCGTGTAAATACACCAGATTTAGCAAGAATGCTTATCCATTCGTAGTCCCCGTACATAAAAGAAACAACAACAAGGGGCACAAATAGAGTACAAGGTACGAAGCACATTATCAATATTAAGTTACTCGGTCAATAATGATTTTGTCAATTGCTGTCTTGGTTGTGTGTGCCAAGGTCGTACATATCCGACTGGTAGGCAAACCAATATGTTGTAGAAGTCACAAGTCAGCATGACAGGGGTGTGTGGGGGCATCCGTGTTTTTTTTATGCTGGTTTAAATCAAAGGTCTAGTAATGGTCTACAGCAGGCCATCCATTTATTTTATGTATTTATTTATTTCTCCTTTACTGTCAACCTTCCTATGTTCCTCCAACCATCTTTCTGCTGTTTATGGATACAGTAAATCTTCATCTCTGCAGTATATATTGTCATTCTCCCCCTTTTCATCCCTCTTTCATTTCATCACCCCCTTGTTCCCTCTCTTCAGCCCTCTTTCATTTCATCACCCCCTTGGTTCCCTCTCTTCAGCCCTCTCTCGTCATCCCACTTTACCTCCCTCCATCTGTTCTCTTTCTTTGTTACCTTTTCTCACACTTCCTTCGTCTCTTTCATCACCCTTTCATTCTGTTCCCCTTCCCCTCCTCCACCATTCTCCCTCTCTTTTACACTTTCTCCTACCACCATCTCTCCATGGACCCCCTCCCCATCTCCACTGTTGTTTTATCTCCTCCTCATCCCCTTTTCCATCAACGTACTTATTTTCCCTCTCATGTCCCTGTCCCTCTTTTCCTGGCCTCTTCCTCCCATCTTTTGCCTTTCATTTTTCTGACCATCTCTCTCTGCCTCTATCCTCCCTCTGTCCTTCGCTCGTTCTCTCCACTCTATAAAAGTGGCTTTAAATCTTCTCCCTCCTTCTTCTCCCCATCATCCCCTCTTCATTCCAACCCTCCCTCTCTCTCTCCTTTTACCCATAATCCCCTTGTACTATAAAAGTGCCACTAAATCTTTTTATACCTCCTCTTATCACTCTTTCTCCTCCCTCCCTTAACCCCCCTCTCTCCTTATGTCTCCCTTCTCTCATATACCATCTCTTCCATCCATCCCTCCTCTATCTGCTTTCGTTCTTTCTCTCCGTTCTTTCTGTCCCACTGCTCTTCTATGCCATAAAACGCAAACTCTCTTGATTCCTTCCTCTCTCTTCATACATCTAGCCTTCCATAAAAGTGGGAAATGTAACACATCACAGAAGATAACTGATTTAGCGGTGAAAAATGTCCCAGAAATAAGTGATTTACATACACAATGCATCATGACACCGTTGTGCAACAAAGAATAAATTAGGCTTTACTCTGTTTAAGTTTTTCATCTCTATCGTCTCAACGTCATTCATCTCTTCCCATCTCCTCCCTCTCGCTCTAATATCTCTGTCAGCTCCTCGTACACAATACGAATGTTATTAAATCTAAATATTCATCCATTCTGTCTCCCTCCCTCCTTACCGCCCTTCCTCTCTCCCTTCATCTTCATCCTGTCATTGATCCTTCTCTTTTACCTTTTCCTGGTCAGCATTTGTTTTGCGTGTGCAGGCGATAAGAGATCTCTAACCAGCAACCACCAATACATCCGGTGACATTTAAATTTAGGGGACTGCCCCCGATGACATCTGAATTCAGGGGAATGCCCCTGGTTTCATCAAATTTAAGAGACCGCCATAAAGTCTTTGCATTGTTGCTGCAATGCAGCTACTTTTTCCTTTAATCTCAGTGGTTTCCACACAGTTCTAGCTACTACCTTGAATGTAGGTGTCACCAGATGTATTGGTAGGCAGACATTTCAGATTGTCTTACTACACAAGACTTGGTACAATATGCCTAATTACTAGGTTAAAACATTATTGTTTAGCCTCACCCCCCCTCTCTCTCTTTTTCTATCTCTCCAGGCGGTGGATCTGAATAAGAAAGGTAAAGATACCAAACATCCCATGTACAGACGCCTGGTTCATACGGCAGCAGATGTCAATATCATTCAAGAGGTAAACCTCTATTTGTGTGTGTGTGTGTGTGTGTGTGTGTGTGTGTGTGTGTGTGTGTGTGTGTGTGTGTGTGTGTGTGTGTGTGTGTGTGTGTGTGTGTGTGTGTGTGTGTGTGTGTGTGTGTGTGTGTGTGTGTGTGTGTGTGTGTGTGTGTGTGTGTGTGTGTGTGTGTGTGTGTGTGTGTGTGTGTGCCAAACTGCCTAGAAAACCTAGTCCTCAGCTTGTGTGTGCCACATTGCCCTTTCCTGGACCCCTTGCATGTTATGACCACGTGTGCACGCATGCGCACGCACGCACACATACTTCCTTCCATGTGAATAGAGCTCTTTGTGCTTATTTTTACTTCTCTCCAATCATCTCTCTGTCTCTCCGCCTCTCATCGGCCCTCTCTCACTCTGTCCATCTCTCTCTCTCTCTCTCTCTCTCTCTCTCTCTCTCTCTCTCTCTCTCTCTCTCTGTCCATCTCTCTCTCTCTCTCTCACTCTGTCCATCTCTCTCTCTCTCTCTCTCTCTCTCTCTCTCTCTCTCTCTCTCTCTCTCTCTCTCTCTCAGAACCTGATAGAGGGGAAGTACAAGAGTTCTGATGAGTTTAAAGCAGATGCCCAGCTGATTGTTCACAATACGTCCATCTTGTTTGGAGGTGATTGAGAGGGAAATAGTGCACATGACAATGTTTTCTCTTTTAATTTGAGTTCTATCTTAAATTTTAGTCCATAACCACTTAAACTCTCTAGACGTATTAAACTGGACATGAGTTGGCTCTGTACTTGGACCGCTTTTTTCCAACTACACCAAATCTCTTTGAAGTTCACAGCGTGCCACGACACATTGTGAACTTGTAGATCTACTATTTTTGACTAATGTTCCCCCCAGAATATCGACGCTGGAGTTCAAGTGGTTAAAGTGATGTTGAACTTTGGGCTTTATAGCTACCTGTCCATGATTCCAATACTGTACAGTGTACATCATACAATGAGAGATAATTGATTCACTACTTCTTATTTGGTCACAGAGCACAGAAGACAACAGATAAAGTTGATTGGCAATTTTAGCAATTGATTACTGTAATGTCGTGGTGACAAATTGTTTGATAATGATTATGGTTTTACCTACTATTCATTGGCATTTGGAGACCAGTGTGCTTGGTTCTGAGTGTTGTATTGTTGGTGGTTTCTTGCAGTGCACAGCGACCAAGCAGAGTTTGCACGGATCCTGTACAGCGACATGTGTCATGAGGTACGACTATACTCTGTTACTGATCTGAGAACAACACTGTAGTGTGTCATGAGGTACAACTATACTCTGTTACTGATCTGAGAACAACACTGTAGTGTGTCATGAGGTACAACTATACTCTGTTACTGATCTGAGAACAGCACTGTAGTGCAGGGGTTCTCAACGTTTTTGGCTGGGGACCCCCCCGGCCATGTATCACGACCCACCCCCCTACCCACCCCAATACAAACTGACTGCAAAAATAACCTTAATAATAGAGAAAATATATCATAAATGAATACTGAAACCAGATATAATCATTAAGGAAGGTTTATGCATGTACTATGTGTACTATGTGAACTCTTCATTTCCATTTCCCAGCCATTCAGTTGTTATTTTTTGTTTTTATAATTTGGGGATCCCCCAAAATAATTTGGCGACCCCCCCCCCCCCGAGGGGTCGCGGCCCACGGGTTGAGAACCCCTGCTGTAGTGCACCATGAGTGAGGATGTGTGTAGATTATATTCTGTAGAAAATAACTATTCGTTTTGCAGTCTTTCCTTAGTTTCACTTGAATGTCAATCAAATGAAATGTATTTCCATTTAAAATAGTAATCTATTATCTCTCCTTTTTTTTCTCTTGCAGTTAAACGAGTTGATGTTGTGTAAAAACTGTTTCTACCTGTCCAACGCTAGGCCTGAAAACTGGTTCTGCTACCCATGTGTAAGTAACCAGACCTCAGATCTGCCGCTATCATTCCTTCACATGACATGCATACCCCAAAACATGCTTATAATAATTTATTACATAAATCATGAAGCCAGATAGCCACACCACTGTGCGATGGGCTTCAACATATCCATGCTTGTTATTATGCTGTAAATAAAAAGTAAAAAACGTAATTTATGTACAATCCATCTGTCTTATTGATCTGAATACAAATGAGATTTTGTCTTCTGATGAGGCTACCTATACCTTTTTACCTTTTTTTAAATTTATCTTTTTTCATCCCTGGTGTTTACAGACTCCGTATCATGAGATCGTATGGGCTAAGATGAAGGGTTTCGGCTACTGGCCGGCTAAGGTCCTCCAGAGAGAAGACAACCAGGTGGATGTACGGTTCTTTGGACACCAACACCAGAGGTGAGAACTGGTACTGGTAAGGGGCAGCATTGTACAGGGAGGGAGGTGATACTGGAAGGACGTATAATACCTGGGAGGATGTTTTCTCTAATCTTCCTCCCTTGCTCTTTATCCCATCCATCCATCCATCTTCAACTGCTTATCCTTAATCGGGTCGCGCGGGCAACAGCTCCACCAGAGAGCTCCAGAATCCCTCTCCAGAGCAACATTAGTAACTTCCTCCTGGGGGATCCCGAGGCGTTCCAAGGCCAGTGAGTCGATGTGATTCCTCCAAGTGCGCCTTGGTCTGCCCCGGGGTCTCCTCCCAGTGGGACGTGCCTCGAGGACCTCCCTAGGGAGACGCTCGAGAGGCATCCTAACGAGATGCCCGAACCACTTCTTATTTATCCCATTCGTCTGTATCCCCCTCTCTCTTTCAGAGCGTGGATTCCCGCAGACAACATCCAGGACATCAAGATGAGCATCCAGCAGCTGCAGGTGAAGCGCAGCGCCGGCTGGAAGAAGGCCTGCGACGAGCTGGAGATGTACCAGCGCTTCCACAGGGACGAACGCCGCTTCATCTCCAAGGTGGACGACGAAGGGGAGCTGGGAGAGGAAGAGGAGGAGGATGTTGAGGAGGAGGATGCTGA
The DNA here is from genome assembly GCF_951216825.1 of Electrona antarctica. NCBI lineage: Eukaryota > Metazoa > Chordata > Actinopteri > Myctophiformes > Myctophidae > Electrona > Electrona antarctica. The sequence goes on from NC_136800.1 coordinate 36,902,738, forward strand.
GGAGGAGGAAGTAGTGGAAGAAGAGGAGCAGGAGACGAGCAGGGGAGGAGATGGAGGTGGTGGTGGAGGTGGTGGTGGTGGTGGTGGTGGTAGTAGCAGGAAGGCGGTGGAGCGGCCGGAGAGGACGGAAGAGGCAGAGTCCAGTATCTCATCCACAAGCAACGAACAAGCACGACATGTAAGTGTAGACTTTCTCTTTCATGTCGTATACGTAAGTGGACACAGGAAGGAAGTGGAAATGTGGGATTGTTTCACGGGTATAAAAAAACCCATAACTCATGCCGGTCTTTCAGACCGGCAAAGCTCATTTCCAGATTTTCCACAGAACCTTTGAGGTGTGCATCTGCCCTCTTTTCAGATTTTCCACAGAAAAAGGTAGCTATGCAAAAGAAAACCAGCTGGTTAAGCATGCAAGTAGCCTTGTGAGCTCAGCTTTGAAGGGAAATGTGCCATAACACTACCCTTTGTTCTTTAATGAGACGGACAGTAGACATGTTGCTAGAGTCACTTTGTTAGGATTTGACCAGATACGATAGATAGGGGTTAAAAGATGGAGGTTTTGAAGGGAAATATGACATACACTAACCTTCCTCTGTTCTTTATGAGATTGACTGTAGGGAAGTTGCTACGGTCTCTTTAGTATTTCACAGGATAGGATAGATATGGGTTACAAGATGGAGGTCTTAATCCCTAGAGGGAGGTATGGCAGGTGGTGTCATTGCATTCAGCCCACAACACCTCCACTGTACCTCCTCTATATGAAACCTGTGTGCACACATCTATCACTGAAACATAAAATCTGACAAGTGAATTGGTGTCTTGGAGTTAGACAGTGACACCTGGTGGACTGGCCACCGCATGACAGACCTAAAATAAATCTACAATGTTAACTCTGTCAAGTGCTTTGTTAAGCTTCTTTTTACTTATTTGTTACTATTTTCAACACTAAAATGTTTCCCTAATAGTGGGGTCGTATCTGATACTTCCGTGACCGCGGAGAGCAAAGGTCCGTTTCTCAGTGGATTTATCATCTATGGAGGTTAAAAAACAAATTGAGCCTCCATGTACCTCGCAGAAATGCGGGCAAAATTTATGAGAGCCCCAAATCCATATGGCCACCATCAACAACCTGTCAACCCATTTAGGCCTGACGTCGAAATTAAAAAAATGTCTTCTAAATGCTGACAGTTTTCTGAAATACCTGTGTTTCTTTATCAGTGGTGCTCAATATTTCATGTCAAGGACGCAGAAAATTATCTGTATTTGGCCGCTGACCCCCATCTGAAAATATGTTGTTCCAGGAACCCCTCAGAAGCAAAGATTTGAGTTAAAAATGTTCACTCTGAAAGAATATATATTCAAAGATTTTTAAAAATAGCAGACTTACAAGCTCGTAGCGCGCCACCGAGTGGCGTGCTATGAGCTTGTAGATCTGCTATTTTTCAATAGCTAAATTATAACATAATGTTTAAAACACCAAAAGGGGTTCCCGCACAAAATGGATTAAGGCACAATAAGGCAAAATTACCTAAAATAACATTCTTTTCACGGTTCTGAATCCATTCCAAGCATTAGTTTTGCACAAAAAACACTCCTTGGGCTAAAAACGGCCATAGCCACTTGCCCAAATGTGCCCAATTGTGCTCAAATGTGCTGACCTCATCACATTTGTGATGACAGCTATGGCCGTTTTTAGCCCAAGGAGTGTTTTTTGTGCAAAACTAATGCTTGGAATGGATTCAGAATCCTGTAAACCCCCTAGTTTGACATGTCACATGCTACTTAAAGCAGAATGAATTTGAGGTAATTTGTTGATGGTGGCCATATGGATTTGGGGCTCTCATGAATTGTGTCCGCATTTTTGTGAGGTACATGGGGCCCCAATTTGTTTTTTAACCTTCATAGATGATACATCCACTGAGAAACGGACCTTTGCTCTCTGCGGAAGTATCAGATATGACCCAACTATAATTTTGAGATGAGCTCAGCTACAGAACTATTTGATGGTATAAACATCCAGGAATGGGGTTAACCAAACTTACCTCAAAACAGCATGCAGGTAGTAGGAAAAATCGCCCTGAACCTGAACTATCTCTTTGAATACTTTGACAGCTGTCCGTCATATTCATCACTTGTAGACTTTGACTATCATGGATCAGACGAACCTATCCACTTTTAATCATGTCATCCTGTGTTGTGTTGTCCAGTTCAAAGTTTCAAACCCATCCACTGTAGCTGTTAATCATGTCATCCTGTGTTGTGTTGTCCAGCTCAAAGGCAGTCAGGAACCCAAGGCTAAGAAGAGCCGCCGCAATCAACCAGTTGAACCCAAAGAGGAACCGAGTGTCACAATGGTAACTACAACTCATATATGACCATGTGTGTTACAGCAGCTCAAACCCATGTACCGTAAACTACTTGTAAAGCCCAAAACACACCAATGGGTCGCCATGCAACTCCTTGGCAACCAAACCGTTGCGAGTAGATGCATGGCAACCCAGTGGTGTGGTTTGGGCCATTGAATTGAACCAGTTGAATCACTTGGGTCGACGTGCAACAGTATCAGTACAGTATCACACTGCTGGGACGAAAGCTAAAACTGTCTTGTCCCGTCTCGACCCTTTGGTGTGGTTTGGGCTTTAGAGGTTTAGCTGAAATGAATGAAGGAATACGTTACTACTTAATGTGAAAATGATTTACTCCAAATCGAAGTTATGGATATATACAAACACGCACACTACATTTCCACTACATTTCTGTTGTGTTTCCATCCCACCAAGGATCCAGAGCCTGAGATGGAAGCAGTGAGCTCCAGCCAGGAGATCCCCGTCTCATCGTGCCCCCCCCAGCAGCCTGAGAAGCTGTCGGTTTCAACGCAGACCAAGAAGGCCAGCGGGGGGTCGCCTCGCACCCTGCACCGTAGCACCCAGACCAGCAGCGACGGAGCCTGTCAGAACATGTGTCACGAGAAGTACACCAAGATCTTCAACGACGTCAAGGACATGATGAAGCAAGACAACAAGAGAGAGACGGAGCGGGTAGTCCGAGAGGCCCTGGAGAAGGTGTGTGTGTGACCTGAACACCCCACTGAGAGCTGGTGCAGGGAATGTATAAGTTGAAAACCTTAAAGCTAGATGCGTGAAGTTGAAAAAGAAAATGTGAAAGCATTTTAACCACTTGAACCCCAGCATCCATATTCTGTAGTACGCAGGGGAACATTAACCAAGCACATTAACCAAACAATAGTGTAGCAGATCTGGGATGTCAAAGTGATGGGCACATGAGCAAACTGTTCTGTAAAATCAAAGCCATGCACTACTGGTCCTGGTCAGATTCAGTATTGTTTAAGGTAGTACGAGTGATATTATTCTGTACAAACACTAAATGGTGTGAAAGGTTAAACTCTATATTGTGATCATAATCATAAGGGATTTCTTTGTAATCACTTCCAATTCTACTTGTTTATCCTGTATGAGTTCTCTCTCCTGATTGGATGAAATAGGTATCCCAATCTGGAAATAAAGGACTAGAGCAGGGGTGCCCACACTTTTTGACTTGAGAGCTACTTTCAAAATGACCAGCTCGGCAAGATCTACCCACCAAATCAATTATTATACCATTGCTGAAAATAGTCTGAAAATAGTTTAAATATGTACCAGAGGGGGCTTCGGAATAGTAGAGTTCGTGTAACATTCTGTACAGTATAAGACAAATGCACTTGGAATGGGAAATATGGGGGATAAATGTTTTTTTTTTTTATCGTTTTTTTCCTTCAATATATTTAAATGAAATACTCTTTAGGGGCATGTCATGTGATCTACCTGCACAGCCTTTGTGATCTACTGGTAGATCGCGATCTACCTTTTGGGCACCCCTGGTCACTAGAGAGACCCTAACCCATTAAGACTTGAGGCTGATTCAACAAATGCCATCTAAATCAGTAGTTTTCATGCCAAGGACCCCCAAATGTAAACGTTTAGTACCAGGGACCCCCAGAAGAGAAGATTTGTGTTAAAAAATATATAATTATTCAAAAATAGCAGATCTACAAGCTTGCAGCGTGGCACAGAGTAACAAGTAACAAGCTTGTGTATCTGCTATTTTTCAATAGCCAACGCCAGCTGTATTTTCAATGCCGTCCTAAAATGTTGATGTCCTCACAACACAAGTAGAGTAATACGAACGTGTGTGTGTGTGTCTGTCTGCCGCAGCTGCGTTCAGAGATGGAGGAGGAGAAGAGGCAGGCGGTGAGCAAGGCAGTGACAGGAGCCCAGGCTGAGATGGAGAGAAAATGTAAACAGGTGAAGGAAAAGTGTAAAGAGGAGCTGGTGGAGGAGGTGAAGAAGATCGTTGCTCAACACAAACAGCTCATCTCTCAGACCAAGAAGAAACAGTGGGTGAGTGGCAACACAGAACACACACACACACCCCACAACACCTGAGTAGTAGTTATAATTATAAGTTATGCTGGTGAAACAATGTAAATGTACCTAATACATTTTAGTAATGGGATAATGGTGTGTCTTCTAATATTTCTGGCCCCAGATGTTTGAAGGTTTATTCGTTACATTGACATTCGGATGTTAATTTAAAGGTTTGGGCGTTTGATTTAATTTATTTTCTGGTGCGTGAATTTGCATGGCTTTTCTCTACCCATCTCGGTGTAGTGAGGTTACCGAAACGGTCCTTGTTTGTATGTATGCATTTCCGGATACAGTAGACCAGGGTTTCCCAACCTTTCTAATACCAGCTGACCGTTCATAAAATGTTCGTGAACCGGCATGGTGCGGGGTGGTACCAAAACACGGAAGACAGTTGAGTGACTGGCAGTCAATGACTCAAGTACCCGCTTCTATATTATATCACAACATAATTATATCCTTGAGCTAAATGGCATTATATCATCAAGGATAGGATGATAATCAAGGAGAGGATGATAAAAACATAGTTATGTCTGTATCAGAAATGACTTTGGACAGGTGGGAAACTTTAGTTAAACTCTGAGTGACTGATTACTTTACCTGGGTAGTTACATCTTCTGATAATTATACTTGAATGTTGACATAAAATAATAATCCCGTTTAGTCTTTCATTAGCGCAAATGTCGCAAAATACAGCTTGTTACGCTGCTACTCGCTGATCATGAACACACGTTGAAACGAAGGCTACCTAACTAAAGATACCAAGGATTCGACAGTGATGTCGCTGTTATGCAACACGGAAGTAGCACAGACTTGAAGCTGTTTTATAAACCACAGTCAGTGACATCACTGACAAATCCTTGGTGTCTTCAACTGTTCATGCGACCGAGTCAAACTATTCACCGCTTTTGGAAAATCCTGATGACGCATGGACTGGCTATAGATTCACGGCCGGGAAAACTTGGAATTCCCTTCTCGCGTACTGGTCCTACATGTCCCGCGGACCGATTGGGAACCTCTGCAGTAGACAGGCTTAGACCGGCTCTGAGCACAGAGCAATACATCGAAAGCTATCCTACGGGTACTACGAGACAACGCTAAAATGTTTAGGATAATATCCTGGAGTGGTTGGCAGTATTGAATGTCATATCGCGAGGGGGGATGTACAGTCTGCAAGTTGCGGTAGATGGCTTACATTGCTAACAATGTTGCTAACAGCAGACTGCAGGGCAGACTGAAGACAGAGCGGTGAACATCAGCAACAGCACATGACAATTATGATGACATTTTCTCAACCGTTTCCCCAGGGACGGATTAACCCCCACGAGGCCCCTGGGCCGCTAATATTTGCAGGGCCCCCATAGTGCGTGTGAGCACAACATTTTTGTGAGCACAACATATTTTTCCGTGTTTTTATCACGTTTTTTACCTAAATTTAACTAAATCTTTGGCCAATGAAGGGCCCCAGGAGCCCTTTTCAGGGCGTCAAACCTAGTACTGCGCGGTCCAATTTCCCCAACGGCCCCACTGGCCCAATGGCTAATTTGTCCCTGCGTTTCCCTCACCAAGGAACATGGACTCGGAGCGTTGAGAGCTTCTAGGTCGGCTATATTCAAAGTGTGTGACCAATTTGCCCTTTGCTAAATCCCACCCCAAAAAGCGATCCAATGCCAATTTAAATAGTTTAGCAACTGTTGCTTGCTATGCAGGTCAAGCTTTCGCCACCTCACAGCTGTCAATGTTGTTTTTCATGGCTGTGTTAACTTGTTACACGCCTGACCCACCCAAGTGATGGCAATAACACTAATCACTGTAGTCTTGCAACATGAAAACTCCTGTCGGGTAGTCGTTAAAAGTTTATTTCTCCCTCTGTCATTTCCTCGTATTTGTAGTTTATTGAAATAATGTAATTTGTCTAGTGCATAGCCTACTGCAGGCCTGGTTGACTAGATTTTTTGAAGCCTTTGCTACTGAAATGATCATATGGAGAAATCCCGTCATTTGACATGCATCTCTATGGGGGAGAAGGACAGCTTGCCCTGTCTCCTCGCTGCTAACGTGCCTATTGGACAAGGATGGGTTGGGGAGGGACTTAGCGAAGGGCTAATTGTATTGAATAATATATTTAATATATAATAGGGAATAACTCTTGATCTAAATCATTCCGTCCAATTCTAAGAAAAGATTGTGTTAGATGGCCCATCGCGGTCCCGTCGCTAGTCGCGTTAGAATGGATCATACCTCCCGTTGTTGTCCATCGCATCGAGAGTGTTTTGGCTACATCAAGCTACTTCAGCCACATCCGGGATAGCATCCGGTCCGTTGCTAAATGTGCTCCCGCTGCTATAAATCGATGGGTGCTATGATTTAATGAATGAAATAACCCTGGGCCTTCAGGGTGTTAAAAGTATTAACAAGAGCTTGTGACTGACTACATTGGATCCATTGGAAGACATTTTTCCATTTCCTGAAAAGTCATGACTACAAAATGCCATATTGTTGCTGGTGGGAGGGGGGGAACCTCCCACCAGCAACGATATGGAATGTTGTAGTCATGACGTGCCTTGTGTGCCTTTGTCTCCTAGTGTTATAACTGTGAGGAGGAGGCCATGTATCACTGTTGCTGGAACACCTCGTACTGCTCCATCAAATGTCAGCAGGAGCACTGGCACGCCGACCACAAACGCACCTGTCGCAGGAAGAGATGAACAAACCCCCCCCCACCTCCTCCTCCCAGCCAGCACGCAATTGGCTACCTTCCCTTGTCACTCAACTTCCACGACTACCACCCACCCATCAAACCCCTCCCACGTCCCTTTCTTGCCTTCCTGGACTTTTTATGGACTGTATGTAAAATGCAAAGGGGGAAAAAAAAGAAAATGTTCTCGCTCTCTTTTCGATTTCTTTTTTTCTCATTTTGTATCTCATTGTTATTTAATATACCCGTATATGTTGAATAAAGAACAGGTTGTTTGAAGAGCATGGCTCTCACTATACATAGTATATGATTTCCTGTTTTTCTTTTTTCTTTTTGGAGGGGCAGGGGTCATTTTGTTTCTAGATTGTTTAGATTTTGACTTTTTTTTTTTTTTTTTTTCCTTTACTGACGTGCTACTTTTGCAACCGTTACTTTGGAGAATTTGTTTATTTAAGTGTGTAGTAACAAATCAGCATTAACTGAGATTTTATTACCAGAATTTTCTAATCACTTTTCTTACTGTAAATGCAGCAATGAGGAAATTACATGGCGTGGATCTTAGAAAATGAAAAAGCGGAAAAAAAAGAGGGGAAAAAAATCGTGACGTACTATCGCAGTGTTGAAATAATTGCTCTGCTTTCATAATGAAAATATATGGAAAAATAAAAACATTGAAAAATATACAAAAATAAAAATACAGGAACAAAAAATAAATCCCAAACAAACCTGTTTAAGGTTATAAATTGTGTATAAATGTAGCTCACAGACATTTAGCGTGAAATATGTTTTTGTTTTGTTTATTGGTCTCATGACTATTTGGGTGGATGGTCCTTCCATCCCTCTGTCATCCTGGAGTCACTCGCATATCATTGGGAACAGGGTTATGAAGTCGGCCGTTAAGATGCCGACAAAAAAAAATAAAATAACAATCTTCCATTTTATGTTGTTATGCACAGCTTTGGGGTTGACTTTTGAATAGACTGTAATTTTTAAGAATCAAAGATTTTTAAAAGGAAAACGAGGGGATTTTTCTGTCCTTTTTTTGTTGAGTGTGTGTGTGTGTGTGTGTGTGTGTGTGTGTGTGTGTGTGTGTGTGTGTGTGTGTGTGTGTGTGTGTGTGTGTGTGTGTGTGTGTGTGTGTGTGTGTGTGTGTGTGTGTATATATATATATATATATATATATATATATATATATATATACACACATACATACACTGAGCTGGATGTTGGGATAGGTTTCCTCTGTAACTTTTTTTCTTTTCTTCACTCCCACGTTTTTCCCACGACCCAAACACTTTTAATAATGGCAAAATATTTTTTTTAATCTAAAAAGAACTATGTTGAATGCTTGCCCCTCCCCAACCCTCTGTGTTTTAGGTCATTTAAAACAAGCTGATTTTCCCCCCTGGGGTTCGTCAGTGTCTTTATTGTGGTGATGTTCACTCTGATTACCGTTTGAAGTGACTAGATATCACACTCTTCACTGCGTCATGATGTAGTAGGTTGTCAGTGCCTGTCTTCATCCTTTCCAACAATATCCTATTCTGAGTAATGCCACGTGCATGTCGATATTATTCAAATTGTTTTATTTTGTATTCAATTCTTGAGATGATTTAAAAAAAGAGGATGAGACTAAGAAACTAGCTTAGCTTGTCGAATGGACAACGGGGAGACAGATGGACCAATATAAAATATATGCAAAATGTGAACCATCAAAGCTAAGAGTGGTTTGTTTCTGCTGCCCTTCGTCTCAAACGTTCAGTGTGTAATTACAGTGCTTATCTCTTTGTTGGAAAGGGGACAATTAAATTGTTTTATCCTCATCAGAAATGGTATGGTCGATGTTTCTAAATCAAGCCTACTTTATACCGAATGACGGTGCTGTTAAAAGTAGCTGATTTTCAAGCTAACTAAACAACGTGCCACCTTGTCATGCAACAAAGTATGAATTAAGCTTGATGTGTGACGTGTTGAATCCCTGTGACGGTTTTCCTCAGTTATGAAGAGTTGACTGAACAGAGGAAAATGGTTCATTAGTTTATTATATGATCCTTTACGCCGCTCAATCATTTCTTCATTACCCACCTCTGGACTATCTTGCTACGCATGTATTGGCAACTGCCATCAGTTAGTTCATTTAAGTGTATCACTTTTAAACCTAAGTAACACATTTTGTTGTAAAGTTAACTACTGCTCGTTTGAATTAACAGTCATATTTGTTTGGTTCTCTTATTCCATAATGCTTGTTGATTTGTTTGTCAATCGTAATTATAAATTGATTGCACCGTGACAATTGTGTCTTTATGAAAAGCATGCTACAATTAATTTGCCTTGAGTGCAACGAGCTATTTGGGTAACGTTTCAGTTTTAAAATGGCCTTATTCAGTATGTTAACCTGTGGATTAACCTGACAGTGCTCAGTAATATATTATAAATTAAATTGTTCCTAATAGACAAGTATGATCAATATGCAAGCATGTGACGGTTACAGTGTACTTTGGTTGTTACCCTGCTTGGAAATAATACACTAAGATATGACACAGGATAATTGTGTTTATATGTGATACTTTCCCACTGATTAATATGCTGGAATATAGCCATTGTGTGTTGCCATCTTCTGTTTGTTTTTGCATTTCATGTTGTTTTCTCTCCTAGTGTTTTTCTTTCTTTTCTTTTCTTTTTTCCTTGAATGAAATTACATTTCATTTTATTAAGTGTCACAACTTTCTGGTTTTTAGGTGAAAATCATATGTTTGTATTACTTGTAAATAAAATATTACACATGTCAATCAAATTATACAGTTTAAATGAATGAATTTCATATGTCTGACATTTCAAATAGTTCTACTGCCAACATTAAATGGGACATACATTCATCTTAGTCATGAAATCATTTGCTCTTTTCTTTTTTCCTTGTATCTTTGAACATGGAATGTTTTCTGGGATCCTGGAAGAGTGGGCACCTGAGAAGTCTGTGCAGCCCAATGTGAAATTAGCTATTTTGTTTCTCCAAAATGTAATTTCTGAAATAATGTAAACTATACATGATTTAAGCATACGCGGTACATTATCAGACCAAAATGTACACTTCAATATTAGGCCTTATATTCCAAAGCATACATTTTATTCTTTATTTTTTACATTTTAGGATATCCAGACTTCTCAGTGCATGTAAACAAGGCCACTCTGCGTCATACCTGAAATTGTAATCAGAACATAATATGTTCAGCGGTCATGATGACGCTCAGAGTTTGGTCTTTCATGTGAAGTACAACCATCGAACCATGTTCTAGCTTTTGCCTTATTGTAATAAAAGCCTGTCATCTTTAACACAAACTTCACAAAATATGTGAAGTTTAGGGCAAATTTGCTCTCTAAATTTGGTCTCCCTGGCCTGAACCCCCCTCAGGTTCCCTGTCAAGTTCAAGACCGAAGGCCTTAACTTCACACAACAACAGGGGTGTTTCTGTGTATTGAATAGATTAGTTAGTTTACTATCAATAGAGTACTCAATACTCTATACTCAGTACTCTATTGATAGTAAACTAACTAATTACTATTTACATCATTAACCGAATCCCCCCATTAATTATGTAAATGTAGCCCACATGACAGATGTAGCTGTCAGATGTAGCTGTCAACAGATTGGAGAATTACAGTACATTTCAAGCACAACTCAATACAAAACTGTTATGTGGACGACACCATAAAGTATTACACTTATGTTTACAATAGACGCCTTATCAGACGACGTCACACTGATAAGAAACGGCATGCGCGCGCATAAAGGCAGCAGAAGAACACCACCTCTCATAAGATGCAATGGAAAAGTTCTAACTGCACTCACGTGTAAAAAATGCCCCATCAAACTTTCAGGTGCTGTTTTTCTCCCAGTGTGGAGGAAGAATGATTAGGATTTTTATTGTGATCTCACGCCCTTGAAATATATAGTCCTTGGTTTCTGTTGTGTTTGAACAATAATAGCAATTCAAAACAGTTGTCCTCAAAACCACACCTCCAGTCGCTGTCATAAAAACGGGAGGTGCGCAGTGCGCACATGATCACGGCAGCAGAGCCTATTTGTGCACGGCTGCACGCGCACCTGCAGCCCATCAAGTATAATTTATGCTTCGTCCCGCGATGGTGTCGCGCACGCAGACCTCTACGCTCACAACAGTCGCATCTGCGATGCAATGTGAGCTTGTATATCAGCTGTTCTCTGTGCGCAACACTATTGGGCTTTGAAGTATAAATGTCTCCTAGGGTGCATCTCACTAGCCAACTCACAAGAGGAGGTTGAATGGACTGAAACCAGCGCTCCCCAAAACAACAGGTTTGGAGATCTGTTGGGAATTGATTACATGAAACAGTCACCCGTGTGCTCAGTCCCACCCTTCTGCCATTTGTTTATATTGTGTTTAGGATCCAAGATGGCCACAGCACCAGGAGGGGGTGGGGCGGAGGTGAGCAGGTGGGGTCGACATATGCCCTTACTGGGCTGCGTTCACACATTCAAGACACCTGTCTTGTCTTGTGTCTGTGTTTAATGGCCACTCCAATGCATTTCCATATGGTTTGACCAAACATTTTGTTTAATGCGGTGGCCTAAGGGTTAGAGGAGTGCCCTTGTTGCCGAAAGGTTGCCGGTTCGATTCAACGGACGGGCAGGAAAAATCTGGGTGGGGAAGTGATTGTCATCACTCACCCAACACCGCTGAAGTGCCCTTGAGCAAGGCACTGAACCCCCAACTGCTCCCTCTGGAGCTGCTTAGTGGCAAACAGTATAAGACTGTGGTTGTACTGGTCAGCTCCCAGGTTTTAATGTGTGTGTGTGTGTGTGTGTCTGTCTGTGTGTTTCTATGTGTAGGGCGTTGCTGAAAATGAGCACCTGTGCTCAGCTACTTCCCTGGGTAAATAAAGAATTAAAAGAGGGGGAGGGGAGCAGAACACATCCATCAAAGCTGTGTGTGACTTGTGACACAAGTCTGGTGTCAGACACAAGGCACGAGGGGCGGGCCACAGCTCGTGTAGGAGCTGAAGATATAAAAGTCGCTCGCACCGTTTTACCTTCAGACTGCATTGAGACTTCCAACAGAGAGGATACATTGACAACTACAAGAGGAACCAGCGTTTAACTTGCAGCAGTGCTGATATTTGTTGCTTTTCAACTAACTTTTCCTCTTCAACTGGTAAGCCGGAGAACGGTCATTTCAATGCTATGTTAGCCTATGCAGTTTAAAACTCTGTGTGTTTGTTTGTAGCGTGAGTTAAATGTCTAAAAGTTTAGAAGCTAGTAAGCTAGTATTTACATTTTACTTGGGCTACATACAGTTAGTACCACAACTGACTGCTGTATAAACTGATGTGTATACATTTTCGGTCAACTGTATAATATGGGAACCATTATTCTGTATGTACAAATGCTGTGCTGATAAATAAACTAACTGTATAAAATGTATATCTCTCTTTCACAGGTGTATCAGAGCTTGCCTTGCACAACTCTCCTCTCTCTCTCTCTCTCTCAGAGCACCCCCCCCCCCCCCCCCCTCTCTCACCACAGAGCACCCCCCTCTCTCTCTGAATGGAGCAGTATCACATCAAGTTGATCAAGGAGCCGTCTACTTCTGGACGTGCACGTTCCAGAAGGCAGATCAACGTTCACATGTACAACCTGAGGAACCGCCCCCTGACTGATGACGACATGGCCGCCGTCACAGCGTGCGTTCCCGAGCTGTACCGCCGGATCGATAAGATGAGTGACCTTTCCTCACTCGTACTGGTCGGCAAGGAGCTCCTCAGACCTCCAAAGGACGTCACACCCGTTGTTGAGGAGAGACCCTGTGCATGTTTCTATGACCACTGTACTAAGGAGTGGAGGCCGGTGCACGCACGCTATGATCGCCGTACTAAGCAGTGGAGGCCGGCGTTCATACCTAGCATCCCGCAGTGTGTCTGTGTTCGCTACGTCCCCCTTACTAAGACGTGTGTGCCAGTGCGGCCTCCTACGCCGCCACCGGCGGTGGTGACCACCCAAAACAATGTTCTCTTCCAGGAATTCTCCGGGTCTCTGGTGACTATGCCCCACCCTGACACCCTAACACCACCCTTCAGGTGCGGGAATGCCCGCAACGGCAACCAGTATGACCTTGTGGAGGTAAACGGTCAGCAGCTGGCCAGAGTCATCTCCGGTGTCTCCGCCACATGGGAGCTGGGGGGACGGGTGGTCCCGCGCCAGTGGAGGGTGACTGTCTATAGGACAGACGGACAGATGCAGCTGTCTGTGTTCTGTAGCTTCCCCGGAGAGGAGGTACGGAGGCGTTTCGTCTTTAGTGACGAAACGCTGAAGAGGAAGACCGATTCCGATAGGAAAATCGACAGAGGCACTCCTAGAAGCAAGACGCATCTAAGACTGTAACTCAGACAGACCTGGGGTGTTGAAACACCCATTCAGAGATGGAGGAAACCCACTTAGAAGTGGAGGAGCAGGGGGTGCCGGGACTGGAGTAGATGCTGGAGGGAACACTCAAGATTCAATTGATTTGACGACCCCCTCAAAAACAAAATGATGCATCTCAACGGAATTATTCTCCAAATAGATTTCAAATAGTTGCATTTGATTTGATGTTTATTAGTCTTCACGCTGCTCTGATTGTTTGTAATGTTATATGTAGGTAAATAATACTATGAGTGTCGGTGACACTTGGTTCTTTTAACTTCAATCTTTTCTTTAGTTTAAAGTTTGTTATTTTCTTTGATTATTTTGTTTGCCTTATTTTGTTACTTTCTGTATTTTATTTTGACACTTCCTGTATGTTTGCAGTACCTTATTGTGAAACGTCCTGTTAGAGTGCAGCTGAAGCATGTTAGCTTCACTCACCTACACACAGCTAGAGTGACGGAGGGAGACAGCTGTTTGAACGCAGCAGTGCGACGCGGTATGAGAACATTTGCCTTGGTATTTGTCTTGCATTGAAATTAATTTAGTTATTGTGTCACTGCATTGTAATTGACCTTAAATTAACAATTTGTCTTGATTGTATACTGTAGTGATTAATCTAATGCACTGATTTATTGTTGAGTGAGTGAAATGTTTATGATTCTAAAAGTATTTATTTATTTATTTATTTATTTATTTATTTATTTATTCTATTTTATAGTTTTCCCTGTGTTCAAATGACCTTCATCTATGCCTGAAGAAAAATAAACGACACCCGTTGAGACCATCCAATTTCGTATTCTTTCATAAATCGAGGGTCGCTACAAATACTGTGCTTGGAGGTATAAGAATGAATCTTTGAAGGTAAATACTGAATAATGTTGAGTGTTTGTTTTTAACGAACAATGAGCATGTTAGTGAAAAAAATGACCGGTACAAAGGATAGGCATTAATAAGCTTTGAGCTTCGGCCTATGCCTTTTCGATCAACTGTGAGAAATAGTGGATGTAATGTTTAGTGTGGTGATTGATGTTGCACTGTTGACTTGATCGAACTAAACTAAAAAATGTTGTGATATTGAAGTCAGTTAAGGTTAACGGGTGGTTGTTGACATTTTTGTCTTCCTTACAGGTCGGCTTTTGTGCCTTTTCAGCCGGAAGTGGATCTGGGAGGTATTCCATGTTCCTCCGCATGCGCTAGGCCTCCCAGAGAAACTTGACACTGTCTCACTACTCTATAGGGTTTAACTTTTATGTCTATCTTTTCTTCAGTATGTTCACAGGTTTCTACAGACTGAGTCTTGCGTGTTGCTGCTCGGTGTTGTGTATTAATCATGCATAGTTTCTGTTGTTGGCTAATTTGTATAAGTATCTGCTTGCGTATTTCTTACCCAGAGAGCAGGTCTTGGCAGGTTCCACCATGCCGGACAGCTCAAAGGGTAAGGGATCAGACTAAGGACAATCCATAGATAAAACAAACCTGTTACAGAAATCATCACAAGGATCCAAAGCACTCCAGGCAGACGTCCAAGGAGATAAAGATAAAGAAAACTTTATTGTCCATTAAATTGACATAAAATGGAAATTCGTCTTTGGCACACCAGCAGTCAGTTACAACAATAAAACATACACAGGTGCATTAAAATACTATATAAAATGCATTCACATTAACACAACAGTGATCATGAGCAGTGGCGATTAGACTATTTCAACATTTTCTTATTTAAAATGTCCACAGCAGTTGGCACAAACAAAGTTTTGTAACCCTTCTTTTTAGTTAATTGTGCCCTAAGCCTCCTGCCCGATGGCAACAAGTCAAATTCAGAGTGAAGAGGATGGGTAGAATCATTGTAAATCTGGATTGCTTTTTTGGTTATGGAGCGGTTTGTATATGTCCTGAAGTTGCAATTGTTTGTCTCCAATGATCTTACTTGCCTGGTTGACTACCTGGGTGAGCTTGTTTTTATCTCTAACTGAGAGATTCCCAAACCAGGACACGATGTTAAAAGTGAGAACACTCTCAGTGAGTGATCTATAGACCATGGTCAGGGTGTGTTTACTGGCATTAAAACTTCTCAGTTTCCTGAGAAGATAATGCCGCTGCCTTGCTTTTTGTAGATGTTATCTGCATTGGTCTGAAAGGTGAGTTTATTGTCTATGGTCGTTCCCAGATATTTAAAGTCACTGACCTGCTCCACTTCCTCCCCACTCATAGTAACAGGCCTAAAGATGGACCCTGAGCCCTCTGCTCTTGACCCCCCTCCCAAGCACAGCTCCTTGGTCTTAGTGACATTAAGGTCAAGGAAGCTGCTGTCAAACCAGGGGGCAATATGGTCGATGTGCTGGGAGTAAGAGGGACTGGAAACGTCCTGCAGGCAGGCAACCAGGGCCATGTCGTCAGCGTACTTTCTGAGAGAGAAGTCTTTGTTGTTGTATTTCAACTCATTTGTGTATAGGGAGAATAACAGAGGGGATAAAACGCACCCCTGTGGCACGCCAGTGTTTAGGACAAGGCAGTCAGACAGAGTGTTATTAATACAGACTCGCTGGGGTCTCTCTCTCAGGAACTCCCTAATCCACAAAATGAGATTGCTACTGACGTTCAGGTCACACAGGCGTTTTAGGAGAAGATGGGGTTGGACCGTATTAAAAGCAGAGGAGAAGTCCATAAAAAGGACACGGACGTATGTTTTGGGTTTGTCTAAATTACTATGTATTTTGTCCAATAAAGTTAGAGTGGCATCCTCTACACCTCGACTGGCTCTATAAGCAAACTGATACCACTGTGGAGCATGCTATGAGGTGCGTAAGACCCCTACAACATGCACACTGAGCAGTGACCCCAGGTAAAACACACACACACACACACACACACACACACACACACACACACACACACACACACACACACACACACACACACACACATTGGATATCAGCAGATATGAACATTTTAGAAAAAGTTTTTCACATGGTGGTCTGCTGGTCAATTTGAGAACTACTGATTTAGAAGGGATTTGTAGAATCGGCCTTGGGTCCTATTGGGGTCACACTAAATTAGTTCAATTAAAAATGTCAGTGTAGATTGGGATCTCATCAATAAAGGTTGTATAAAATGGGGGTCCGTGGCTGAATGTCAGAGGTCGAACTACTAGTATTGATTATGCACTGATGATTTGAGGCATGACGATGGTGAAATGTAAAGAGCCAGTATATGAACACAACCTGTTCTGTGCAGGTGGATGAGGAGCAATTTAAGAAGATCTTGGGCTACATCAGCAGTGGGAAGAAGGAGGGAGCCAGGCTGATGTGTGGAGGAGGCGTGTCCTTAGACAGAGCCTGGGTACCGTACTTCATCCAGCCCACCGTGTTCGGAGACATCCATGACAATGACCTTCACTAGGGAGGAGGTACTGTGTGTGTGTGTGTGTGTGTGTGTGTGTGTGTGTGTGTGTGTGTGTGTGTGTGTGTGTGTGTGTGTGTGTGTGTGTGTGTGTGTGTGTGTGTGTGTGTGTGTGTGTGTGTGTGTGTGTGTGTGTGTGTGTGTGTGTGTGTGTGTGTGTGTGTGTGGTGGGGGGGTATATTAGGGGTTGGGAACCAGAAGAAGGTTCCCAGTTCGATCCCGGGCTCCCCCCAGAGTTAAAAGAGAATTCCATGCTAGAAGGCTTTCTTACCTTATTTGTAGTTGTTACGTCCCCACCAAAGAGGTCCAGGTGTTATTTTGTGCAAAAGTGCGTTATTGGCTATTGCACACTGGACGCGTTTTTCGGAAAACCGATGGAAAAACGCAGCTAAAAATCAGAAAACGCGTGTGTGTGAATGTATCTATGTAAAGCGCCTTGGATAAAGGCGCTATATAAATACACCATTTACCATATATTGGTGAAATTCGTCCACTGCATTTTACCCATCCTGTGAACTCGTTGATCTGTTATTTTAAAATAGATGATGTGAGTAGGGTTAAGTAGTTAAAGTAGCCTACTGATTTTGATGCTATAGCATTAGTAAACACATGTTGCAGGGCCTCCCCTGAACCCCCCTCAGGTTCCCTGTCAAGTTCAAGACCGAAGGCCTTAACTTCACACAACGACAGGGGTGTTTCTGTGTATTGAATAGATTAGTTAGTTTACTATCAATAGAGTACTCAGTACTCTATACTCAGTACTCTATTGATAGTAAACGAACTAATTACTATTGACATCATTAACCGAATCCCCCCATTCATTATGTAAATGTAGCCCACATGACAGATGTAGCACACCCACATGACAGTACTCAGATGACAGTACTCAGTACTGTCATGTGGGCTACATTTAATTAATGGGGCATTCGGTTAATTATGTAAATGTAGCCCACATGACAGATTGATTGATTGATGAATTTATTAACAGATTGGAGAATTACAGTACATTTCAAGCACAACTCAATACAAAACTGTTATGTGGACGACGCCATAAAGTATTACACTTGTTTACAATAGGGCCCACCATGTTCAATTCATCATAACAATTAGAGAGTACAAATATACTTTTCTATATAGCCAAAAATAGGAAATCGTCATAGGAGGTAGATAAAGAAGTTACAGAACGGTTGCTAATTGGCTTGTCTTGAACGTGCTCTGACGTGATGTAAACTGTCAATCCACGTCCGTGGTTGTCGTGTACAGTACACATAACACACACACACACACACACGCGCACACACACACACACACACACACACACACACACACACACACACACACACACACACACACACACACACACACACACATACACACACACACACACAGCTGATGGAAATAATAATTTCAGGAGTTAATTACGTTAATAAACGTAACGTATGTGTCACTTTAATTAAAACAAAATAACAATTGCAAAACACAAAAATAAACACACAAAACCAATTTGTTACGTTAAGAGACAAGCAATACTAGCATTTGAACTTTGAACTTTTGAAAAATTACGTGACATTGAAACCGACCAATCAACGACCAGGGACAGCCCACAGCCGAATAATCAACGACGAGGGGCGGGCCACAGCTCGTGTAGGAGCTGAAGATATAAAAGTCGCTCGCACCATTTTACCTTCAGACTGCATTGAGACTTCCAACAGAGAGGATACATCGACAACCACGAGAGGAACCAGCGCTTAACTTGCAGCAGTGCTGATATTTGTTGCTTTTCAACTAACTTTTCCTCTTCAACTGGTAAGCCGGAGAACGGTCATTTAAATGCTATGTTAGCCTATGTATGCAGTTTAAAACTCTGTGTGTTTGTTTGTAGCGTGAGTTAAATGTCTAAAAGTTTAGAAGCTAGTAAGCTAGTATTTACATTTTACTTGGGCTACAGTTAGTACCACAACTGACTGCTGTATAAACTGATGTATATACCTTTTCGGTCAACTGTATAATATGGGAACCATTATTCTGTATACAAATGCTGTGCTGATAAATAAACTAACTGTATAAATGTATATCTCTCTTTCACAGGTGTATCAGAGCTTGCCTTGCACAACTCTCCTCTCTCTCTCTCTCTCAGAGCACCCCCCCCCCCCCTCTCTCCACAGAGCACCCCCCTCTCTCTCTGAATGGAGCAGTATCACATCAAGTTGATCAAGGAGCCGTCTACTTCTGGACGTGAACGTTCCAGAAGGCAGATCAACGTTCACATGTACAACCTGAGGAACCGCCCCCTGACTGATGACGACATGGCCGCCGTCACAGCGTGCGTTCCCGAGCTGTACCGCCGGATCGATAAGATGAGTGACCTTTCCTCACTCGTACTGGTCGGCAAGGAGCTCCTCAGACCTCCAAAGGACGTCACACCCGTTGTTGAGGAGAGACCCTGTGCATGTTACTATGACCACCGTACTAAGGAGTGGAGGCCGGTGCACGCACGCTATGACCGCCGTACTAAGCAGTGGAGGCCGGCGTTCATACCTAGCATCCCGCAGTGTGTCTGTGTTCGCTACGTCCCCCTTACTAAGACGTGTGTGCCAGTGCGGCCTCCTACGCCGCCACCGGCGGTGGTGACCACCCAAAACAATGTTCTCTTCCAGGAATTCTCCGGGTCTCTGGTGACTATGCCCCACCCTGACACCTTAACACCACCCTTCAGGTGCGGGAATGCCCGCAACGGCAACCAGTATGACCTTGTGGAGGTAAACGGTCAGCAGCTGGCCAGAGTCATCTCCGGTGTCTCCGCCACATGGGAGCTGGGGGGACGGGTGGTCCCGCGCCAGTGGAGGGTGACTGTCTACAGGACAGACGGACAGATGCAGCTGTCTGTGTTCTGTAGCTTCCCCGGAGAGGAGGTACGGAGGCGTTTTGTCTTTAGTGACGGGGTGCCTTCCCCTTTAATGAAGAGGAAGACCGATTCCGATAGGAACATCGACAGAGGCACTCCTAGAAGCAAGACGCATCTAAGACTGTAACTCAGACAGACCTGGGGTGTTGAAACACCCATTCAGAGATGGAGGAAACCCACTTAGAAGTGGAGGAGCAGGGGGTGCCGGGACTGGAGTAGATGCTGGAGGGAACACTCAAGATTCAATTGATTTGACGACCCCCTCAAAAACGAAATTATGCATCTCAACGGAATTATTCTCCAAATAGATTTCAAATAAATGCATTTGATTTGATGTTTATTAGTCTTCACGAGGTACACCACTGCTCTGATTGTTTGTAATGTTATATGTAGGTAAATAATACTATGAGTGTCGGTGACTTTTAACTTCAATCTTTTCTTTTTGTTTGCCTTATTTTGTTACTTTCTGTATTTTATTTTGACACTTCCTGTATGTTTGCAGTACCTTATTGTGAAACGTCCTGTTAGAGTGCAGCTGAAGCATGTTAGCTTCACTCACCTACACACAGCTAGAGTGACGGAGGGGGGAGACAGCTGTTTGAACGCAGCAGTGCGATGTGGTATGAGAACATTTGCCTTGGTATTTGTCTTGCATTGAAATTAATTTAGTTATTGTGTCACTGCATTGTAATTGACCTTAAATTAACAATTTGTCTTGATTGTATACTGTAGTGATTAATCTAATGCACTGATTTATTGTTGAGTGAGTGAAACTATGAAATGTTTATGATTCTAAAAGTATTTATTTATTTATTTATTTATTCTATTTTATAGTTTTCCCTGTGTTCAAATGACCTTCATCTATGCCTGAAGAAAAATAAACGACACCCGTTGAGACCATCCAATTTCGTATTCTTTCATAAATCGAGGGTCGCTACAAATACTGTGCTTGGAGGTATAAGAATGAATCTTTGAAGGTAAATACTGAATAATGTTGAGTGTTTGTTTTTAACGAACAATGAGCATGTTAGTGAAAAAAATGACCGGTACAAAGGATAGGCATTAATAAGCTTTGAGCTTCGGCCTATGCCTTTTCTGTGAGAAATAGTGGATGTAATGTTTAGTGTGGTGATTGATGTTGCACTGTTGACTTGATCGAACTAAACTAAAAAATGTTGTGATATTGATAAGTCAGTTAAGGTTAAGGGGTGGTTTCTACAGACTGAGTCTTGCGTGTTGTGTATTAATCATGCATAGTTGCTGTTGTTGGCTAATGTGTGTAAGTATAGTCTCTGTTCCTTTAAGTGCTGGGCTGGGGGTGTGTGTCCAAATCCAGTGTTACTCTCCACTCAGTATGTTTTGAGGTCCGTTTGGTGATGTTGACAGTTGAACAGTAAAGACAAACTTACCCTACTACTGGCCTGGTTATTTGGTCCTCTCAGATATTATAGGTGTCATCTTCACCAGTCAGTTGTCCTCACGTCTGGCGGGCTAGCTTGAGGTGCCCTTGAACACTGATGGTCACTGGCCTTGGCGTCTTGCGGGGCCAGGCTCTAGGTTGCGTCTTGCGCCTGAGTGCTTCAGCGGATTCGACCGTTATCTCTCCATTGGAACGGCGAAATCATCCGTTATCGTGCTTAGCATGTCTGTCTGTCTATGGGGCGTCTGGGTGTGGTAAGAGGTAAAGTACTCCCACCACTGCAGCAGAAAGCTGGGTTCAACACCCAGCAGTAACTGCGGTGCCTCCAGCTTGGCCTGGCGCTCCATCAAACACAATTGGCCGTGTTTACGGGTGGGAACTTAAGCTGGCGACGGATCAAGTGACCGTCCCTTTTGCTGCACTGCAGAAGCTACTTGCAAGTGTGTATGGGAGGATGCACACAGTAGTTTATACCTCCCCAGCTGTGGGGGTAGTGGTCCCAGCAACAGGGACTCAAGGACACTTGGGGCAATTGGCCATGACTAAATTGGGTTGTCACCTTGACGTTGGTGAGCTTGCGTATTTCTTACCCAGAGAGCAGGTCTTGGCAGGTTCCACCATGCCGGACAGCTCAAAGGGTAAGGGATCAGACTAAGGACAATCCATAGATAAAACAAACCTGTTACAGAAATCATCACAAGGATCCAAAGCACTCCAGGCAGACGTCCAAGGAGATAAAGATAAAGAAAACTTTATTGTCCATTAAATTGACATAAAATGGAAATTCGTCTTTGGCACACCGGCAGTCAGTTACAACAATACAACATTACAAAAAATACACGGGTGCATTCAAATACTATATAAAATGCATTCACATTAACACAACAGTGATCATGAGCAGTGGCGATTAGACTATTTAAACATTTTCTTATTTAAAATGTCCACAGCAGTTGGCACAAATGAAGTTTTGTAACCCTTCTTTTTAGCTAATTTTGCCCTAAGCCTCCTGCCCGATGGCAACAAGTCAAATTCAGAGTGAAAAGGATGGGTAGAATCATTGTAAATCTGAATTGCTTTTTTGGTTATGGAGCGGTTTGTATATGTCCTGAAGTTGCAATTGTTTGTCTCCAATGATCTTACTTGCCTGGTTGACTACCTGGGTGAGCTTGTTTTTATCTCTAACTGAGAGATTCCCAAACCAGGACACGATGTTAAAAGTGAGAACACTCTCAGTGAGTGATCTATAGACCATGGTCAGGGTGTGTTTACTGGCATTAAAACTTCTCAGTTTCCTGAGAAGATAAAGCCGCTGCCTTGCCTTTTTGTAGATGTTATCTGCATTGGTCTGAAAGGTGAGTTTATTGTCTATGGTCGTTCCCAGATATTTAAAGTCACTGACCTGCTCCACTTCCTCCCCACTCATAGTAACAGGCCTAAAGATGGACCCTGAGCCCTCTGCTCTTGACCCCCCTCCCAAGCACAGCTCCTTGGTCTTAGTGACATTAAGGTCAAGGAAGCTGCTGTCAAACCAGGGGGCAATATGGTCGATGTGCTGGGAGTAAGAGGGACTGGAAACGTCCTGCAGGCAGGCAACCAGGGCCATGTCGTCAGCGTACTTTCTGAGAGAGAAGTCTTTGTTGTTGTATTTCAACTCATTTGTGTATAGGGAGAATAACAGAGGGGATAAAACGCACCCCTGTGGCACGCCAGTGTTTAGGACAAGGCAGTCAGACAGAGTGTTATTAATACAGACTCGCTGGGGTCTCTCTCTCAGGAACTCCCTAATCCACAAAATGAGATTGCTACTGACGTTCAGGTCACACAGGCGTTTTAGGAGAAGATGGGGTTGGACCGTATTAAAAGCAGAGGAGAAGTCCATAAAAAGGACACGGACGTATGTTTTGGGTTTGTCTAAATGACTATGTATTTTGTCCAATAAAGTTAGAGTGGCATCCTCTACAGTCTACACCTCGACTGGCTCTATAAGCAAACTGATACCACTGTGGAGCATGCTATGAGGTGCGTAAGACCCCTACAACATGCACACTGAGCAGTGACCCCAGGTAAAACACACACACACACACACACACACACACACACACACACACACATTGGATATCAGCAGATATACAAGCTCATATCTGCCATTTGTGAACATTTTAGAAAAATCTTGAAGTGTTTCACATGGTGGTCTGCGGCCAAATGCATATCAATTTGAGAACTACTGATTTAGAAGGGATTTGTAGAATCGGCCTTGGGTCCTATTGGGGTAACATTAAATTAGTTAAATTAAAAATGTCAGTGTAGATTGGGATCTCATCAATAAAGGTTGTATAAAATGGGGGTCCGTGGCTGAATGTCAGAGGTCGAACTACTAGTATTGATTATGCACTGATGATTTGAGGCATGACGACGGTGAAATGTAAAGAGCCAGTATATGAACACAACCTGTTCTGTGAAGGTGGATGAGGAGCAATAGGCCTTATGCAGCCGACACTTCCGCGTTCAGCTTGGGCCGCCGGAACGCTTCCGGTCGGGAGAAACTCATTCACTGTGAACGTACGGTCGTGATTTTGAAGGAATAAAGTTCAGTACTTTATACAACACTATTTCATTTGATAATGTGATGCCATAGTTTTTCATAGTTTGTAATATTTGTGTTGCGACGTTGACATGATGACATGAGTTAGAAACGTCTTAAATCTCCTGTTAAAAACGAGAGCTCTTCATGTATTTCTCCGTTGTTGCCATGTCCGCTTGTTATAAGCGAATAGAGCTCCGAAGTCTGACGTCACTTTCAGTAGAGGTCGTCAATCTCCAGGTTCATGTATTTGTTTATTTGCATTGAGATCCCCAAACGGCGATTTTAGGTCGCTTCATATAAGAACTGTGTTTGAAAAATAAACCGACTACCTCGGCGTTTCTGTCAGGGGAGTGGCTGTGCGTCGTTAATGATGTCCATTCATATTTGATACAGCCAGTTTCTAGAGAAAATGGAATTAATGTGACCGCAAAAGCCTTGAAACTACATATGAATGCAATGTCGCTGAGCATATACGTCACGCCCAGCTGTCAACATATTGCGTTCCTGAGATTCCTCGTTGACGTAAGCTCAGCTGGTGGTGACTCGACTCGTACTAACCACGATACATTATATATCAATAAAATAAAAATAAACGTAATTAACGTTCAGTTTCTGTTGTGCGACGGGCTGCGGGCAGAAGCAGCCTACCCGGAAATGTAGTCTCTGGGTTGTTTGGCTCGTTTCTAACGCTTATTTTGTTACTCTTTGGGTATATTTGTACATTTCCACCTTCAGTCGATGCTTCATATCCATATGAGTGAAAAGGCCGGGGTGATCGGTTTATTTTTCAAACACAGTTCTTATATGAGGCGATCTAAAATCCCCCTATGGAGAGTACAATGCTTATAAAAACATACATGAACCATGGCGCTCACTGCCCTCTACTGGTAGTAGAGGGCAGTGACGTCAGGACTTCGGTGCTCTATTGGGGCTTGGCTTCTTTTCATAGACCTGATTGCTTATTTCTCTCACACAATTTGGCGACACCTACCTCTGTCTCCAGCTGTTATACACAGCAGTGTAAACAACCGGTGTTGCCAGATTGTGTGAGAGAAATAAGCAACCAGGTCTATGAAAAGAAGCCAAGCCCCAAGTCGCTTATAACAAGCGGACATGGCAACAACGGAGAAATACATGAAGAGCTCTCGTTTTTAACAGGAGATTTAAGACGTTTCTAACTCATGTCATCATGTCAACGTCGCAACACAAATAATACAAACTATGAAAAACTATGGCATCACATTATCAAATGAAATAGTGTTGTATAAAGTACTGAACTTTATTCCTACAAAGTCACGACCGTAGTTCACAGTGAAGCGTTCCGGCGGCCCAAGCTGAACGTGGAAGTGTCGGCTGCATAAGGCCTATTTATGTGGGTGTGTGTGTCACACACACACACACACACACACACACACACACACACACACAGTACCTCCTCCCTAGTGATGGTCATTGTCATGGATGTCTCCGAACACGGTGGGCTGGATGAAGTACGGTACCCAGGCTCTGTCTAAGGACACGCCTCCTCCACACATCAGCCTGGCTCCCTCCTTCTTCCCACTGCTGATGTAGCCCAAGATCTTCTTAAATTGCTCCTCATCCACCTGCACAGAACAGGTTGTGTTCATATACTGGCTCTTTACATTTCACCATCGTCATGCCTCAAATCATCAGTGCATAATCAATACTAGTAGTTCGACCTCTGACATTCAGCCACGGACCCCCATTTTATTCAACCTTTATTGATGAGATCCCAATCTACACTGACATTTTTAATTTAACTAATTTAGTGTTACCCCAATAGGACCCAAGGCCGATTCTACAAATCCCTTCTAAATCAGTAGTTCTCAAATTGATATGCATTTGGCCGCAGACCACCATGTGAAACACTTCAAGATTTTTCTAAAATGTTCACAAATGGCAGATATGAGCTTGTATATCTGCTGATATCCAATGTGTGTGTGTGTGTGTGTGTGTGTGTGTGTGTGTGTTTTACCTGGGGTCACTGCTCAGTGTGCATGTTGTAGGGGTCTTACGCACCTCATAGCATGCTCCACAGTGGTATCAGTTTGCTTATAGAGCCAGTCGAGGTGTAGACTGTAGAGGATGCCACTCTAACTTTATTGGACAAAATACATAGTCATTTAGACAAACCCAAAACATACGTCCGTGTCCTTTTTATGGACTTCTCCTCTGCTTTTAATACGGTCCAACCCCATCTTCTCCTAAAACGCCTGTGTGACCTGAACGTCAGTAGCAATCTCATTTTGTGGATTAGGGCGTTCCTGAGAGAGAGACCCCAGCGAGTCTGTATTAATAACACTCTGTCTGACTGCCTTGTCCTAAACACTGGCGTGCCACAGGGGTGCGATTATCCCCTCTGTTATTCTCCCTATACACAAATGAGTTGAAATACAACAACAAAGACTCCTCTCTCAGAAAGTACGCTGACGACATGGCCCTGGTTGCCTGCCTGCAGGACGTTTCCAGTCCCTCTTACTCCCAGCACATCGACCATATTGCCACCTGGTTTGACAGCAGCTTCCTTGACCTTAATGTCACTAAGACCAAGGAGCTGTGCTTGGGAGGGGGGTCAAGAGCAGAGGGCTCAGGGTCCATCTTTAGGCCTGTTACTATAAGCAGAGCCGGATTTACCTTGCTGAGGGCCCCCGGGCTGGAGCAAATTTGAGGGCCCCCCTTGGGGCGCGCGGCAAGGCCACGCGCCCCAGGCAACCAGGTCTATGAAAAGAAGCCAATCCCCAAGTCGCTTATAACAAGCGGACATGGCAACAACGGAGAAATACATGAAGAGCTCTCGTTTTTAACAGGAGATTTAAGACGTTTCTAACTCATGTCATCATGTCAACGTCGCAACACAAATAATACAAACTATGAAAAACTATGGCATCACATTATCAAATGAAATAGTGTTGTATAAAGTACTGAACTTTATTCCTACAAAGTCACGACCGTAGTTCACAGTGAATGAGTTTCTCCCGACCGGAAGCGTTCCGGCGGCCCAAGCTGAACGTGGAAGTGTCGGCTGCATAAGGCCTATTTATGTGGGTGTGTGTGTCACACACACACACACACACACACACACACACACACAGTACCTCCTCCCTAGTGATGGTCATTGTCATGGATGTCTCCGAACACGGTGGGCTGGATGAAGTACGGTACCCAGGCTCTGTCTAAGGACACGCCTCCTCCACACATCAGCCTGGCTCCCTCCTTCTTCCCACTGCTGATGTAGCCCAAGATCTTCTTAAATTGCTCCTCATCCACCTGCACAGAACAGGTTGTGTTCATATACTGGCTCTTTACATTTCACCATCGTCATGCCTCAAATCATCAGTGCATAATCAATACTAGTAGTTCGACCTCTGACATTCAGCCACGGACCCCCATTTTATTCAACCTTTATTGATGAGATCCCAATCTACACTGACATTTTTAATTTAACTAATTTAGTGTTACCCCAATAGGACCCAAGGCCGATTCTACAAATCCCTTCTAAATCAGTAGTTCTCAAATTGATATGCATTTGGCCGCAGACCACCATGTGAAACACTTCAAGATTTTTCTAAAATGTTCACAAATGGCAGATATGAGCTTGTATATCTGCTGATATCCAATGTGTGTGTGTGTGTGTGTGTGTGTGTGTGTGTGTTTTACCTGGGGTCACTGCTCAGTGTGCATGTTGTAGGGGTCTTACGCACCTCATAGCATGCTCCACAGTGGTATCAGTTTGCTTATAGAGCCAGTCGAGGTGTAGACTGTAGAGGATGCCACTCTAACTTTATTGGACAAAATACATAGTCATTTAGACAAACCCAAAACATACGTCCGTGTCCTTTTTATGGACTTCTCCTCTGCTTTTAATACGGTCCAACCCCATCTTCTCCTAAAACGCCTGTGTGACCTGAACGTCAGTAGCAATCTCATTTTGTGGATTAGGGCGTTCCTGAGAGAGAGACCCCAGCGAGTCTGTATTAATAACACTCTGTCTGACTGCCTTGTCCTAAACACTGGCGTGCCACAGGGGTGCGATTATCCCCTCTGTTATTCTCCCTATACACAAATGAGTTGAAATACAACAACAAAGACTCCTCTCTCAGAAAGTACGCTGACGACATGGCCCTGGTTGCCTGCCTGCAGGACGTTTCCAGTCCCTCTTACTCCCAGCACATCGACCATATTGCCACCTGGTTTGACAGCAGCTTCCTTGACCTTAATGTCACTAAGACCAAGGAGCTGTGCTTGGGAGGGGGGTCAAGAGCAGAGGGCTCAGGGTCCATCTTTAGGCCTGTTACTATAAGCAGAGCCGAATTTACCTTGCTGAGGGCCCCCGGGCTGGAGCAAATTTGAGGGCCCCCCTTGGGGCGCGCGGCAAGGCCACGCGTCCCGCGATTTGGCCGAGCGGTGCAGCCGCGAGGCCGACATTTTTTTGGGCTATTTTGTTTTCATTTTGGGGTACCCAGGCCCCTAAAAAGAGAGGCAGGCAGGCAGAAGCTCTCAATGGTTTAACCATAATACAACTAAATACAATAACAATACACACATTTCACTTGAATTGGATTTCACTTTACAATTTTATAATTCAAAAAAGAATATATATATATATATATATATATCTTTTTTTTGGGGCCCCCCTAGTCGGGGGCCGCCGGGCTTCAGCCCACCCTAGCCCAACGTTAAATCCGCCTCTGACTATGAGTGGGGAGGAAGTGGAGCAGGTCAGTGACTTTAAATATCTGGGAACGACCATAGACAATAAACTCACCTTTCAGACCAATGCAGATAACATCTACAAAAAAGCAAGGCAGCGGCTTTATCTTCTCATTGACTTGTTGCCATCGGGCAGGAGGCTTAGGGCAAAATTAGCTAAAAAGAAGGGTTACAAAACTTCGTTTGTGCCAACTGCTGTGGACATTTTAAATAAGAAAATGTTTAAATAGTCTAATCGCCACTGCTCATGATCACTGTTGTGTTAATGTGAATGCATTTTATATAGTATTATAATGCACCTGTGTATTTTTTGTAATGTTTTATTGTTGTAACTGACTGCCGGTGTGCCAAAGACGAATTTCCATTTCATGTCAATTTAATGGACAATAAAGTTTTCTTTATCTTTTCTTTATCTTTATCTCCTTGGACGTCTGCCTGGAGTGCTTTGGATCCTTGTGATGATTTCTGATCCCTTACCCTTTGAGCTGTCCGGCATGGTGGAACCTGCCAAGACCTGCTCTCTGGGTATGAAATACGCAAGCTCACCAACGTCAAGGTGACAACCCAATTTAGACACCCAAGTGTCCTTGAGTCCCTGTTGCTGGCAACACTACCCCCACAGCTGGGGAGGTATAAACTACTGTGTGCATCCTCCCATACACACTTGCAAGTAGTTTCTGCAGTGCAGCAAAAGGGACGGTCACTTGACCGTAAACACGGCCAATTGTGTTTGATGGAGCGCCAGGCCAAGCAGTTACTGCTGGGCGTTGAACCCAGCTTTCTGCTGCAGTGGTGGGAGTACTTTACCTCTTACCACACCCAGACGCCCCATAGACAGACAGACATGCTAAGCACTCAGTGGCAAGACGCAACCTAGAGCCTGGCCCCGCAAGACGCCAAGGCCAGTGACCATCAGTGTTCAAGGGCACCTCAAGCTAGCCCGCCAGACGAGAGGACAACTGACTGGTGAAGATGACACCTATAATATCTGAGAGGACCAAATAACCAGGCCAGTAGTAGGGTAAGTTTGTCTTTACTGTTCAACTGTCAACATCACCAAACAGACCTCAAAACATACTGAGTGGAGAGTAACACTGGATTTGGACACACCCCCCCCAGCCCAGCACTTAAAGGAACAGAGACTATACTTACACAATTAGCCAACAACAGCAACTATGCATGATTAATACACAACAACACCGAGCAGCAACACGCAAGACTCAGTCTGTAGAAACCTGTGAACATACTGAAGAAAAGATAGACATAAAAGTTAAACCCTATAGAGCGTCGCAGTCCCGCCCCCTACCATGGACCAGGAAATGAATCCCAATGCATTTTTCCCATAGACATTTCTTAAAGTATTTATTTAAAGACGGTTACGCCGCGGACAAAGCCAACTCGAGTCGTGACAACTCATGACAACACAAACAATATTTTGGACCAAACAAATAATTACAAAGAAGAAAAACAACAAAAAAAAGTGTTGTAACCTGCCGTTTTTTTCTTCTTTCTAATTATTTGTTCGGCCCAAAAAATTGTGTTTGTTGTCATGATTTGTCACGACTCGAGTTGGCTTTGTCCGCGGCGTAAACGTCTTTAAATAAATACTTTCTGAAATGTCTATGAGAAAAATGCATTGGGATTCATTTCCTGGTCCATGGTAGGGGGCGGGACTGCGACGCTCTATAGAGTAGTGAGACAGTGTCAAGTTTCTCTGGGAGGCCTAGCGCATGCGGAGGAACATGGAATACCTCCCAGATCCACTTCCGGCTGAAACATAACATGCCCATTGTTCGTTAAAAACAAACACTCAACATTATTCAGTATTTACCTTCAAAGATTCATTCTTATACCTCCAAGCACAGTATTTGTAGCGACCCTCGATTTATGAAAGAATACGAAATTGGATGATCTCAACGGGTGTCGTTTATTTTTCTTCAGGCATAGATAAAGGTCATTTGAACACAGGGAAAACTATAAAATAGAATAAATAAATAAATAAATACTTTTAGAATCATAAACATTTCATAGTTTCACTCACTCAACAATAAATCAGTGCATTAGATTAATCACTACAGTATACAATCAATACAAATTGTTAATTTAAGGTCAATTACTTGTATTCTCTGTGGAGAATACAAGCGGTTCAGTCCACTGAAGCTACAAACATCTTGATAGTTCAAGATGACCAAAACAACAGTCTACAAGCATAAGCATGAACATTGCAAACAAACTTCTCATACCACATCGCACTGCTGCGTTCAAACACGCTGTCTCCCCCCCTCCGTCACTCTAGCTGTGTGTAGGTGAGTGAAGCTAACATGCTTCAGCTGCACTCTACCAGGACGTTTCACAATAAGGTACTGCAAACATACAGGAAGTGTCAAAATAAAATTCAGAAAGTAACAAAATAAGGCAAACAAAATAATCAAAGAAAATAACAAACTTTAAACTAAAGAAAAGATTGAAGTTAAAAGAACCAAGTGTCACCGACACTCACAGTATTATTTACCTACATATAACATTACAAACAATCAGAGCAGCGTGAAGACTAATAAACATCAAATCAAATGCATTTATTTGAAATCTATTTGGAGAATAATTCCGTTGAGATGCATCATCTTGTTTTTGAGGGGGTCGTCAAATCAATTGAATCTTGAGTGTTCCCTCCAGCATCTACTCCAGTCCCGGCACCTCCTGCCCCTCCTGTCCTTCAGGTGGTGACAGCCCGTTTCCAGATACCCCCTGCTCCTCCACTTCTAAGTGGGTTTCCTCCATCTCTGAATGGGTGTTTCAACACCCCAGGTCTGTCTGAGTTACAGTCTTAGATGCATCTTGCTTCTAGGAGTGCCTCTGTCGATGTTCCCATCGGAATCGGTCTTCCTCTTCAGAGAAGGGGAAGGCTCCCCGTCACTAAAGACGAAACGCCTCCGTACCTCCTCTCCGGGGAAGCTACAGAACACAGACAGCTGCATCTGTCCGTCTGTCCTGTAGACAGTCACCCTCCACTGGCGCGGGACCACCCGTCCCCCCAGCTCCCATGTGGCGGAGACACCGGAGATGACTCTGGCCAGCTGCTGGCCGTTTACCTCCACAAGGTCATACTGGTTGCCGTTGCGGGCATTCCCGCACCTGAAGGGTGGTGTTAGGGTGTCAGGGTGGGGCATAGTCACCAGAGACCCGGAGAATTCCTGGAAGAGAACATTGTTTTGGGTGGTCACCACCGCCGGTGGCGGCGTAGGAGGCCGCACTGGCCCCCACGTCTTAGTATGGGAGACGTAGCGAACACAGACACACTGCGGGATCCTAGGTATGAACGCTGGCCTCCACTGCTTAGTACGGCGATCATAGCGTGCGTACACCGGCCTCCACTCCTTTGTACGGTGGTCATAGTAACATGCACAGGGTCTCTCCTCAACAACGGGTGTGACGTCCTTTGGAGGTCTGAGGAGCTCCTTGCCGACCAGTACGAGTGAGGAAAGGTCACTCATCTTATCGATCCGGCGGTACAGCTCGGGAACGCACGCTGTGATGGTGGCCATGTCGTCATCAGTCAGGGGGCGGTTCCTCAGGTTGTCCATGTGAACGTTGATCTGCCTTCTGGAACGTGCACGTCCAGAAGTAGACGGCTCCTTGATCAACTTGATGTGATACTGCTCCATTCAGAGAGAGAGTTGTGCAAGGCAAGCTCTGATACACCTGTGAAAGAGAGATATACATTTATACAGTTAGTTTATTTATCAGCACAGCATTTGTACATACAGAATAATGGTTCCCATATTATACAGTTGACCGAAAAGGTATAGACATCAGTTTATACAGCAGTCAGTTGTGGTACTAACTGTATGTAGCCCAAGTAAAATGTAAATACTAGGGCATCTCCATTTTTGAGGGGAGCCTACTAGCTTCTAAACTGTTAGACATTTAACTCACGCTACAAACAAACACACAGAGTTTTAAACTGCATAGGCTAACATAGCATTGAAATGACCGTTCTCCGGCTTACCAGTTGAAGAGGAAAAGTTAGTTGAAAAGCAACAAATATCAGCACTGCTGCAAGTTAAACGCTGGTTCCTCTCGTGGTTGTCGATGTATCCTCTCTGTTGGAAGTCTCAATGCGGTCTGAAGGTAAAACGGTGCGAGCGACTTTTATATCTTCAGCTCCTACGCGAGCTGTGGCCCGCCCCTCGTCGTTGATTATTCGGCTGTGGGCTGTCCCTGGTCGTTGATTGGTCGGTTTCAATGTCAAGTAATTTTTCAAAACTTCAAAGTTCAAATGCTAGTATTTGAACTTTGTCTACTGTCTTAACGTAAAAAAATTGGTTTTGTGTGTTTATTTTTGCGTTTTGCAATTGTTATTTTTTTTTAATTAAAGTGACACATACGTTACGTTTATTAACGTAATTAACTCCTGAAAGACAAGCCAATTAGGAACCGTTCTGTAACTTCTTTATCTACCTCCTATGACGATTTCCTGTTTTTGGCTATATAGAAAAGTATATTTGTACTCTCTAATTGTTGTGATGAATTGAACATGGTGGGCCCTATTGTAAACAAGTGTAATACTTTATGGTGTCGTCCACATAACAGTTTTGTATTGAGTTGTGCTTGAAATGTACTGTAATTCTCCAATCTGTTAATACAATCATCAATCAATCAATATGTCATGTGGGCTACATTTACATAATTAACCGAATGCCCCATTCATTAAATGTAGCCCACATGACAGTACTGAGTACTGTCATTTGAGTACTGTCATGTGGGTGTGCTACATCTGTCATGTGGGCTACATTTACATAATGAATGGGGGGATTCGGTTAATGATGTAAATAGTAATTAGTTAGTTTACTATCAATAGAGTACTGAGTATAGAGTACTGAGTACTCTATTGATAGTAAACTAACTAATCTATTCAATACACAGAAACACCCCTGTTGTGTGAAGTTAAGGCCTTCGGTCTTGAACTTGACAGGGAACCTGAGGGGGGTTCAGGGGAGACCCTGCAACATGTGTTTA
Source organism: Electrona antarctica (assembly GCF_951216825.1). Classification (NCBI taxonomy): domain Eukaryota; kingdom Metazoa; phylum Chordata; class Actinopteri; order Myctophiformes; family Myctophidae; genus Electrona; species Electrona antarctica. The sequence continues at coordinate 36,936,351 of NC_136800.1, forward strand.
CTAATGCTATAGCATCAAAATCAGTAGGCTACTTTAACTACTTAACCCTACTCACATCATCTATTTTAAAATAACTGATCAACGAGTTCACAGGATGGGTAAAATGCAGTGGACGAATTTCACCAATATATGGTAAATGGTGTATTTATATAGCGCCTTTATCCAAGGCGCTTTACATAGATTGTGCATTATTCACACATTCACACACACATTCATACACTGATGGCGGAGGAAAGCATGCAAGGAACCAACCTGCTCATCGGGAGCAATTCTCCAATCTGTTAATAAATTCATCAATCAATCAATCAATCTGTCATGTGGGCTACATTTACATAATTAACCGAATGCCCCATTAATTAAATGTAGCCCACATGACAGTACTGAGTACTGTCATCTGAGTACTGTCATGTGGGTGTGCTACATCTGTCATGTGGGCTACATTTACATAATGAATGGGGGGATTCGGTTAATGATGTAAATAGTAATTAGTTAGTTTACTATCAATAGAGTACTGAGTATAGACTACTGAGTACTCTATTGATAGTAAACTAACTAATCTATTCAATACACATAAACACCCCTGTTGTGTGAAGTTAAGGCCTTCGGTCTTGAACTTGACAGGGAACCTGAGGGGGGTTCAGGGGAGACCCTGCAACATGTGTTTACTAATGCTATAGCATCAAAATCATTAGGCTACTTTAACTACTTAACCCTACTCACATCATCTATTTTAAAATAACAGATCAACGAGTTCACAGGATGGGTAAAATTGCAGTGGACGAATTTCACCAATATATGGTAAATGGTGTATTTATATAGCGCCTTTATCCAAGGCGCTTTACATAGATTGTGCATTATTCACACATTCACACACACATTCATACACTGATGGCAGAGGAAAGCATGCAAGGAACCAACCTGCTCATCGGGAGCAATTAGGGGTTCAGAGTCTTGCTCAAGGACACTTCGGCACTAAAGTGCATTATTGGCTATTGCACACTGGACGCGTTTTCTGATTTTTAGCGGCGTTTTTCCATCGGTTTTCCGAAAAACGCGTCCAGTGTGCAATAGCCAATAATGCACTTTTGCACAAAATAACACCTGGACCTCTTTGGTGGGGACGTAAGAACTACAATTAAAGTAAGAAAGCCTTCTAACTCTGGGGGGATCCCGGGATCGAACTGGGAACCTTCTTCTGGTTCCCAACCCCTAATATACCCCTTAGACAGAGCCTGGGTACCGTACTTCATCCAGCCCACCGTGTTCGGAGACATCCATGACAATGACCTTCACTAGGGAGGAGGTACTGTGTGTGTGTGTGTGTGTGTGTGTGTGTGTGTGTGTGTGTGTGTGTGCACGTGCGTGTATACTGTGGGGTATATTAGGGGTTGGGAACCAGAAGAAGGTTCCCAGTTCGATCCCGGGATCCCCCCAGAGTTAAAGGAGAATTCCATGCTAGAAGGCTTTCTTACTTTAATTGTAGTTCTTACGTCCCCACCAAAGAGGTCCAGGTGTTATTTTGTGCAAAAGTGCATTATTGGCTATTGCACACTGGACGCGTTTTTCGTAAAACCGATGGAAAAACGCAGCTAAAAATCAGAAAACGCGTCCAGTGTGCAATAGCCAATAATGCACTTTAGTGCCGAAGTGTCCTTGAGCAAGACTCTGAACCCCTAATTGCTCCCGATGAGCAGGTTGGTTCCTTGCATGCTTTCCTCCGCCATCAGTGTATGAATGTGTGTGTGAATGTGTGAATAATGCACAATCTATGTAAAGCGCCTTGGATAAAGGCGCTATATAAATACACCATTTACCATATATTGGTGAAATTCGTCCACTGCATTTTACCCATCCTGTGAACTCGTTGATCAGTTATTTTAAAATAGATGATGTGAGTAGGGTTAAGTAGTTAAAGTAGCCTAATGATTTTGATGCTATAGCATTAGTAAACACATGTTGCAGGGTCTCCCCTGAACCCCCCTCAGGTTCCCTGTCAAGTTCAAGACCGAAGGCCTTAACTTCACACAACAGGGGTGTTTATGTGTATTGAATAGATTAGTTCGTTTACTATCAATAGAGTACTCAGTAGTCTATACTCAGTACTCTATTGATAGTAAACTAACTAATTACTATTTACATCATTAACCGAATCCCCCCATTCATTATGTAAATGTAGCCCACATGACAGATGTAGCACACCCACATGACAGTACTCAGATGACAGTACTCAGTACTGTCATGTGGGCTACATTTAATTAATAGGGCATTCGGTTAATTATGTAAATGTAGCCCACATGACAGATTGATTGATTGATTGATGAATTTATTAACAGATTGGAGAATTGCTCCCGATGAGCAGGTTGGTTCCTTGCATGCTTTCCTCCGCCATCAGTGTATGAATGTGTGTGTGAATGTGTGAATAATGCACAATCTATGTAAAGCGCCTTGGATAAAGGCGCTATATAAATACACCATTTACCATATATTGGTGAAATTCGTCCACTGCATTTTACCCATCCTGTGAACTCGTTGATCAGTTATTTTAAAATAGATGATGTGAGTAGGGTTAAGTAGTTAAAGTAGCCTACTGATTTTGATGCTATAGCATTAGTAAACACATGTTGCAGGGTCTCCCCTGAACCCCCCTCAGGTTCCCTGTCAAGTTCAAGACCGAAGGCCTTAACTTCACACAACAGGGGTGTTTCTGTGTATTGAATAGATTAGTTAGTTTACTATCAATAGAGTACTCAGTAGTCTATACTCAGTACTCTATTGATAGTAAACTAACTAATTACTATTTACATCATTAACCGAATCCCCCCATTCATTATGTAAATGTAGCCCACATGACAGATGTAGCACACCCACATGACAGTACTCAGATGACAGTACTCAGTACTGTCATGTGGGCTACATTTAATTAATGGGGCATTCGGTTAATTATGTAAATGTAGCCCACATGACAGATTGATTGATTGATTGATGAATTTATTAACAGATTGGAGAATTGCTCCCGATGAGCAGGTTGGTTCCTTGCATGCTTTCCTCCGCCATCAGTGTATGAATGTGTGTGTGAATGTGTGAATAATGCACAATCTATGTAAAGCGCCTTGGATAAAGGCGCTATATAAATACACCATTTACCATATATTGGTGAAATTCGTCCACTGCATTTTACCCATCCTGTGAACTCGTTGATCAGTTATTTTAAAATAGATGATGTGAGTAGGGTTAAGTAGTTAAAGTAGCCTACTGATTTTGATGCTATAGCATTAGTAAACACATGTTGCAGGGTCTCCCCTGAACCCCCCTCAGGTTCCCTGTCAAGTTCAAGACCGAAGGCCTTAACTTCACACAACAGGGGTGTTTATGTGTATTGAATAGATTAGTTAGTTTACTATCAATAGAGTACTCAGTACTCTATACTCAGTACTCTATTGATAGTAAACTAACTAATTACTATTTACATCATTAACCGAATCCCCCCCATTCATTATGTAAATGTAGCCCACATGACAGATGTAGCACACCCACATGGCTACATTTAATTAATGGGGCATTCGGTTAATTATGTAAATGTAGCCCACATGACATATTGATTGATTGATTGATGAATGTATTAACAGATTGGAGAATTACAGTACATTTCAAGCACAACTCAATACAAAACTGTTATGTGGACGACACCATAAAGTATTACACTTGTTTACAATAGGGCCCACCATGTTCAATTCATCATAACAATTAGAGAGTACAAATATACTTTTCTATATAGCCAAAAACAGGAAATCGTCATAGGAGGTAGATAAAGAAGTTACAGAACGGTTCCTAATTGGCTTGTCTTTCAGGAGTTAATTACGTTAATAAACGTAACGTATGTGTCACTTTAATTAAAAAAAAATAACAATTGCAAAACGCAAAAATAAACACACAAAACCAATTTTTTTACGTTAAGACAGTAGACAAAGTTCAAATACTAGCATTTGAACTTTGAAGTTTTGAAAAATTACTTGACATTGAAACCGACCAATCAACGACCAGGGACAGCCCACAGCCGAATAATCAACGACGAGGGGCGGGCCACAGCTCGCGTAGGAGCTGAAGATATAAAAGTCGCTCGCACCGTTTTACCTTCAGACCGCATTGAGACTTCCAACAGAGAGGATACATCGACAACCACGAGAGGAACAAGCATTTAACTTGCAGCAGTGCTGATATTTGTTGCTTTTCAACTAACTTTTCCTCTTCAACTGGTAAGCCGGAGAACGGTCATTTCAATGCTATGTTAGCCTATGCAGTTTAAAACTCTGTGTGTTTGTTTGTAGCGTGAGTTAAATGTCTAACAGTTTAGAAGCTAGTAGGCTCCCCTCAAAAATGGAGATGCCCTAGTATTTACATTTTACTTGGGCTACATACAGTTAGTACCACAACTGACTGCTGTATAAACTGATGTATATACCTTTTCGGTCAACTGTATAATATGGGAACCATTATTCTGTATGTACAAATGCTGTGCTGATAAATAAACTAACTGTATAAATGTATATCTCTCTTTCACAGGTGTATCAGAGCTTGCCTTGCACAACTCTCTCTCTGAATGGAGCAGTATCACATCAAGTTGATCAAGGAGCCGTCTACTTCTGGACGTGCACGTTCCAGAAGGCAGATCAACGTTCACATGGACAACCTGAGGAACCGCCCCCTGACTGATGACGACATGGCCACCATCACAGCGTGCGTTCCCGAGCTGTACCGCCGGATCGATAAGATGAGTGACCTTTCCTCACTCGTACTGGTCGGCAAGGAGCTCCTCAGACCTCCAAAGGACGTCACACCCGTTGTTGAGGAGAGACCCTGTGCATGTTACTATGACCACCGTACAAAGGAGTGGAGGCCGGTGTACGCACGCTATGATCGCCGTACTAAGCAGTGGAGGCCAGCGTTCATACCGAGGATCCCGCAGTGTGTCTGTGTTCGCTACGTCCCCCGTACTAAGACGTGGGTGCCAGTGCGGCCTCCTACGCCGCCACCGGCGGTGGTGACCACCCAAAACAATGTTCTCTTCCAGGAATTCTCCGGGTCTCTGGTGACTATGCCCCACCCTGACACCCTAACACCACCCTTCAGGTGCGGGAATGCCCGCAACGCCAACCAGTATGACCTTGTGGAGGTAAACGGCCAGCAGCTGGCCAGAGTCATCTCCGGTGTCTCCGCCACATGGGAGCTGGGGGGACGGGTGGTCCCACGCCAGTGGAGGGTGACTGTCTACAGGACAGACGGACAGATGCAGCTGTCTGTGTTCTGTAGCTTCCCCGGAGAGGAGGTACGGAGGCGTTTCGTCTTTAGTGACGGGGAGCCTTCCCCTTCTCTGAAGAGGAAGACCGATTCCGATGGGAACATCGACAGAGGCACTCCTAGAAGCAAGATGCATCTAAGACTGTAACTCAGACAGACCTGGGGTGTTGAAACACCCATTCAGAGATGGAGGAAACCCACTTAGAAGTGGAGGAGCAGGGGGTATCTGGAAACGGGCTGTCACCACCTGAAGGACAGGAGGGGCAGGAGGTGCCGGGACTGGAGTAGATGCTGGAGGGAACACTCAAGATTCAATTGATTTGACGACCCCCTCAAAAACAAGATGATGCATCTCAACGGAATTACTGTATTCTCCAAATAGATTTCAAATAAATGCATTTGATTTGATGTTTATTAGTCTTCACGCTGCTCTGATTGTTTGTAATGTTATATGTAGGTAAATAATACTGTGAGTGTCGGTGACACTTGGTTCTTTTAACTTAAATATTTTCTTTAGTTTAAAGTTTGTTATTTTCTTTGATTATTTTGTTTGCCTTATTTTGTTACTTTCTGAATTTTATTTTGACACTTCCTGTATGTTTGCAGTACCTTATTGTGAAACGTCCTGTTAGAGTGCAGCTGAAGCATGTTAGCTTCACTCACCTACACACAGCTAGAGTGACGGAGGGGGGGGGGGAGACAGCGTGTTTGAACGCAGCAGTGCGATGTGGTATGAGAAGTTTGTTTGCAATGTTCATGCTTATGCTTGTAGACTGTTGATTTGGTCATCTTGAACTATCAAGATGTTTGTAGCTTCAGTGGACTGAACCGCTTGTATTCTCCACAGAGAATACAAGTAATTGACCTTAAATTAACACATTTGATTGTATACTGTAGTGATTAATCTAATGCACTGATTTATTGTTGAGTGAGTGAAACTATGAAATGTTTATGATTCTAAAAGTATTTATTTATTTATTTATTTATTCTATTTTATAATTTTCCCTGTGTTCAAATGACCTTCATCTATGCCTGAAGAAAAATAAACGACACCCGTTGAGACCATCCAATTTCGTATTCTTTCATAAATCGAGGGTCGCTACAAATACTGTGCTTGAAGAATGAATCTTTGAAGGTAAATACTGAATAATGTTGAGTGTTTGTTTTTAACGAACAATGAGCATGTTAGTGAAAAAAATGACCTTCGGCCTATGCCTTTTCGATCAACTGTGAGAAATAGTGGATGTAATGTTTAGTGTGGTGATTGATGTTGCACTGTTGACTTGATCGAACTAAACAAAAAAATGTTGTGATATTGATAAGTCAGTTAAGGTTAAGGGGTGGTTGTTGACATTTGTCCTCTCGTCTGGCGGGCTAGCTTGAGGTGCCCTTGAACACTGATGGTCACTGGCCTTGGCGTCTTGCAGGGCCAGGCTCTAGGTTGCGTCTTGCGCCTGAGTGCTTAGCATGTCTGTCTGTCTATGGGGCGTCTGGGTGCGGTAAGAGGTAAAGTACTCCCACCACTGCAGCAGAAAGCTGGGTTCAACGCCCAGCAGTAACTGCGGTGCCTCCAGCTTGGCCTGGCGCTCCATCAAACACAATTGGCCGTGTTTACGGGTGGGAACTTAACACTTAGACCGCTATTATTTATTGAAAAATTAGGATCTAATTCACGCCAGCATTTTTTTAATTTGAGCTCTTATTTTGAAAAGCCGCCATTTCCGGTCCACAACCGGTAGTCCTACGTTAGGAGTTTTCACACAGCTGGATGGGCCTTGTTTACAATGTAAATCCAGGCCGGAGCTCCGGAGAGCTCTAGATTGTCAGCTCTGTGCCGTCAAAGAAACGCTGTTTTGACCAAAAATGCCATCTGGGACAAGGAATAGGAGTTACAGGCGATTGAAAGAAATGGATAGAATGGATGCTTATGGCGACAATGATCTAAGATGGGCGATCCAATGCTGTGCTAACAACACAGCTAGCTAACCGGCTAACGTGAGTAGCATTTTGGCTCGAGCAATCGAACGCGCTATAAAAGCTCAATTGCCGAAGGCCGTCGGCAATGGCGTTAAGCGCCAGTATCAAAATTAAGCTTCAATTGACTTTAATCGTCGGCAATGGCGCGGAAGCTGTTAAGCTGGCGATGGATCAAGTGACCGTCCCTTTTGCTGCACTGCAGAAGCTACTTGCAAGTGTGTATGGGAGGATGCACACAGTAGTTTATACCTCCCCAGCTGAATTGCTTTTTTGGTTATGGAGCGGTTTGTATATGTCCTGAAGTTGCAATTGTTTGTCTCCAATGATCTTACTTGCCTGGTTGACTACCTGGGTGAGCTTGTTTTTATCTCTAACTGAGAGATTCCCAAACCAGGACACGATGTTAAAAGTGAGAACACTCTCAGTGAGTGATCTATAGACCATGGTCAGGGTGTGTTTACTGGCATTAAAACTTCTGTTTCCTGAGAAGATAAAGCCGCTGCCTTGCCTTTTTGTAGATGTTATCTGCATTGGTCTGAAAGGTGAGTTTATTGTCTATGGTCGTTCCCAGATATTTAAAGTCACTGACCTGCTCCACTTCCTCCCCACTCATAGTAACAGGCCTAAAGATGGACCCTGAGCCCTCTGCTCTTGACCCCCCTCCCAAGCACAGCTCCTTGGTCTTAGTGACATTAAGGTCAAGGAAGCTGCTGTCAAACCAGGTGGCAATATGGTCGATGTGCTGGGAGTAAGAGGGACTGGAAACGTCCTGCAGGCAGGCAACCAGGGCCATGTCGTCAGCGTACTTTCTGAGAGAGAAGTCTTTATTGTTGTATTTCAACTCATTTGTGTATAGGGAGAATAACAGAGGGGATAAAACGCACCCCTGTGGCACGCCAGTGTTTAGGACAAGGCAGTCAGACAGAGTGTTATTAATACAGACTCGCTGGGGTCTCTCTCTCAGGAACTCCATAATCCACAAAATGAGATTGCTACTGACGTTCAGGTCACACAGGCGTTTTAGGAGAAGATGGGGTTGGACCGTATTAAAAGCAGAGGAGAAGTCCATAAAAAGGACACGGACGTATGTTTTGGGTTTGTCTAAATGACTATGTATTTTGTCCAATAAAGTTAGAGTGGCATCCTCTACAGTCTACACCTCGACTGGCTCTATAAGCAAACTGATACCACTGTGGAGCATGCTATGAGGTGCGTAAGACCCCTACAACATGCACACTGAGCAGTGACCCCAGGTAAATCACACACACACACACACACACACACACACACACACACACACACACACACACACACACACACACACACACACACACACACACATCAGCAGATATACAAGCTCATATCTGCCATTTGTGAACATTTTTTAAAAATCTTGAAGTGTTTCACATGGTGGTCTGCGGCCAAATGCATATCAATTTGAGTACTGATTTAGAAGGGATTTGTAGAATCGGCCTTGGGTCCTATTGGGTTAATGAAAAAAGAAGGTCACACTAAATTAGTTCAATTAAAAATGTCAGTGTAGATTGGGATCTCATCAATAAAGGTTGTATAAAATGGGGGTCTGTGGCTGAATGTCAAAGGTCGAACTACTAGTATTGATTATGCACTGATGATTTGAGGCATGACGATGGTGAAATGTAAAGAGCCAGTATATGAACACAACCTGTTCTGTGCAGGTGGATGAGGAGCATTTTAAGAAGATCTTGGGCTACATCAGCAGTGGGAAGAAGGAGGGAGCCAGGCTGATGTGTGGAGGAGGCGTGTCCTTAGACAGAGCCTGGGTACCGTACTTCATCCAGCCCACCGTGTTCGGAGACATCCATGACAATGACCTTCACTAGGGAGGAGGTACTGTGTGTGTGTGTGTGTGTGTGTGTGTGTGTGTGTGTGTGTGTGTGGTGGGGGGGTATATTAGGGGTTGGGAACCAGAAGAAGGTTCCCAGTTCGATCCCGGGCTCCCCCCAGAGTTAAAAGAGAATTCCATGCTAGAAGGCTTTCTTACCTTATTTGTAGTTGTTGTGTCCCCACCAAAGAGGTCCAGGTGTTATTTTGTGCAAAAGTGCATTATTGGCTATTGCACACTGGACGCGTTTTTCGGAAAACCGATGGAAAAACGCAGCAAAAAATCAGAAAACGTGTCCAGTGTGCAGGGACTGAAATGTCCTTGAGCAAGCCTCTGAACCCCTAATTGTCGTCGACCCTAAGCCATTCCAGCCTGTCAAAGTGGGCAGGGGGGTGAGGCCAAGTAGGAGCCTGACCAGTTTGTTTTGGGAGGTCTGGAGCCTTGTTTTAAGGGCCTTTGAGGTGCTGTGGTACCAAGAGGTGCATGCATAGTCAAAGAAACCTTGTTAAGGTCTTCAAGGTGTTTTTGTTGACCAGTGAGGAGATCCTGTAAAGGAATCTTGTTCTTTGATTGACTTTTTTGATTACGTTGGTGGCCATTTTATCACCGGAAAGATTAGCCTCCAGGATGGAACCTAGGTAGGTAATTTCATCTTTTCGTGTGATAATATTGTCACCCACTCTAACCAAGAAGCCATCTGCCTTGCTGAGATTACTATTTGATCCGAAGAGAATGGATTCAGTTTTTTCCCAGGTGTAAGGATAGTTTGTTATCAGCGAGCCAGGTGCAGATTCTACCGAGTTCAGAGCTGAGGGTCTTTTCAACCTGCAGTTTGTTCCTGTCCGAGACCAGCAGTGCTGAGTCATCTGCGAACAGGAACAAGTTGCAGTCACAAGTTGATGTCATGTCGTTTACATATATTAGGAACAGTAAAGTCCCTAGTATGCTTCCTTGTGGAACGCCACAGCTCACTGGGAGGGGGGGGGGGGGGGGACAGTGTTCCACCATCTGTTCTCTCCCCTCCAGGTATGATTGCATCCAGCTCACTGATGTGCTATCAACAGTAACACCAATAGCTTTTAGCTCCATGTGAACTCGTTGATCTGTTATTTTAAAATAGATGATGTGAGTAGGGTTAAGTAGTTAAAGTAGCCTACTGACCCTGCAACACATGTTGCAGGTGTAACGTGTGATCTGCGTTGTGTTGTGGAATAATGAAGTTCCGGACGACTTCTCTCTTTGTTGACACTGCAGTTTAATCTGGTAAATACACAGACGTATCTGGTCAGTTTCTGTCTGTGTAACACACCCAATCCTCAGCACGTCATGGGCATGTCTCATGTTAGACTGACCAAATCAATAAACATACCGCACAGTTTTCAATGAAATAACAACACAATGTACCTGGTAAATACACAGACGTATCTGGTCAGTTTCTGTCTGTGTAACACACCCAATCCTCAGCACGTCTATAACAGAATTAACAGTGTGACCAAGAGCATGTTTTTAGAACAACTAGTATTCATCACAGTATCACAGTAAACATACAGACTCTTGTTGAAAATATAGTGTGCTGAGGAACACATCTTACCATGGGCATGTCTCATGTTAGACTGACACCACTCTAAACGTGGACACCAGTGTTATTCAATGAGGCGCCGCCCACTAACCAATAAGAAACGTCATTACTGATGGAGCAAGTGGAACCCACTAAACTCTGTTACACTCCCCCCTGCTGAATTCCACTTGCCAAAAAAAACAAAAATCTGACCAGAGGTGAAACAGATAAACAAACAGGGACCAGGAACATAACTCCAACATCAATACCATGTACAAAGAAACATATTTTGAGCATCCCATACAGTACAGTCACAGTCACAAAGCCCAGTCCAAAGACCATTCTTCACAAGAATCAGTGTCAAAAGAGGATTGACAAACCCCCTATCTCACATAGGAATAACATGCCTGTTACATGTCATTTACACATGTGACTGCGACGTGGCTCAAAAAGTGAAACAAAAACTCAACCAAAAGAAAAACAAAATACATCTCACAGAATAAACCTTTCAACCTAACCTACAGGTACTGTATTCTCCTGATGCATCATCTCAATAAGTCGCTTCACTGGTCGAAACACTCTACCAGCTCTAGACCTGTGCTTACTCAAAGGCCCCCTGCCCCCAACTAAAGCAGCTTTGGGGTGTGGGGCGGGGATGGGGGCAATGGGACACGGGACATGGGGCATGGAAGCATGAGTGTGGGCCGTGCATGACTTATCATCACTGCAGTCGGGCTCCTCACTGTTTAGCTCAGGGGCGGATTCACCAGGATCCCCAGACCAGACAGAGAGACAAGATAATGCAGCATCCAAGGTGGAAACAGGAGGCAGCCCAGTGTGACCATCCAGCACAACAGAGACAACGGGCGATGACAGGCCAGAACCTGGACCAAGCTGCTCAGCGACCTGAACATCCAAAGGCTGAGCATCATCCTCCAAACCCGCCTCACTGGTCCCCCCGGAAGGGAGATCTGACACCCACGTTCTGGTCCTATACTCCACTTCATCATTAGAAACCGCATCCTCATCCACCACCTCAGGTTCATCCTCTAAATTATCTGAATCAGTCATGGCTGACACATCCATTCCATCATCAGAGGCATCATCAGGGAGTGGAAGGAAGTTCACAGGCATGATCAAGTTACGATGGACCACCTTCTCTTGGCCTGTGGAGCTATGCCGAATCCTGAAGACATGACTCTCGGCATTCAACCCAACAACCAGGTAGATCGCATTTTCCCAGCGGTCAGCAAGCTTCCTCTTCCCGCGTTCTCCCTTGTTAGCCAACAGCACACGATCACCTATCTCAACAGGAGCTCCACGAACCCTCCGATTGTAAAGGTCTGCATGCCTCTTCAACCGCTTGGTCGCAGAAGCCTGTGCTATCCCCATAGCCTCTTTCATGTCCCTCCGCAGCGACAAGACATATCGATCATAGTCCACCACCTCGGGGTCGTCCATGACAGAACCAAAGATCATGTCAATGGGCAGCCTGGGTATCCTCCCAAACATCAGCAAAAACGGCGCAAAGCCCGTGGTTTCATGGACAGTACAGTTGTATGCGAATGTGAGGGACTTTAATGCTTCCGGCCATTTGTGCTTGGCTCTCGGAGGCAAGGCACGAATCATGTTTCCCAAGGTCCTGTTCATCCTTTCACAAGAGCCGTTGCCCATAGGATGATATGGCGTAGTATGTGATTTCCGGACACCAGCAACGCTCAAGAGGTCAGCGATTAAGGCACTCTCGAAATTAGCCCCCTGGTCAGAGTGAATGCGGCCCGGAAGGCCATAAACACAGAAGTAATTATGCCAAAGCTGGTGTGCAACCGCCTTAGCAGTCTGATTAGGACACAGAAAGGCATGCGCCACCTTGGTCAAATGATCAGTGGCAACAAGCACATTAACGGACTGGTTTGCAGAATCCTCCGCAGTCCAGAAATAAATGCATACGAGTTCGAGGGGTTCAGATGTTATAATGCTCTCCAAGGGGGCTCTACCCTCAGGCTCAGGCGTCTTACTGAACACACATCGTCTGCAGCAGCGAACATACTCCCTCACATCCCTTTCCAGCCCCAGCCAGTGAAACCGCTGCCTTGTGAGGTACAGGGTCCTCTGTTGACCCTGGTGACCTGCCTCGTCGTGGACACCTTTCAGCACCTTGTCCCGGAGCGACTGAGGAACAACGTACAGGCATGTCGTCTTTTTGGTAACAGGATTCTTAGACACCCGGTACAACACACCACTCCTCATCTTCAACTTATCCCAGACCCTCAGCAAGCGAATGGCATCAGCAGGTTCAGCATCCCGTTCCCTCCTCGACGGTCTCCGCCCTCTCTCCACAAAGGTCATCACTCTGCTCAACACGCTGTCACTTCTCTGCATCTCCATCAGCTGACTATGTGACAGTAGTTCACCTCCAACCTGTTCTGACGGAAACACGGTCTGGGGAAACTGCGGCAACAACAGAGCATAGGGCCACACACCACACTCTTGCTGACTATGGGAACGGAGCACTGCAGCCACCTCCTGTTCAGACAGAGAGCCAGATGTAGCAACAGTCACAGACTGAGGCGCACACATGACAGACCGAGAAGCAGCAGCAGGCCCCACACCAGAGGTCTCGTCAACTGGATGAGTCGACCAACGGAACAAATCTTGCACATGACCTGGCCCCACAGCAGCAGCTTCAGCCAGCATGGTGTCATACGCCACCCTTGTCAAACGATGAAGCGCACTGGGCTGGACGAAGGGCTCCCTACTCAGTGCATCTGCAACAATATTCTTAGGACCAGGGATGTATTTGATGTCAAACTGGAAAGGCGCCAGCTTGGAAATCCACCTCTGCTCACACGCATCCAATTTTGCTTTGGTCAGTATGTACGTCAATGGATTGTTATCCGTCCATACAGTAAACGGATGACTTCTCAACCAATGGTGGAACTTATCGCACACCGCCCACTTCATAGCAAAAAACTCTAATCTGTGTGCTGGATACCGCGACTGAGCATAGGTGAGTGACTTGCTAGCAAAGGCGATAGGCCTGGCAATCTTTCCTCCCGCAGGAACCTGAGACAATACTGCACCAAGGCCGTTGCTGGAAGCGTCCACCGACAGCAGGAATGGCTCATCAAAGTTAGGGTGGGCCAAAAGGACTTGATCGAGCAAGGCCTGTTTAAGCTGATGGAATGCCTGCTTACACTCGTCAGTCCAAACAGCAGCTGTTAGCTTACGTTGCTGCACACAGCACTTTTTTCCTTTCCAGCGAGGAGCTTTGCTCCCTGTGGTCAATGCAAACAGTGGCTTGGCTATCGAGGAGCAACCCTCGATATATTGCTGATAAAACACCACCATTCCCAGAAATGAGCGCACCTTCCGGCGGGATGGAACACCACTGCCATCCTCCATCAAGTCAGCCTCTGACAGCTCCGTAATAGCCTGCACCTTCCCTGGATCCGTGGCTATACCATCACCACTAATAACATGCCCAAGGAACTTCACTGACTTCCGCAGGAAATGGCATTTCTTTGGAGCCAGCTTCAGATTGTGAGACTTGAGTCGCCGGAATACAATTTCCAAGCGTTCCAATGCCAGGTCTTCTGTGGGCGCGAAAACCAAAACGTCATCCAAATAACACAATAGGCTCAGGAAATGTTGATCTCCAAAGATGTCCAACATCATCCGCATGAATGTAGCAGGGCTGTTGCATAGGCCCTGGGGCATACGATTATATTCGTACAACCCAAACGGTGACGTGAAAGCCGTATACTTCTTATCTTCCTCATGCATCTCAACGTTGTAATATCCGGAGGTGAGGTCCATGGTGGAGAAGTAGGCATTTCCACCCAGCGCGGCCAAAGCATCAGCTTGGTGAGGAAGGGGGTGGGCGTCTTTGATGGTGCGCGCATTAATCCACCGGAAGTCAGTGCACAGCCTTAGATCACCTGACTTTTTCCAGACAAGCACCAGCGGTGAGGCAAAATCGCTACAGGATTTCCGTATGATCTCCTGTTCCTCCATCTCATTCAGAGCTTGTCTGAGCTTCTCATACTGAGTGGGTGCGACGCGTCGGTATGGCAACCGAAAGGGCTTCTCATCAAGGAGGCGAATGCGGTGGTAACAGCCAGTAGCTTTGCCACAATCCAGCTTATGCCTAGAGAAGATAGTGTGGTACTGGGCCACCAGGTCAAGCAGCTTCTTCCTGCACTCAGGGGACACATCACAGGAGTCAACATCTATGTCCGTCAACCCTAACTCATGCAGAACCGAGTCAGGCTGATCATCCCGTCTGTCATGGCTCTCACATTCAGAGATGCTGGAAGTGTCACCAGTGAGACTCGACCCCACTGGACAGTCAACCTGAGAGCCAGCTGACCTCTGCACCAGTTGATGCACAAAGGGCTGAGGAGCATCATCAACATCAGAACAGTCAAATTCTTCCAGTGCCATGCACGGGTAGACGTCAGCCAGCTTCGCGTTCCGCCTCAGGGTCACAGGCTCACTAGAGGGGTTAATAACTTTCAGTGGCAGCCAACCATCGCTTCTCAGCAGAGCCACTGTCTTCCCAACGAGAACAGAACTTGGCCTCGATCTAGCACTGCTGGGCTCAATAATGACTGCACTGCCCACTGACATGTCAGTCCTGTCAGTCCTGCTCCCTTGATCTTGACAGTCCCCACCTTATCAGGCACGTCGTCACCCCTCCATCTCTCCACATTAGCCACTAAACTCAGTAGCTTGCTGTTTCTGGCTTCACCGTGCTCTGCTGGAAGAATGTCACTCATCAAGCCTTTCTCCAACTTCAGTTGGCGAATCAAATATCTCAACAGATTACTCCCAATAATTAAGTCATCAACTTGGCCATCGACCACCAGAGTCGGGACTATTACATGGCAGCCAAACAATTCCACCTCCAGGTCACACACCCCTGAAGGCCTTGTTCTCAACCCACCACATCCAACTATAACCACGTCGGTAGGTAGCAGTGAGGGGCTGGTCAACACTCCGTCCTTTAACAGCTGAGGTATGACGTCTGAGCTCACAGTACAAGCCATCGATCCACTATCCAGCATGGCGTTCACATTCACTTTGCCACCAAGCACAATATTCTCATAGAACAAGTCATCATAAGGAGGTAGTCTCTGAATGTTCTGCAGGATGACTCTCTGTCCCAATCGTCTCTCCTCACACACACTTCGGTAAACAGATTCAATCTCATCATTCATCACATCTAGGGGTTCAGAATAAGGCCAAACACTTGCCCCGTCCACATGCCGGCCAACTAGTTTCCCTGACGTGAATCAGTAGGTCCCTCTGGCACCACATTCACTGTCTGTGTGGCTGCTGACTGCGGGCACTCTGCACGTGTGTGCCCAGATGCATGACATAAGAAGCATAGGTGGTTGGCCCTACAGTGGAAAACAGTAGTGTGCCCAACATCTCCGCACACACCACATGGCATTGCAGGCCTAAATCGGTTCCTCTGGCCTCTTTGAGGAACACTACTGTTCATTCCAGTGTGGGTCTGGGCTTGCAGTGGTTTCTGCTCCAGAACCCGTTCCAACATAGAAATCAGACGATCCAGTCTGTCAGGGGTATTTTGAGGGGACTGATTTGTAACTTGCACAGGGACATGATCAGTGCTAGGCTTACTGGCAGATTCTGTGATGTGAACAGTCGGACTGATTTCCTGCCGTTGTGTGGTAATAGCTGCCACCGTGACAGGACGAGACGAGGGCCCTCTATCTCTCCTGTGTTCAACTAGCTTCTCATGAATCTCCGCAGCTGTCCACTGCTGCAGCGACTTGCACTTAAATATGAGAGAGAGCTCAGGGTCAGGGCAATAGCGTACAAACATGGCACTAAGCTCACGGGATGGGTCGTCAAATGTCTTACTCTGTCTCCTCAGACAGTCCTCCGTCACCTCCATAGCCCTATTCAGTCTGAGCCAGTAATCAAATGGGCGTTCAGTTGGGAATGGCAATGTGGCATAAAAATCAGCGAGTGGCATACTAGAGCTAACTGTGTCACAGAAATGCTGCTTTAGTATGTCAAAGATGGGACCCGGGCCTGTAGACAGGTTAATAGATGGATTGCTGCGTATACCCACTCTAACCACCTCACGTGCCCTCCCCATGAGTTTACCTAGCACTTCTTCAGCCTGATCTGCCACTGGGAACCCCTTCTTATTTAAATACCTCATCATTACTGCCTCCCATTCAAGTATTGTAAAAGCATCAGAGCTGTCCCCTTTAAATCCTGCCGGTTCCTTGACCTCAGACTTCACTACTACATTCAAGATGGAAGGATCTAAACCCACTGAATGTTGTGTGTTCCCAGTCATATTGGATTTCATCCCAATGCCCAATTTTGACTCAATGCATGAGGCAATACTTTCGCCAATTGAAAGGCCAATCTCCATGGCTATTTCTGCTATATAGCTCACAGACCCACCCACAGCTCCCTGGCGGTTTGAACACACAGCACTAACTTGTGGCAGTACATTCTCTGTAACATTGTCACTTGGAAAAGACTCAAGATCAGGCATAGGGGTAGATAACTGAATTCTGTGTCTGTTGTCATCAACCAATGTAATTGGAGTAGAATGTAGTGTACCTCTCGCAATACTAAACATGTCATCACTACCTGGCAACCTCACACGGCCAGGCATAGGGGTAGATGTACCCTGTGGCAACTGAAACCTCTGTCTGCCCCTGCCTGAAACTGGTGTGCAAAATGCACCCCTGCCCCTCCCAAATCCAGCATCCATAATGCAGTCAAGTAAAGAAAATAAAAACAAGAAAATCAGTGAGTGTCATAAAACACTAGTTGCATCAAAAATTCACTGTGCTCTCTACTCTCTACTGTGCAGAGAAATATATATATAAAAACAAAACAAAAAAAACAACAACAAAAGTCACTAATGTTGCGCAAACAGCTGTGCTTTCAAGCCCCAAAGAGCAACAGAATGGAATCCTAATACACTATGCCCTCTGGTGGCGAGGGAATATTATTACACCCCCCTCCACGTAGTATTGCATAGTTGAATTCCTGGAATAGCAACGTCACCAGTCCAATTCCTGGAACGATACGGTGCAGTTGGTGCTCCCGCGATGAAACCAGGAAATGGGTCACGGCACCACTGTAACGTGTGATGTGCGTTGTGTTGTGGAATAATGAAGTTCCGGACGACTTCTCTCTTTGTTGACACTGCAGTTTAATCTGGTAAATACACAGACGTATCTGGTCAGTTTCTGTCTGTGTAACACACCCAATCCTCAGCACGTCATGGGCATGTCTCATGTTAGACTGACCAAATCAATAAACATACCCGCACAGTTTTCAATGAAATAACAACACAATGTACCTGGTAAATACACAGACGTATCTGGTCAGTTTCTGTCTGTGTAACACACCCAATCCTCAGCACGTCTATAACAGAATTAACAGTGTGACCAAGAGCATGTTTTTAGAACAACTAGTATTCATCACAGTATCACAGTAAACATACAGACTCTTGTTGAAAATATAGTGTGCTGAGGAACACATCTTACCATGGGCATGTCTCATGTTAGACTGACACCACTCTAAACGTGGACACCAGTGTTATTCAATGAGGCGCCGCCCACTAACCAATAAGAAACGTCATTACTGATGGAGCAAGTGGAACCCACTAAACTCTGTTACACAGGGTCTCCCCTGAACCCCCCTCAGGTTCCCTGTCAAGTTCAAGACAGAAAGCTTTAATTTCACACAACAACAGGGGTGTTTCTGTGTATTGAATAGACTAGTCCTTACCCGTTCTGATATATTTCAACTTGTATAATATATTTGTGTGTGTTTTTGTAATGAATAAAAACAGCAGTATAACATGAAAGTATTCTTACAAATGCATGGTAGGGAAACGTTTTCATGGAAAGGACCGCAACATTTACACTTATTAGCCCACATACCCCTATTTGAAAAGTATCAAGGACCCCCAGTTTGACATGCACCACAGAAAGTATGGACAGTCGCACAGGTACTCGCAGATATATTTGGTAAGTCGCACAGATCCAATTGCAGGTGCATTTGCGTCCAAAATGGTGTCAATTTTGAGCTTTGGCTTGAGAGAACTCATGGCTTTTGCAACCTTTGATGTTGTGAGTTTGTAGATTAGCCGTTTTCGCCGGAGCGTGCGCTGTAGCCACTTCACGCTGAGTGTGTGTGTGTGTGTGTGTGTGTGTGTTGGGGGGGTGGACCGTGGGAGAGGAAAGGCAGTTGTATCTTGTGTTGTGTTTAGCCGCACGAACTGAAGACGGTTGCATCCCCACTCAAAATGTGCACTTGGCCAGGCGTACGCACACGCACGCCACGCACACACGCACGCTACACAGAAAATGTGCGCTTGTCCACGTGTGCACACACGTGACGCGCTGACACACACACGCGCGTGCGCGAGTGCACAGCGAAAGTAGTTTGCACACACACACACACGCGTGCGCGCACAGCGAAAGTAGTTTGGAAAGTTTACGTGGGCTGTTGATGTCGGAAGTGGTGGAAGTCAACATGTGAAAGCAGCAGTGGGTCCAGCGCAAGGGGCCAGTGAGGCTATTCAACGTTGAAGCTCTGGGCCCTAGTGGTAGGAGGAGGGACTACAGGCGGACCCGTGTATTCATGACCGGGAAACCCCGTGCAGCTGGGCTTTAACATTGAGCGCTCGGTTGCACTTCCGCATTTGACCACCAAAATTTGGTGGTCAAATGCGGAAGTAGACGTTCTGAGACGGTACTTCCGGCAGTCTTCCGGGTGCTTCAAATCGCCACTGAGCAACTTCCACTGACATGAATAGCTGGGGGGGCTATGATATGATGATGATGATGATGATGATTAGTTAGTTTACTATCAATAGAGTACTCAGTACTCTATACTCAGTACTCTATTGATAGTAAACTAACAAATTACTATTTACATAATTAACCGAATCCCCCGATTAATTATGTAAATGTAGCCCACATGACAGATGTAGCCCACCCACATGACAGTACTCAGATGACAGTACTCAGTACTGTCATGTGGGCTACATTTAATTAATGGGGCATTCGGTTAATTATCCCCCGATGATTAGTTAGTTTACTATCAATAGAGTACTCAGTACTCTATACTCAGTACTCTATTGATAGTAAACTAACAAATTACTATTTACATAATTAACCGAATCCCCCGATTAATTATGTAAATGTAGCCCACATGACAGATGTAGCCCACCCACATGACAGTACTCAGATGACAGTACTCAGTACTATCATGTGGGCTACATTTAATTAATGGGGCATTCGGTTAATTATGTAAATGTAGCCCACATGACAGATTGATTGATTGATTGATGAATTTATTAACAGATTGGAGAATTACAGTACAGCACAACTCAATACAAAACTGTTATGTGGACGACACCATATTATATATATATGTATGTATGTATGTATGTATGTATGTATGTATGTATGTATGTATGTATGTATGTATGTATGTATGTATGTATGTATGTATGTATGTATATTATATATTATTATAGTATATATATATATATATATATATATATATATATATATATATGATGATTATAGTATGATTATAGTATGATGATGATGATATGATATGATGATGATGATATGATGATGATGACGATTAGTTAGTTTACTATCAATAGAGTACTCAGTACTCTATACTCAGTACTCTATTGATAGTAAACTAACAAATTACTATTTACATAATTAACCGAATCCCCTGATTAATTATGTAAATGTAGCCCACATGACAGATGTAGCCCACCCACATGACAGTACTCAGATGACAGTACTCAGTACTGTCATGTGGGCTACATTTAATTAATGGGGCATTCGGTTAATTATGTAAATGTAGCCCACATGACAGATTGATTGATTGATTGATGAATTTATTAACAGATTGGAGAATTACAGTACATTTCAAGCACAACTCAATACAAAACTGTTATGTGGACGACACCATAAAGTATTACACTTGTTTACAATAGGGCCCACCATGTTCAATTCATCATAACAATTAGAGGGTACAAATATACTTTTCTATATAGCCAAAAACAGGAAATCGTCATAGGAGGTAGATAAAGAAGTTACAGAACGGTTCCTTATTGGCATGTCTTGAACGTGCTCTGACGTGATGTAAACTGTCAATCCGCGTCCGTGGTTGTTGTGTACAGTATACACATAACACACACACACACACACACACACACACACACACACACACACACACACACACACACACACACACACACACACACACACACACACACGTACACCACCACACCACAGCTGATGGAAATAATAATTTCAGGAGTTAATTACGTTAAGATCTGCTCAGTGGCCCGCAGTGGTGCTACAACATTCAACGGCTCATATTTTCTCCTCTAAACGTAACGTATGTGTCACTTTAATTAAAACAAAACGCAAAAATAAACACACGAAACCAATTTGTTACGTTAAGACAGTAGACAAAGTTCAAAAATTAGCATTTGAACTTTGAACTTTTGAAAAATTACTTGACATTGAAACCGACCAATCAGCGACCAGGGACAGCCCACAGCCGAATAATCAACGACGAGGGGCGGGCCACAGCTCGCGTAGGAGCTGAAGATATAAAAGTCGCTCGCACCGTTTTACCTTCAGACCGCATTGAGACTTCCAACAGAGAGGATACATCGACAACCACGAGAGGAACAAGCATTTAACTTGCAGCAGTGCTGATATTTGTTGATTTTCAACTAGCTTTTCCTCTTCAACTGGTAAGCCGGAGAACGAATGTTAGCCTATGTATGCAGTTTAAAACTCCATGTGTTTGTTTGTAGCGTGAGTTAAATGTCTAAACGTTTAGAAGCTAGTACAAAGTTAGTGTGGAATGGATAAAGTGGCTTGACGTTAACGATTGCTGCCTGTGTCATCGTTGCCCATCATCTTGACGTAACATGTCTATTTGCTCATCTACATTATGAAATTCTCCATTCATTGTCAATGGCATTTAATGTTTGTGTTTAGACAAAAATCTACACTATAGCTGAATATAGGAGGGTCCCATCCATTTTTGAGAGCCATTTGGGAGCCTCAAAAATGGAGATGCATTAGTATTTACATTTTACTTGGGCTACAGTTAGTACCACAACTGACTGCTGTATAAACTGATGTGTATACATTTTCGGTCAACTGTATAATATGGGAACCATTATTATGTATGTACAAATGCTGTGCTGATAAATAAACTAACTGTATAAATGTATCTCTCTTTCACAGGTGTATCAGAGCTTGCCTTGCACTACTCTCCTCTCTCTCTCAGAGCACGCCCCCTATCTCTCCACAGAGCACCCCCCCCCCCTCTCTCTCTCTGAATGGAGCAGTATCACATCAAGTTGATCAAGGAGCCGTCTACTTCTGGACGTGCACATTCCAGAAGGCAGATCAACGTTCACATAGACAACCTGAGGAACCGCCCCCTGACTGATGACGACATGGCCGCCGTCACAGCGTGCGTTCCCGAGCTGTACCGCCAGATCGATAAGATGACTGACCTGTCCTCACTCGTACTGGTCGGCAAGCAGCTCCTCAAACCTCCAAAGGACGTCACAGAGAGACCCTGTGCATGTTACTATGACCACTGTACTAAGGAGTGGAGGCCGGTGTACGCACGCTATGACCGCCGTACTAAGCAGTGGAGGCCGGCGTTCATACCTAGGATCCCGCAGTGTGTCTGTGTTCGCTACGTCCCCCTTACTAAGACGTGGGTGCCAGTGCGGCCGCCACCGGCGGTGGTGACCACCCAAAACAATGTTCTCTTCCAGGAATTCTCCGGGTCTCTGGTGACTATGCCCCACCCTGACACCCTAACACCACCCTTCAGGTGCGGGAATGCCCGCAACGGCAACCAGTATGACCTTGTGGAGGTAAACGGTCAGCAGCTGGCCAGAGTCATCTCCGGTGTCTCCGCCACATGGGAGCTGGGGGGACGGGTGGTCCCGCGCCAGTGGAGGGTGACTGTCTACAGGACAGACGGACAGATGCAGCTGTCTGTGTTCTGTAGCTTCCCCGGAGAGGAGGTACGGAGGCGTTTTGTCTTTAGTGACGGGGTGCCTTCCCCTTTAATGAAGAGGAAGACCGATTCCGATAGGAACATCGACAGAGGCACTCCTAGAAGCAAGACGCATCTAAGACTGTAACTCAGACAGACCTGGGGTGTTGAAACACCCATTCAGAGATGGAGGAAACCCACTTAGAAGTGGAGGAGCAGGGGGTGCCGGGACTGGAGTAGATGCTGGAGGGAACACTCAAGATTCAATTGATTTGACGACCCCCTCAAAAACGAAATGATGCATCTCAACGGAATTATTCTCCAAATAGATTTCAAATAAATGCATTTGATTTTATGTTTATTAGTCTTCACGAGGTACACCACTGCTCTGATTGTTTGTAATGTTATATGTAGGTAAATAATACTATGAGTGTCGGTGACTTTTAACTTCAATCTTTTCTTTAGTTTAAAGTTTGTTATTTTCTTTGATTATTTAGTTTGCCTTATTTTGTTACTTTCTGTATTTTATTTTGACACTTCCTGTATGTTTGCAGTACCTTATTGTGAAACGTCCTGTTAGAGTGCAGCTGAAGCATGTTAGCTTCACTCACCTACACACAGCTAGAGTGACGGAGGGAGACAGCTGTTTGAACGCAGCAGTGCGACGCGGTATGAGAACATTTGCCTTGGTATTTGTCTTGCATTGAAATTAATTTAGTTATTGTGTCACTGCATTGTAATTGACCTTAAATTAACAATTTGTCTTGATTGTATACTGTAGTGATTAATCTAATGCACTGATTTATTGTTGAGTGAGTGAAACTATGAAATGTTTATGATTCTAAAAGTATTTATTTATTTATTTATTTATTTATTCTATTTTATAGTTTTCCCTGTGTTCAAATGACCTTCATCTATGCCTGAAGAAAAATAAACGACACCCGTTGAGACCATCCAATTTCGTATTCTTTCATAAATCGAGGGTCGCTACAAATACTGTGCTTGGAGGTATAAGAATGAATCTTTGAAGGTAAATACTGAATAATGTTGAGTGTTTGTTTTTAACGAACAATGAGCATGTTAGTGAAAAAAATGACCGGTACAAAGGATAGGCATTAATAAGCTTTGAGCTTCGGCCTATGCCTTTTCTGTGAGAAATAGTGGATGTAATGTTTAGTGTGGTGATTGATGTTGCACTGTTGACTTGATCGAACTAAACAAAAAAATGTTGTGATATTGATAAGTCAGTTAAGGTTAAGGGGTGGTTTCTACAGACTGAGTCTTGCGTGTTGTGTATTAATCATGCATAGTTGCTGTTGTTGGCTAATTGTGTAAGTATAGTCTCTGTTCCTTTAAGTGCTGGGCTGGGGGTGTGTGTCCAAATCCAGTGTTACTCTCCACTCAGTATGTTTTGAGGTCCGTTTGGTGATGTTGACAGTTGAACAGTAAAGACAAACTTACCCTACTACTGGCCTGGTTATTTGGTCCTCTCAGATATTATAGGTGTCATCTTCACCAGTCAGTTGTCCTCACGTCTGGCGGGCTAGCTTGAGGTGCCCTTGAACACTGATGGTCACTGGCCTTGGCGTCTTGCGGGGCCAGGCTCTAGGTTGCGTCTTGCGCCTGAGTGCTTCAGCGGATTCGACCGTTATCTCTCCATTGGAACGGCGAAATCATCCGTTATCGTGCTTAGCATGTCTGTCTGTCTATGGGGCGTCTGGGTGTGGTAAGAGGTAAAGTACTCCCACCACTGCAGCAGAAAGCTGGGTTCAACACCCAGCAGTAACTGCGGTGCCTCCAGCTTGGCCTGGCGCTCCATCAAACACAATTGGCCGTGTTTACGGGTGGGAACTTAAGCTGGCGACGGATCAAGTGACCGTCCCTTTTGCTGCACTGCAGAAGCTACTTGCAAGTGTGTATGGGAGGATGCACACAGTAGTTTATACCTCCCCAGCTGTGGGGGTAGTGGTCCCAGCAACAGGGACTCAAGGACACTTGGGGCAATTGGCCATGACTAAATTGGGTTGTCACCTTGACGTTGGTGAGCTTGCGTATTTCTTACCCAGAGAGCAGGTCTTGGCAGGTTCCACCATGCCGGACAGCTCAAAGGGTAAGGGATCAGACTAAGGACAATCCATAGATAAAACAAACCTGTTACAGAAATCATCACAAGGATCCAAAGCACTCCAGGCAGACGTCCAAGGAGATAAAGATAAAGAAAACTTTATTGTCCATTAAATTGACATAAAATGGAAATTCGTCTTTGGCACACCGGCAGTCCGTTACAACAATAAAACATTACAAAAAATACACAGGTGCATTCAAATACTATATAAAATGCATTCACATTAACACAACAGTCATGAGCAGTGGCGATTAGACTATTTAAACATTTTCTTATTTAAAATGTCCACAGCAGTTGGCACAAATGAAGTTTTGTAACCCTTCTTTTTAGCTAATTTTGCCCTAAGCCTCCTGCCCGATGGCAACAAGTCAAATTCAGAGTGAAAAGGATGGGTAGAATCATTGTAAATCTGAATTGCTTTTTTGGTTATGGAGCGGTTTGTATATGTCCTGAAGTTGCAATTGTTTGTCTCCAATGATCTTACTTGCCTGGTTGACTACCTGGGTGAGCTTGTTTTTATCTCTAACTGAGAGATTCCCAAACCAGGACACGATGTTAAAAGTGAGAACACTCTCAGTGAGTGATCTATAGACCATGGTCAGGGTGTGTTTACTGGCATTAAAACTTCTCAGTTTCCTGAGAAGATAAAGCCGCTGCCTTGCCTTTTTGTAGATGTTATCTGCATTGGTCTGAAAGGTGAGTTTATTGTCTATGGTCGTTCCCAGATATTTAAAGTCACTGACCTGCTCCACTTCCTCCCCACTCATAGTAACAGGCCTAAAGATGGACCCTGAGCCCTCTGCTCTTGACCCCCCTCCCAAGCACAGCTCCTTGGTCTTAGTGACATTAAGGTCAAGGAAGCTGCTGTCAAACCAGGTGGCAATATGGTCGATGTGCTGGGAGTAAGAGGGACTGGAAACGTCCTGCAGGCAGGCAACCAGGGCCATGTCGTCAGCGTACTTTCTGAGAGAGAAGTCTTTATTGTTGTATTTCAACTCATTTGTGTATAGGGAGAATAACAGAGGGGATAAAACGCACCCCTGTGGCACGCCAGTGTTTAGGACAAGGCAGTCAGACAGAGTGTTATTAATACAGACTCGCTGGGGTCTCTCTCTCAGGAACTCCATAATCCACAAAATGAGATTGCTACTGACGTTCAGGTCACACAGGCGTTTTAGGAGAAGATGGGGTTGGACCGTATTAAAAGCAGAGGAGAAGTCCATAAAAAGGACACGGACGTATGTTTTGGGTTTGTCTAAATGACTATGTATTTTGTCCAATAAAGTTAGAGTGGCATCCTCTACAGTCTACACCTCGACTGGCTCTATAAGCAAACTGATACCACTGTGGAGCATGCTATGAGGTGCGTAAGACCCCTACAACATGCACACTGAGCAGTGACCCCAGGTAAAACACACACACACACACACACACACACACACACACACACACACACACACACACACACACACACACACACACATTGGATATCAGCCGGAACGCTTCCGGTCGGGAGAAACTCATTCACTGTGAACGTACGGTCGTGATTTTGAAGGAATAAAGTTCAGTACTTTATACAACACTATTTCATTTGATAATGTGATGCCATAGTTTTTCATAGTTTGTAATATTTGTGTTGCGACGTTGACATGATGACATGAGTTAGAAACGTCTTAAATCTCCTGTTAAAAACGAGAGCTCTTCATGTATTTCTCCGTTGTTGCCATGTCCGCTTGTTATAAGCGAATAGAGCTCCGAAGTCTGACGTCACTTTCAGTAGAGGTCGTCAATCTCCAGGTTCATGTATTTGTTTATTTGCATTGAGATCCCCAAACGGCGATTTTAGGTCGCTTCATATAAGAACTGTGTTTGAAAAATAAACCGACTACCTCGGCTTTCTGTCAGGGGAGTGGCTGTGCGTCGTTAATGATGTCCATTCATATTTGATACAGCCAGTTTCTAGAGAAAATGGAATTAATGTGACCGCAAAAGCCTTGAAACTACATATGAATGCAATGTCGCTGAGCATATACGTCACGCCCAGCTGTCAACATATTGCGTTCCTGAGATTCCTCGTTGACGTAAGCTCAGCTGGTGGTGACTCGACTCGTACTAACCACGATACATTATATATCAATAAAATAAAAATAAAAATAAACGTAATTAACGTTCAGTTTCTGTTGTGCGACGGGCTGCGGGCAGAAGCAGCCTACCCGGAAATGTAGTCTCTGGGTTGTTTGGCTCGTTTCTAACGCTTATTTTGTTACTCTTTGGGTATATTTGTACATTTCCACCTTCAGTCGATGCTTCATATCCATATGAGTGAAAAGGCCGGGGTGATTGGTTTATTTTTCAAACACAGTTCTTATATGAGGCGATCTAAAATCCCCCTATGGAGAGTACAATGCTTATAAAAACATACATGAACCATGGCGCTCACTGCCCTCTACTGGTAGTAGAGGGCAGTGACGTCAGGACTTCGGTGCTCTATTGGGGCTTGGCTTCTTTTCATAGACCTGATTGCTTATTTCTCTCACACAATTTGGCGACACCTACCTCTGTCTCCAGCTGTTATACACAGCAGTGTAAACAACCGGTGTTGCCAGATTGTGTGAGAGAAATAAGCAACCAGGTCTATGAAAAGAAGCCAAGCCCCAAGTCGCTTATAACAAGCGGACATGGCAACAACGGAGAAATACATGAAGAGCTCTCGTTTTTAACAGGAGATTTAAAGGTATATTCAGTGATTTTACTTAATTCAAATATCACTTATTTTTTTTCTGGATAATCCTCCCTACTATAGAGTGTGCTGACCATATAAGGAGTTCTTCCCTGTCCCCAGTGAGCCCCTGGGGTCAAAAAACCCTAGTTTCAGTTTTGGTGGCGGGTGGCAAAGCCTTCATCCAATCAGGATGAGAGGGGCCTTCCTCCGATCATGATCGACTGGGGGCGGGCCTTGGTGCACATGCTGTTGGCCTGTTGCACTTCTTCCCCCCACTGTAGAGCGTGCATGTGCACATTTTGTTACCGGGGCGGACTGGGTGGTTTTCCAAATCATCCAAATCACTGAATGCTCCTTTAAGACGTTTCTAACTCATGTCATCATGTCAACGTCGCAACACAAATAATACAAACTATGAAAAACTATGGCATCACATTATCAAATGAAATAGTGTTGTATAAAGTACTGAACTTTATTCCTACAAAATCACGACCGTAGTTCACAGTGAATGAGTTTCTCCCGACCGGAAGCGTTCCGGCGGCCCAAGCTGAACGTGGAAGTGTCGGCTGCATAAGGCCTATTTATGTGGGTGTGTGTGTCACACACACACACACACACACACACACACACACACACACAGTACCTCCTCCCTAGTGAAGGTCATTGTCATGGATGTCTCCGAACACGGTGGGCTGGATGAAGTACGGTACCCAGGCTCTGTCTAAGGACACGCCTCCTCCACACATCAGCCTGGCTCCCTCCTTCTTCCCACTGCTGATGTAGCCCAAGATCTTCTTAAATTGCTCCTCATCCACCTGCACAGAACAGGTTGTGTTCATATACTGGCTCTTTACATTTCACCATCTTCATGCCTCAAATCATCAGTGCATAATCAATACTAGTAGTTCGACCTCTGACATTCAGCCACGGACCCCCATTTTATTCAACCTTTATTGATGAGATCCCAATCTACACTGACATTTTTAATTTAACTAATTTAGTGTTACCCCAATAGGACCCAAGGCCGATTCTACAAATCCCTTCTAAATCAGTAGTTCTCAAATTGATATGCATTTGGCCGCAGACCACCATGTGAAACACTTCAAGATTTTTCTAAAATGTTCACAAATGGCAGATATGAGCTTGTATATCTGCTGATATCCAATGTGTGTGTGTGTGTGTGTGTGTGTGTGTGTGTGTGTGTGTGTGTGTGTGTTTTACCTGGGGTCACTGCTCAGTGTGCATGTTGTAGGGGTCTTACGCACCTCATAGCATGCTCCACAGTGGTATCAGTTTGCTTATAGAGGCAGTCGAGGTGTAGACTGTAGAGGATGCCACTCTAACTTTATTGGACAAAATACATAGTCATTTAGACAAACCCAAAACATACGTCCGTGTCCTTTTTATGGACTTCTCCTCTGCTTTTAATACGGTCCAACCCCATCTTCTCCTAAAACGCCTGTGTGACCTGAACGTCAGTAGCAATCTCATTTTGTGGATTATGGAGTTCCTGAGAGAGAGACCCCAGCGAGTCTGTATTAATAACACTCTGTCTGACTGCCTTGTCCTAAACACTGGCGTGCCACAGGGGTGCGTTTTATCCCCTCTGTTATTCTCCCTATACACAAATGAGTTGAAATACAACAATAAAGACTTCTCTCTCAGAAAGTACGCTGACGACATGGCCCTGGTTGCCTGCCTGCAGGACGTTTCCAGTCCCTCTTACTCCCAGCACATCGACCATATTGCCACCTGGTTTGACAGCAGCTTCCTTGACCTTAATGTCACTAAGACCAAGGAGCTGTGCTTGGGAGGGGGGTCAAGAGCAGAGGGCTCAGGGTCCATCTTTAGGCCTGTTACTATGAACAGAGCCGGATTTACCTTGCTGAGGGCCCCCGGGCTGGAGCAAATTTGAGGGCCCCCCTTGGGGCGCGCGGCAGAGCCACGCGTCCCGCGATTTGGCCGAGCGGTGCAGCCGCGAGGCCGATTTTTTTTTGGGCTATTTTGTTTTCATTTTGGGGTACCCAGGCCCCTAAAAAGAGAGGCAGGCAGGCAGAAGCTCTCAATGGTTTAACCATAATACAACTAAATACAATAACAATACACACATTTCACTTGAATTGGATTTCACTTTACAATTTTATAATTCAAAAAATAAAAAAAATAAAAAAAATATATATATTTGTTTTTGGGGCCCCCCTAGTCGGGGGCCGCCGGGCTTCAGCCCACCCTAGCCCAACGTTAAATCCGCCTCTGACTATGAGTGGGGAGGAAGTGGAGCAGGTCAGTGACTTTAAATGTCTGGGAACGACCATAGACAATAAACTCACCTTTCAGACCAATGCAGATAACATTTACAAAAAAGCAAGGCAGCGGCTTTATCTTCTCATTGACTTGTTGCCATCGGGCAGGAGGCTTAGGGCAAAATTAGCTAAAAAGAAGGGTTACAAAACTTCGTTTGTGCCAACTGCTGTGGACATTTTAAATAAGAAAATGTTTAAATAGTCTAATCGCCACTGCTCATGATCACTGTTGTGTTAATGTGAATGCATTTTATATAGTATTATAATGCACCTGTGTATTTTTTGTAATGTTTTATTGTTGTAACTGACTGCCGGTGTGCCAAAGACGAATTTCCATTTCATGTCAATTTAATGGACAATAAAGTTTTCTTTATCTTTTCTTTATCTTTATCTCATTGGACGTCTGCCTGGAGTGCTTTGGATCCTTGTGATGATTTCTGATCCCTTACCCTTTGAGCTGTCCGGCATGGTGGAACCTGCCAAGACCTGCTCTCTGGGTATGAAATACGCAAGCTCACCAACGTCAAGGTGACAACCCAATTTAGACACCCAAGTGTCCTTGAGTCCCTGTTGCTGGCAACACTACCCCCACAGCTGGGGAGGTATAAACTACTGTGTGCATCCTCCCATACACACTTGCAAGTAGTTTCTGCAGTGCAGCAAAAGGGACGGTCACTTGACCGTAAACACGGCCAATTGTGTTTGATGGAGCGCCAGGCCAAGCTGGAGGCACCGCAGTTACTGCTGGGCGTTGAACCCAGCTTTCTGCTGCAGTGGTGGGAGTACTTTACCTCTTACCACACCCAGACACCCCATAGACAGACAGACATGCTAAGCACTCAGGCGCAAGACGCAACCTAGAGCCTGGCCCCGCAAGACGCCAAGGCCAGTGACCATCAGTGTTCAAGGGCACCTCAAGCTAGCCCGCCAGACGAGAGGACAACTGACTGGTGAAGATGACACCTATAATATCTGAGAGGACCAAATAACCAGGCCAGTAGTAGGGTAAGTTTGTCTTTACTGTTCAACTGTCAACATCACCAAACAGACCTCAAAACATACTGAGTGGAGAGTAACACTGGATTTGGACACACCCCCCCAGCCCAGCACTTAAAGGAACAGAGACTATACTTACACAATTAGCCAACAACAGCAACTATGCATGATTAATACACAACAACACCGAGCAGCAACACGCAAGACTCAGTCTGTAGAAACCTGTGAACATACTGAAGAAAAGATAGACATACAAGTTAAACCCTATAGAGCGTCGCAGTCCCGCCCCCTACCATGGACCAGGAAATGAATCCCAATGCATTTTTCCCATAGACATTTCTTAAAGTATTTATTTAAAGACGGTTACGCCGCGGACAAAGCCAACTCAAGTCGTGACAACTCATGACAACACAAACAATATTTTGGACCAAACAAATAATTACAAAGAAGAAAAACAACAAAAGTGTTGTAACCTGCCGTTTTTTTCTTCTTTCTAATTATTTGTTCGGCCCAAAAAATTGTGTTTGTTGTCATGATTTGTCACGACTCGAGTTGGCTTTGTCCGCGGCGTAAACGTCTTTAAATAAATACTTTCTGAAATGTCTATGAGGAAAATGCATTGGGATTCATTTCCTGGTCCATGGTAGGGGGCGGGACTGCGACGCTCTATAGAGTAGTGAGACAGTGTCAAGTTTCTCTGGGAGGCCTAGCGCATGCGGAGGAACATGGCATACCTCCCAGATCCACTTCCGGCTGAAACATAACATGCCCATTGTTCGTTAAAAACAAACACTCAACATTATTCAGTGTTTACCTTCAAAGATTCATTCTTATATCTCCAAGCACAGTATTTGTAGCGACCCTCGATTTATGAAAGAATACGAAATTGGATGGTCTCAACGGGTGTCGTTTATTTTTCTTCAGGCATAGATAAAGGTCATTTGAACACAGGGAAAACTATAAAATAGAATAAATAAATAAATAAATACTTTTAGAATCATAAACATTTCATAGTTTCACTCACTCAACAATAAATCAGTGCATTAGATGAATCACTACAGTATACAATCAATACAAATTGTTAATTTAAGGTCAATTACTTGTATTCTCTGTGGAGAATAAAAGGGGTTCAGTCCACTGCAGCTACAAACATCTTGATAGTTCAAGATGACCAAAACAACAGTCTGCATAAGCATGAACATTGCAAACAAACTTCTCATACCACATCACACTGCTGCGTTCAAACACGCTGTCTCCCCCCCTCCGTCACTCTAGCTGTGTGTAGGTGAGTGAAGCTAACATGCTTCAGCTGCACTCTAACAGGACGTTTCACAATAAGGTACTGCAAACATACAGGAAGTGTCAAAATAAAATTCAGAAAGTAACAAAATAAGGCAAACAAAATAATCAAAGAAAATAACAAACTTTAAACTAAAGAAAAGATTGAAGTTAAAAGAACCAAGTGTCACCGACACTCATAGTATTATTTACCTACATATAACATTACAAACAATCAGAGCAGCGTGAAGACTAATAAACATCAAATCAAATGCATTTATTTGAAATCTATTTGGAGAATAATTCCGTTGAGATGCATCATCTTGTTTTTGAGGGGGTCGTCAAATCAATTGAATCTTGAGTGTTCCCTCCAGCATCTACTCCAGTCCCGGCACCTCCTGCCCCTCCTGTCCTTCAGGTGGTGACAGCCCGTTTCCAGATACCCCCTGCTCCTCCACTTCTAAGTGGGTTTCCTCCATCTCTGAATGGGTGTTTCAACACCCCAGGTCTGTCTGAGTTACAGTCTTAGATGCATCTTGCTTCTAGGAGTGCCTCTGTCGATGTTCCCATCGGAATCGGTCTTCCTCTTCAGAGAAGGGGAAGGCTCCCCGTCACTAAAGACGAAACGCCTCCGTACCTCCTCTCCGGGGAAGCTACAGAACACAGACAGCTGCATCTGTCCGTCTGTCCTGTAGACAGTCACCCTCCACTGGCGCGGGACCACCCGTCCCCCCAGCTCCCATGTGGCGGAGACACCGGAGATGACTCTGGCCAGCTGCTGGCCGTTTACCTCCACAAGGTCATACTGGTTGCCGTTGCGGGCATTCCCGCACCTGAAGGGTGGTGTTAGGGTGTCAGGGTGGGGCATAGTCACCAGAGACCCGGAGAATTCCTGGAAGAGAACATTGTTTTGGGTGGTCACCACCGCCGGTGGCGGCGTAGGAAGCCGCACTGGCCCCCACGTCTTAGTATGGGAGACGTAGCGAACACAGACACACTGCGGGATCCTAGGTATGAACGCTGGCCTCCACTGCTTAGTACGGCGATCATAGCGTGCGTACACCGGCCTCCACTCCTTTGTACGGTGGTCATAGTAACATGCACAGGGTCTCTCCTCAACAACGGGTGTGACGTCCTTTGGAGGTCTGAGGAGCTCCTTGCCGACCAGTACGAGTGAGGAAAGGTCACTCATCTTATCGATCCGGCGGTACAGCTCGGGAACGCACGCTGTGATGGTGGCCATGTCGTCATCAGTCAGGGGGCGGTTCCTCAGGTTGTCCATGTGAACGTTGATCTGCCTTCTGGAACGTGCACGTCCAGAAGTAGACGGCTCCTTGATCAACTTGATGTGATACTGCTCCATTCAGAGAGAGAGTTGTGCAAGGCAAGCTCTGATACACCTGTGAAAGAGAGATATACATTTATACAGTTAGTTTATTTATCAGCACAGCATTTGTACATACAGAATAATGGTTCCCATATTATACAGTTGACCGAAAAGGTATATACATCAGTTTATACAGCAGTCAGTTGTGGTACTAACTGTATGTAGCCCAAGTAAAATGTAAATACTAGGGCATCTCCATTTTTGAGGGGAGCCTACTAGCTTCCAAACTGTTAGACATTTAACTCACGCTACAAACAAACACACAGAGTTTTAAACTGCATAGGCTAACATAGCATTGAAATGACCGTTCTCCGGCTTACCAGTTGAAGAGGAAAAGTTAGTTGAAAAGCAACAAATATCAGCACTGCTGCAAGTTAAACGCTGGTTCCTCTCGTGGTTGTCGATGTATCCTCTCTGTTGGAAGTCTCAATGCGGTCTGAAGGTAAAACGGTGCGAGCGACTTTTATATCTTCAGCTCCTACGCGAGCTGTGGCCCGCCCCTCGTCGTTGATTATTCGGCTGTGGGCTGTCCCTGGTCGTTGATTGGTCGGTTTCAATGTCAAGTAATTTTTCAAAACGTCAAAGTTTTTTGGTTTTGTGTGTTTATTTTTGCGTTTTGCTACAGAGCACCGAAGTCCTGACGTCACTGCCCTCTACTACCAGTAGAGGGCCCTCTACTACCAGTAGAGGGCAGTGAGCGCCATGGTTCATGTATGTTTTTATAAGCATTGTACTCTCCATAGGGGGATTTTAGATCGCCTCATATAAGAACTGTGTTTGAAAAATAAACCGATCACCCCAGCCTTTTCACTCATATGGATATGAAGCATCGACTGAAGGTGGAAATGTAAAAATATACCCAAAGAGTAACAAAATAAGTGTTAGAAACGAGCCAAACAACCCAGAGACTACATTTCCGGGTAGGCTGCTCCTGCCCGCAGCCCGTCGCACAACAGAAACTGAACGTTAATTACGTTTATTTTTATTTTATTGATATATAATGTATCGTGGTTAGTACGAGTCGAGTCACCACCAGCTGAGCTTACGTCAACGAGGAATCTCAGGAACGCAATATGTTGACAGCTGGGCGTGACGTATATGCTCAGCGACATTGCATTCATATGTAGTTTCAAGGCTTTTGCGGTCACATTAATTCCATTTTCTCTAGAAACTGGCTGTATCAAATATGAATGGACATCATTACGACGCACAGCCACTCCCCTGACAGAAACGCCGAGGTGGTCGGTTTATTTTTCAAACACAGGCGACTGTGGCTCAGGAGGTAGAGCAGGTCGTCCAATGATCCATGGGTCGGCGGTTCGAATCCCGGCTCCTCCTGTCTACATGTCGAAGTGTCCTTGGGCAAGACACTGAACCCCAAATTGCTCCCGATGTGCTGGTTGGTACCTTGCATGGCTTCCGCCGCAATCGGTGTATGAATGTGTGTGTGAATGGGTGAATGTAATGCACAATCTATGTAAAGCGCCTTGGATAAAGGCGCTATATAAATGCACCATTTACCATTTATATGAAGCGACCTAAAATCGCCGTTTGGGGATCTCAATGCAAATAAACAAATACATGAACCTGGAGATTGACACCCTCTACTGAAAGTGACGTCAGACTTCGGAGCTCTATAGTTATTTTTTTTTAATGAAAGTGACACATACGTTACGTTTATTAACGTAATTAACTCCTGAAAGACAAGCCAATTAGGAACCGTTCTGTAACTTCTTTATCTACCTCCTATGACGATTTCCTGTTTTTGGCTATATAGAAAAGTATATTTGTACTCTCTAATTGTTATGATGAATTGAACATGGTGGGCCCTATTGTAAACAAGTGTAATACTTTATGGTGTCGTCCACATAACAGTTTTGTATTGAGTTGTGCTTGAAATGTACTGTAATTCTCCAATCTGTTAATACATTCATCAATCAATCAATCAATCTGTCATGTGGGCTACATTTACATAATTAACCGAATGCCCCATTAATTAAATGTAGCCCACATGACAGTACTGAGTACTGTCATCTGAGTACTGTTATGTGGGTGTGCTACATCTGTCATGTGGGTCATATCTCTCTTTCACAGGTGTATCAGAGCTTGCCTTGCACAACTCTCTCTCTGAATGGAGCAGTATCACATCAAGTTGATCAAGGAGCCGTCTACTTCTGGACGTGCACGTTCCAGAAGGCAGATCAACGTTCACATGGACAACCTGAGGAACCGCCCCCTGACTGATGACGACATGGCCACCATCACAGCGTGCGTTCCCGAGCTGTACCGCCGGATCGATAAGATGAGTGACCTTTCCTCACTCGTACTGGTCGGCAAGGAGCTCCTCAGACCTCCAAAGGACGTCACACCCGTTGTTGAGGAGAGACCCTGTGCATGTTACTATGACCACCGTACAAAGGAGTGGAGGCCGGTGTACGCACGCTATGATCGCCGTACTAAGCAGTGGAGGCCAGCGTTCATACCGAGGATCCCGCAGTGTGTCTGTGTTCGCTACGTCCCCCGTACTAAGACGTGGGTGCCAGTGCGGCCTCCTACGCCGCCACCGGCGGTGGTGACCACCCAAAACAATGTTCTCTTCCAGGAATTCTCCGGGTCTCTGGTGACTATGCCCCACCCTGACACCCTAACACCACCCTTCAGGTGCGGGAATGCCCGCAACGCCAACCAGTATGACCTTGTGGAGGTAAACGGCCAGCAGCTGGCCAGAGTCATCTCCGGTGTCTCCGCCACATGGGAGCTGGGGGGACGGGTGGTCCCACGCCAGTGGAGGGTGACTGTCTACAGGACAGACGGACAGATGCAGCTGTCTGTGTTCTGTAGCTTCCCCGGAGAGGAGGTACGGAGGCGTTTCGTCTTTAGTGACGGGGAGCCTTCCCCTTCTCTGAAGAGGAAGACCGATTCCGATGGGAACATCGACAGAGGCACTCCTAGAAGCAAGATGCATCTAAGACTGTAACTCAGACAGACCTGGGGTGTTGAAACACCCATTCAGAGATGGAGGAAACCCACTTAGAAGTGGAGGAGCAGGGGGTATCTGGAAACGGGCTGTCACCACCTGAAGGACAGGAGGGGCAGGAGGTGCCGGGACTGGAGTAGATGCTGGAGGGAACACTCAAGATTCAATTGATTTGACGACCCCCTCAAAAACAAGATGATGCATCTCAACGGAATTACTGTATTCTCCAAATAGATTTCAAATAAATGCATTTGATTTGATGTTTATTAGTCTTCACGCTGCTCTGATTGTTTGTAATGTTATATGTAGGTAAATAATACTGTGAGTGTCGGTGACACTTGGTTCTTTTAACTTAAATCTTTTCTTTAGTTTAAAGTTTGTTATTTTCTTTGATTATTTTGTTTGCCTTATTTTGTTACTTTCTGAATTTTATTTTGACACTTCCTGTATGTTTGCAGTACCTTATTGTGAAACGTCCTGTTAGAGTGCAGCTGAAGCATGTTAGCTTCACTCACCTACACACAGCTAGAGTGACGGAGGGGGGGGGGGAGACAGCGTGTTTGAACGCAGCAGTGCGATGTGGTATGAGAAGTTTGTTTGCAATGTTCATGCTTATGCTTGTAGACTGTTGATTTGGTCATCTTGAACTATCAAGATGTTTGTAGCTTCAGTGGACTGAACCGCTTGTATTCTCCACAGAGAATACAAGTAATTGACCTTAAATTAACACATTTGATTGTATACTGTAGTGATTAATCTAATGCACTGATTTATTGTTGAGTGAGTGAAACTATGAAATGTTTATGATTCTAAAAGTATTTATTTATTTATTTATTTATTCTATTTTATAATTTTCCCTGTGTTCAAATGACCTTCATCTATGCCTGAAGAAAAATAAACGACACCCGTTGAGACCATCCAATTTCGTATTCTTTCATAAATCGAGGGTCGCTACAAATACTGTGCTTGAAGAATGAATCTTTGAAGGTAAATACTGAATAATGTTGAGTGTTTGTTTTTAACGAACAATGAGCATGTTAGTGAAAAAAATGACCTTCGGCCTATGCCTTTTCGATCAACTGTGAGAAATAGTGGATGTAATGTTTAGTGTGGTGATTGATGTTGCACTGTTGACTTGATCGAACTAAACAAAAAAATGTTGTGATATTGATAAGTCAGTTAAGGTTAAGGGGTGGTTGTTGACATTTGTCCTCTCGTCTGGCGGGCTAGCTTGAGGTGCCCTTGAACACTGATGGTCACTGGCCTTGGCGTCTTGCAGGGCCAGGCTCTAGGTTGCGTCTTGCGCCTGAGTGCTTAGCATGTCTGTCTGTCTATGGGGCGTCTGGGTGCGGTAAGAGGTAAAGTACTCCCACCACTGCAGCAGAAAGCTGGGTTCAACGCCCAGCAGTAACTGCGGTGCCTCCAGCTTGGCCTGGTGCTCCATCAAACACAATTGGCCGTGTTTACGGGTGGGAACTTAACACTTAGACCGCTATTATTTATTGAAAAATTAGGATCTAATTCACGCCAGCATTTTTTTAATTTGAGCTCTTATTTTGAAAAGCCGCCATTTCCGGTCCACAACCGGTAGTCCTACGTTAGGAGTTTTCACACAGCTGGATGGGCCTTGTTTACAATGTAAATCCAGGTCGGAGCTCCGGAGAGCTCTAGATTGTCAGCTCTGTGCCGTCAAAGAAACGCTGTTTTGACCAAAAATGCCATCTGGGACAAGGAATAGGAGTTACAGGCGATTGAAAGAAATGGATAGAATGGATGCTTATGGCGACAATGATCTAAGATGGGCGATCCAATGCTGTGCTAACAACACAGCTAGCTAACCGGCTAACGTGAGTAGCATTTTGGCTCGAGCAATCGAACGCGCTATAAAAGCTCAATTGCCGAAGGCCGTCGGCAATGGCGTTAAGCGCCAGTATCAAAATTAAGCTTCAATTGACTTTAATCGTCGGCAATGGCGCGGAAGCTGTTAAGCTGGCGATGGATCAAGTGACCGTCCCTTTTGCTGCACTGCAGAAGCTACTTGCAAGTGTGTATGGGAGGATGCACACAGTAGTTTATACCTCCCCAGCTGAATTGCTTTTTTGGTTATGGAGCGGTTTGTATATGTCCTGAAGTTGCAATTGTTTGTCTCCAATGATCTTACTTGCCTGGTTGACTACCTGGGTGAGCTTGTTTTTATCTCTAACTGAGAGATTCCCAAACCAGGACACGATGTTAAAAGTGAGAACACTCTCAGTGAGTGATCTATAGACCATGGTCAGGGTGTGTTTACTGGCATTAAAACTTCTCAGTTTCCTGAGAAGATAAAGCCGCTGCCTTGCCTTTTTGTAGATGTTATCTGCATTGGTCTGAAAGGTGAGTTTATTGTCTATGGTCGTTCCCAGATATTTAAAGTCACTGACCTGCTCCACTTCCTCCCCACTCATAGTAACAGGCCTAAAGATGGACCCTGAGCCCTCTGCTCTTGACCCCCCTCCCAAGCACAGCTCCTTGGTCTTAGTGACATTAAGGTCAAGGAAGCTGCTGTCAAACCAGGTGGCAATATGGTCGATGTGCTGGGAGTAAGAGGGACTGGAAACGTCCTGCAGGCAGGCAACCAGGGCCATGTCGTCAGCGTACTTTCTGAGAGAGAAGTCTTTATTGTTGTATTTCAACTCATTTGTGTATAGGGAGAATAACAGAGGGGATAAAACGCACCCCTGTGGCACGCCAGTGTTTAGGACAAGGCAGTCAGACAGAGTGTTATTAATACAGACTCGCTGGGGTCTCTCTCTCAGGAACTCCATAATCCACAAAATGAGATTGCTACTGACGTTCAGGTCACACAGGCGTTTTAGGAGAAGATGGGGTTGGACCGTATTAAAAGCAGAGGAGAAGTCCATAAAAAGGACACGGACGTATGTTTTGGGTTTGTCTAAATGACTATGTATTTTGTCCAATAAAGTTAGAGTGGCATCCTCTACAGTCTACACCTCGACTGGCTCTATAAGCAAACTGATACCACTGTGGAGCATGCTATGAGGTGCGTAAGACCCCTACAACATGCACACTGAGCAGTGACCCCAGGTAAATCACACACACACACACACACACACACACACACACACACACACACACACACACACACACACACACACACACACACACACACACACACACACACACATCATCAGATATACAAGCTCATATCTGCCATTTGTGAACATTTTTTAAAAATCTTGAAGTGTTTCACATGGTGGTCTGCGGCCAAATGCATATCAATTTGAGTACTGATTTAGAAGGGATTTGTAGAATCGGCCTTGGGTCCTATTGGGTTAATGAAAAAAGAAGGTCACACTAAATTAGGTCAATTAAAAATGTCAGTGTAGATTGGGATCTCATCAATAAAGGTTGTATAAAATGGGGGTCTGTGGCTGAATGTCAAAGGTCGAACTACTAGTATTGATTATGCACTGATGATTTGAGGCATGACGATGGTGAAATGTAAAGAGCCAGTATATGAACACAACCTGTTCTGTGCAGGTGGATGAGGAGCATTTTAAGAAGATCTTGGGCTACATCAGCAGTGGGAAGAAGGAGGGAGCCAGGCTGATGTGTGGAGGAGGCGTGTCCTTAGACAGAGCCTGGGTACCGTACTTCATCCAGCCCACCGTGTTCGGAGACATCCATGACAATGACCTTCACTAGGGAGGAGGTACTGTGTGTGTGTGTGTGTGTGTGTGTGTGTGTGTGGTGGGGGGGTATATTAGGGGTTGGGAACCAGAAGAAGGTTCCCAGTTCGATCCCGGGCTCCCCCCAGAGTTAAAAGAGAATTCCATGCTAGAAGGCTTTCTTACCTTATTTGTAGTTGTTGTGTCCCCACCAAAGAGGTCCAGGTGTTATTTTGTGCAAAAGTGCATTATTGGCTATTGCACACTGGACGCGTTTTTCGGAAAACCGATGGAAAAACGCAGCAAAAAATCAGAAAACGTGTCCAGTGTGCAGGGACTGAAATGTCCTTGAGCAAGCCTCTGAACCCCTAATTGTCGTCGACCCTA
Organism: Electrona antarctica; assembly: GCF_951216825.1. Classification (NCBI taxonomy): domain Eukaryota; kingdom Metazoa; phylum Chordata; class Actinopteri; order Myctophiformes; family Myctophidae; genus Electrona; species Electrona antarctica. The sequence continues at coordinate 36,976,966 of NC_136800.1, forward strand.
AGCCATTCCAGCCTGTCAAAGTGGGCAGGGGGGTGAGGCCAAGTAGGAGCCTGACCAGTTTGTTTTGGGAGGTCTGGAGCCTTGTTTTAAGGGCCTTTGAGGTGCTGTGGTACCAAGAGGTGCATGCATAGTCAAAGAAACCTTGTTAAGGTCTTCAAGGTGTTTTTGTTGACCAGTGAGGAGATCCTGTAAAGGAATCTTGTTCTTTGATTGACTTTTTTGATTACGTTGGTGGCCATTTTATCACCGGAAAGATTAGCCTCCAGGATGGAACCTAGGTAGGTAATTTCATCTTTTCGTGTGATAATATTGTCACCCACTCTAACCAAGAAGCCATCTGCCTTGCTGAGATTACTATTTGATCCGAAGAGAATGGATTCAGTTTTTTCCCAGGTGTAAGGATAGTTTGTTATCAGCGAGCCAGGTGCAGATTCTACCGAGTTCAGAGCTGAGGGTCTTTTCAACCTGCAGTTTGTTCCTGTCCGAGACCAGCAGTGCTGAGTCATCTGCGAACAGGAACAAGTTGCAGTCACAAGTTGATGTCATGTCGTTTACATATATTAGGAACAGTAAAGTCCCTAGTATGCTTCCTTGTGGAACGCCACAGCTCACTGGGAGGGGGGGGGGGGGGGGACAGTGTTCCACCATCTGTTCTCTCCCCTCCAGGTATGATTGCATCCAGCTCACTGATGTGCTATCAACAGTAACACCAATAGCTTTTAGCTCCATGTGAACTCGTTGATCTGTTATTTTAAAATAGATGATGTGAGTAGGGTTAAGTAGTTAAAGTAGCCTACTGACCCTGCAACACATGTTGCAGGTGTAACGTGTGATCTGCGTTGTGTTGTGGAATAATGAAGTTCCGGACGACTTCTCTCTTTGTTGACACTGCAGTTTAATCTGGTAAATACACAGACGTATCTGGTCAGTTTCTGTCTGTGTAACACACCCAATCCTCAGCACGTCATGGGCATGTCTCATGTTAGACTGACCAAATCAATAAACATACCGCACAGTTTTCAATGAAATAACAACACAATGTACCTGGTAAATACACAGACGTATCTGGTCAGTTTCTGTCTGTGTAACACACCCAATCCTCAGCACGTCTATAACAGAATTAACAGTGTGACCAAGAGCATGTTTTTAGAACAACTAGTATTCATCACAGTATCACAGTAAACATACAGACTCTTGTTGAAAATATAGTGTGCTGAGGAACACATCTTACCATGGGCATGTCTCATGTTAGACTGACACCACTCTAAACGTGGACACCAGTGTTATTCAATGAGGCGCCGCCCACTAACCAATAAGAAACGTCATTACTGATGGAGCAAGTGGAACCCACTAAACTCTGTTACACTCCCCCCTGCTGAATTCCACTTGCCAAAAAAAACAAAAATCTGACCAGAGGTGAAACAGATAAACAAACAGGGACCAGGAACATAACTCCAACATCAATACCATGTACAAAGAAACATATTTTGAGCATCCCATACAGTACAGTCACAGTCACAAAGCCCAGTCCAAAGACCATTCTTCACAAGAATCAGTGTCAAAAGAGGATTGACAAACCCCCTATCTCACATAGGAATAACATGCCTGTTACATGTCATTTACACATGTGACTGCGACGTGGCTCAAAAAGTGAAACAAAAACTCAACCAAAAGAAAAACAAAATACATCTCACAGAATAAACCTTTCAACCTAACCTACAGGTACTGTATTCTCCTGATGCATCATCTCAATAAGTCGCTTCACTGGTCGAAACACTCTACCAGCTCTAGACCTGTGCTTACTCAAAGGCCCCCTGCCCCCAACTAAAGCAGCTTTGGGGTGTGGGGCGGGGATGGGGGCAATGGGACACGGGACATGGGGCATGGAAGCATGAGTGTGGGCCGTGCATGACTTATCATCACTGCAGTCGGGCTCCTCACTGTTTAGCTCAGGGGCGGATTCACCAGGATCCCCAGACCAGACAGAGAGACAAGATAATGCAGCATCCAAGGTGGAAACAGGAGGCAGCCCAGTGTGACCATCCAGCACAACAGAGACAACGGGCGATGACAGGCCAGAACCTGGACCAAGCTGCTCAGCGACCTGAACATCCAAAGGCTGAGCATCATCCTCCAAACCCGCCTCACTGGTCCCCCCGGAAGGGAGATCTGACACCCACGTTCTGGTCCTATACTCCACTTCATCATTAGAAACCGCATCCTCATCCACCACCTCAGGTTCATCCTCTAAATTATCTGAATCAGTCATGGCTGACACATCCATTCCATCATCAGAGGCATCATCAGGGAGTGGAAGGAAGTTCACAGGCATGATCAAGTTACGATGGACCACCTTCTCTTGGCCTGTGGAGCTATGCCGAATCCTGAAGACATGACTCTCGGCATTCAACCCAACAACCAGGTAGATCGCATTTTCCCAGCGGTCAGCAAGCTTCCTCTTCCCGCGTTCTCCCTTGTTAGCCAACAGCACACGATCACCTATCTCAACAGGAGCTCCACGAACCCTCCGATTGTAAAGGTCTGCATGCCTCTTCAACCGCTTGGTCGCAGAAGCCTGTGCTATCCCCATAGCCTCTTTCATGTCCCTCCGCAGCGACAAGACATATCGATCATAGTCCACCACCTCGGGGTCGTCCATGACAGAACCAAAGATCATGTCAATGGGCAGCCTGGGTATCCTCCCAAACATCAGCAAAAACGGCGCAAAGCCCGTGGTTTCATGGACAGTACAGTTGTATGCGAATGTGAGGGACTTTAATGCTTCCGGCCATTTGTGCTTGGCTCTCGGAGGCAAGGCACGAATCATGTTTCCCAAGGTCCTGTTCATCCTTTCACAAGAGCCGTTGCCCATAGGATGATATGGCGTAGTATGTGATTTCCGGACACCAGCAACGCTCAAGAGGTCAGCGATTAAGGCACTCTCGAAATTAGCCCCCTGGTCAGAGTGAATGCGGCCCGGAAGGCCATAAACACAGAAGTAATTATGCCAAAGCTGGTGTGCAACCGCCTTAGCAGTCTGATTAGGACACAGAAAGGCATGCGCCACCTTGGTCAAATGATCAGTGGCAACAAGCACATTAACGGACTGGTTTGCAGAATCCTCCGCAGTCCAGAAATAAATGCATACGAGTTCGAGGGGTTCAGATGTTATAATGCTCTCCAAGGGGGCTCTACCCTCAGGCTCAGGCGTCTTACTGAACACACATCGTCTGCAGCAGCGAACATACTCCCTCACATCCCTTTCCAGCCCCAGCCAGTGAAACCGCTGCCTTGTGAGGTACAGGGTCCTCTGTTGACCCTGGTGACCTGCCTCGTCGTGGACACCTTTCAGCACCTTGTCCCGGAGCGACTGAGGAACAACGTACAGGCATGTCGTCTTTTTGGTAACAGGATTCTTAGACACCCGGTACAACACACCACTCCTCATCTTCAACTTATCCCAGACCCTCAGCAAGCGAATGGCATCAGCAGGTTCAGCATCCCGTTCCCTCCTCGACGGTCTCCGCCCTCTCTCCACAAAGGTCATCACTCTGCTCAACACGCTGTCACTTCTCTGCATCTCCATCAGCTGACTATGTGACAGTAGTTCACCTCCAACCTGTTCTGACGGAAACACGGTCTGGGGAAACTGCGGCAACAACAGAGCATAGGGCCACACACCACACTCTTGCTGACTATGGGAACGGAGCACTGCAGCCACCTCCTGTTCAGACAGAGAGCCAGATGTAGCAACAGTCACAGACTGAGGCGCACACATGACAGACCGAGAAGCAGCAGCAGGCCCCACACCAGAGGTCTCGTCAACTGGATGAGTCGACCAACGGAACAAATCTTGCACATGACCTGGCCCCACAGCAGCAGCTTCAGCCAGCATGGTGTCATACGCCACCCTTGTCAAACGATGAAGCGCACTGGGCTGGACGAAGGGCTCCCTACTCAGTGCATCTGCAACAATATTCTTAGGACCAGGGATGTATTTGATGTCAAACTGGAAAGGCGCCAGCTTGGAAATCCACCTCTGCTCACACGCATCCAATTTTGCTTTGGTCAGTATGTACGTCAATGGATTGTTATCCGTCCATACAGTAAACGGATGACTTCTCAACCAATGGTGGAACTTATCGCACACCGCCCACTTCATAGCAAAAAACTCTAATCTGTGTGCTGGATACCGCGACTGAGCATAGGTGAGTGACTTGCTAGCAAAGGCGATAGGCCTGGCAATCTTTCCTCCCGCAGGAACCTGAGACAATACTGCACCAAGGCCGTTGCTGGAAGCGTCCACCGACAGCAGGAATGGCTCATCAAAGTTAGGGTGGGCCAAAAGGACTTGATCGAGCAAGGCCTGTTTAAGCTGATGGAATGCCTGCTTACACTCGTCAGTCCAAACAGCAGCTGTTAGCTTACGTTGCTGCACACAGCGCTTTTTTCCTTTCCAGCGAGGAGCTTTGCTCCCTGTGGTCAATGCAAACAGTGGCTTGGCTATCGAGGAGCAACCCTCGATATATTGCTGATAAAACACCACCATTCCCAGAAATGAGCGCACCTTCCGGCGGGATGGAACACCACTGCCATCCTCCATCAAGTCAGCCTCTGACAGCTCCGTAATAGCCTGCACCTTCCCTGGATCCGTGGCTATACCATCACCACTAATAACATGCCCAAGGAACTTCACTGACTTCCGCAGGAAATGGCATTTCTTTGGAGCCAGCTTCAGATTGTGAGACTTGAGTCGCCGGAATACAATTTCCAAGCGTTCCAATGCCAGGTCTTCTGTGGGCGCGAAAACCAAAACGTCATCCAAATAACACAATAGGCTCAGGAAATGTTGATCTCCAAAGATGTCCAACATCATCCGCATGAATGTAGCAGGGCTGTTGCATAGGCCCTGGGGCATACGATTATATTCGTACAACCCAAACGGTGACGTGAAAGCCGTATACTTCTTATCTTCCTCATGCATCTCAACGTTGTAATATCCGGAGGTGAGGTCCATGGTGGAGAAGTAGGCATTTCCACCCAGCGCGGCCAAAGCATCAGCTTGGTGAGGAAGGGGGTGGGCGTCTTTGATGGTGCGCGCATTAATCCACCGGAAGTCAGTGCACAGCCTTAGATCACCTGACTTTTTCCAGACAAGCACCAGCGGTGAGGCAAAATCGCTACAGGATTTCCGTATGATCTCCTGTTCCTCCATCTCATTCAGAGCTTGTCTGAGCTTCTCATACTGAGTGGGTGCGACGCGTCGGTATGGCAACCGAAAGGGCTTCTCATCAAGGAGGCGAATGCGGTGGTAACAGCCAGTAGCTTTGCCACAATCCAGCTTATGCCTAGAGAAGATAGTGTGGTACTGGGCCACCAGGTCAAGCAGCTTCTTCCTGCACTCAGGGGACACATCACAGGAGTCAACATCTATGTCCGTCAACCCTAACTCATGCAGAACCGAGTCAGGCTGATCATCCCGTCTGTCATGGCTCTCACATTCAGAGATGCTGGAAGTGTCACCAGTGAGACTCGACCCCACTGGACAGTCAACCTGAGAGCCAGCTGACCTCTGCACCAGTTGATGCACAAAGGGCTGAGGAGCATCATCAACATCAGAACAGTCAAATTCTTCCAGTGCCATGCACGGGTAGACGTCAGCCAGCTTCGCGTTCCGCCTCAGGGTCACAGGCTCACTAGAGGGGTTAATAACTTTCAGTGGCAGCCAACCATCGCTTCTCAGCAGAGCCACTGTCTTCCCAACGAGAACAGAACTTGGCCTCGATCTAGCACTGCTGGGCTCAATAATGACTGCACTGCCCACTGACATGTCAGTCCTGTCAGTCCTGCTCCCTTGATCTTGACAGTCCCCACCTTATCAGGCACGTCGTCACCCCTCCATCTCTCCACATTAGCCACTAAACTCAGTAGCTTGCTGTTTCTGGCTTCACCGTGCTCTGCTGGAAGAATGTCACTCATCAAGCCTTTCTCCAACTTCAGTTGGCGAATCAAATATCTCAACAGATTACTCCCAATAATTAAGTCATCAACTTGGCCATCGACCACCAGAGTCGGGACTATTACATGGCAGCCAAACAATTCCACCTCCAGGTCACACACCCCTGAAGGCCTTGTTCTCAACCCACCACATCCAACTATAACCACGTCGGTAGGTAGCAGTGAGGGGCTGGTCAACACTCCGTCCTTTAACAGCTGAGGTATGACGTCTGAGCTCACAGTACAAGCCATCGATCCACTATCCAGCATGGCGTTCACATTCACTTTGCCACCAAGCACAATATTCTCATAGAACAAGTCATCATAAGGAGGTAGTCTCTGAATGTTCTGCAGGATGACTCTCTGTCCCAATCGTCTCTCCTCACACACACTTCGGTAAACAGATTCAATCTCATCATTCATCACATCTAGGGGTTCAGAATAAGGCCAAACACTTGCCCCGTCCACATGCCGGCCAACTAGTTTCCCTGACGTGAATCAGTAGGTCCCTCTGGCACCACATTCACTGTCTGTGTGGCTGCTGACTGCGGGCACTCTGCACGTGTGTGCCCAGATGCATGACATAAGAAGCATAGGTGGTTGGCCCTACAGTGGAAAACAGTAGTGTGCCCAACATCTCCGCACACACCACATGGCATTGCAGGCCTAAATCGGTTCCTCTGGCCTCTTTGAGGAACACTACTGTTCATTCCAGTGTGGGTCTGGGCTTGCAGTGGTTTCTGCTCCAGAACCCGTTCCAACATAGAAATCAGACGATCCAGTCTGTCAGGGGTATTTTGAGGGGACTGATTTGTAACTTGCACAGGGACATGATCAGTGCTAGGCTTACTGGCAGATTCTGTGATGTGAACAGTCGGACTGATTTCCTGCCGTTGTGTGGTAATAGCTGCCACCGTGACAGGACGAGACGAGGGCCCTCTATCTCTCCTGTGTTCAACTAGCTTCTCATGAATCTCCGCAGCTGTCCACTGCTGCAGCGACTTGCACTTAAATATGAGAGAGAGCTCAGGGTCAGGGCAATAGCGTACAAACATGGCACTAAGCTCACGGGATGGGTCGTCAAATGTCTTACTCTGTCTCCTCAGACAGTCCTCCGTCACCTCCATAGCCCTATTCAGTCTGAGCCAGTAATCAAATGGGCGTTCAGTTGGGAATGGCAATGTGGCATAAAAATCAGCGAGTGGCATACTAGAGCTAACTGTGTCACAGAAATGCTGCTTTAGTATGTCAAAGATGGGACCCGGGCCTGTAGACAGGTTAATAGATGGATTGCTGCGTATACCCACTCTAACCACCTCACGTGCCCTCCCCATGAGTTTACCTAGCACTTCTTCAGCCTGATCTGCCACTGGGAACCCCTTCTTATTTAAATACCTCATCATTACTGCCTCCCATTCAAGTATTGTAAAAGCATCAGAGCTGTCCCCTTTAAATCCTGCCGGTTCCTTGACCTCAGACTTCACTACTACATTCAAGATGGAAGGATCTAAACCCACTGAATGTTGTGTGTTCCCAGTCATATTGGATTTCATCCCAATGCCCAATTTTGACTCAATGCATGAGGCAATACTTTCGCCAATTGAAAGGCCAATCTCCATGGCTATTTCTGCTATATAGCTCACAGACCCACCCACAGCTCCCTGGCGGTTTGAACACACAGCACTAACTTGTGGCAGTACATTCTCTGTAACATTGTCACTTGGAAAAGACTCAAGATCAGGCATAGGGGTAGATAACTGAATTCTGTGTCTGTTGTCATCAACCAATGTAATTGGAGTAGAATGTAGTGTACCTCTCGCAATACTAAACATGTCATCACTACCTGGCAACCTCACACGGCCAGGCATAGGGGTAGATGTACCCTGTGGCAACTGAAACCTCTGTCTGCCCCTGCCTGAAACTGGTGTGCAAAATGCACCCCTGCCCCTCCCAAATCCAGCATCCATAATGCAGTCAAGTAAAGAAAATAAAAACAAGAAAATCAGTGAGTGTCATAAAACACTAGTTGCATCAAAAATTCACTGTGCTCTCTACTCTCTACTGTGCAGAGAAATATATATATAAAAACAAAACAAAAAAAACAACAACAAAAGTCACTAATGTTGCGCAAACAGCTGTGCTTTCAAGCCCCAAAGAGCAACAGAATGGAATCCTAATACACTATGCCCTCTGGTGGCGAGGGAATATTATTACACCCCCCTCCACGTAGTATTGCATAGTTGAATTCCTGGAATAGCAACGTCACCAGTCCAATTCCTGGAACGATACGGTGCAGTTGGTGCTCCCGCGATGAAACCAGGAAATGGGTCACGGCACCACTGTAACGTGTGATGTGCGTTGTGTTGTGGAATAATGAAGTTCCGGACGACTTCTCTCTTTGTTGACACTGCAGTTTAATCTGGTAAATACACAGACGTATCTGGTCAGTTTCTGTCTGTGTAACACACCCAATCCTCAGCACGTCATGGGCATGTCTCATGTTAGACTGACCAAATCAATAAACATACCCGCACAGTTTTCAATGAAATAACAACACAATGTACCTGGTAAATACACAGACGTATCTGGTCAGTTTCTGTCTGTGTAACACACCCAATCCTCAGCACGTCTATAACAGAATTAACAGTGTGACCAAGAGCATGTTTTTAGAACAACTAGTATTCATCACAGTATCACAGTAAACATACAGACTCTTGTTGAAAATATAGTGTGCTGAGGAACACATCTTACCATGGGCATGTCTCATGTTAGACTGACACCACTCTAAACGTGGACACCAGTGTTATTCAATGAGGCGCCGCCCACTAACCAATAAGAAACGTCATTACTGATGGAGCAAGTGGAACCCACTAAACTCTGTTACACAGGGTCTCCCCTGAACCCCCCTCAGGTTCCCTGTCAAGTTCAAGACAGAAAGCTTTAATTTCACACAACAACAGGGGTGTTTCTGTGTATTGAATAGACTAGTCCTTACCCGTTCTGATATATTTCAACTTGTATAATATATTTGTGTGTGTTTTTGTAATGAATAAAAACAGCAGTATAACATGAAAGTATTCTTACAAATGCATGGTAGGGAAACGTTTTCATGGAAAGGACCGCAACATTTACACTTATTAGCCCACATACCCCTATTTGAAAAGTATCAAGGACCCCCAGTTTGACATGCACCACAGAAAGTATGGACAGTCGCACAGGTACTCGCAGATATATTTGGTAAGTCGCACAGATCCAATTGCAGGTGCATTTGCGTCCAAAATGGTGTCAATTTTGAGCTTTGGCTTGAGAGAACTCATGGCTTTTGCAACCTTTGATGTTGTGAGTTTGTAGATTAGCCGTTTTCGCCGGAGCGTGCGCTGTAGCCACTTCACGCTGAGTGTGTGTGTGTGTGTGTGTGTGTGTTGGGGGGGTGGACCGTGGGAGAGGAAAGGCAGTTGTATCTTGTGTTGTGTTTAGCCGCACGAACTGAAGACGGTTGCATCCCCACTCAAAATGTGCACTTGGCCAGGCGTACGCACACGCACGCCACGCACACACGCACGCTACACAGAAAATGTGCGCTTGTCCACGTGTGCACACACGTGACGCGCTGACACACACACGCGCGTGCGCGAGTGCACAGCGAAAGTAGTTTGCACACACACACACACGCGTGCGCGCACAGCGAAAGTAGTTTGGAAAGTTTACGTGGGCTGTTGATGTCGGAAGTGGTGGAAGTCAACATGTGAAAGCAGCAGTGGGTCCAGCGCAAGGGGCCAGTGAGGCTATTCAACGTTGAAGCTCTGGGCCCTAGTGGTAGGAGGAGGGACTACAGGCGGACCCGTGTATTCATGACCGGGAAACCCCGTGCAGCTGGGCTTTAACATTGAGCGCTCGGTTGCACTTCCGCATTTGACCACCAAAATTTGGTGGTCAAATGCGGAAGTAGACGTTCTGAGACGGTACTTCCGGCAGTCTTCCGGGTGCTTCAAATCGCCACTGAGCAACTTCCACTGACATGAATAGCTGGGGGGGCTATGATATGATGATGATGATGATGATGATTAGTTAGTTTACTATCAATAGAGTACTCAGTACTCTATACTCAGTACTCTATTGATAGTAAACTAACAAATTACTATTTACATAATTAACCGAATCCCCCGATTAATTATGTAAATGTAGCCCACATGACAGATGTAGCCCACCCACATGACAGTACTCAGATGACAGTACTCAGTACTGTCATGTGGGCTACATTTAATTAATGGGGCATTCGGTTAATTATCCCCCGATGATTAGTTAGTTTACTATCAATAGAGTACTCAGTACTCTATACTCAGTACTCTATTGATAGTAAACTAACAAATTACTATTTACATAATTAACCGAATCCCCCGATTAATTATGTAAATGTAGCCCACATGACAGATGTAGCCCACCCACATGACAGTACTCAGATGACAGTACTCAGTACTGTCATGTGGGCTACATTTAATTAATGGGGCATTCGGTTAATTATGTAAATGTAGCCCACATGACAGATTGATTGATTGATTGATGAATTTATTAACAGATTGGAGAATTACAGTACAGCACAACTCAATACAAAACTGTTATGTGGACGACACCATATTATATATGTATGTATGTATGTATGTATGTATGTATGTATGTATGTATGTATGTATGTATGTATGTATGTATGTATGTATGTATGTATGTATGTATGTATGTATGTATGTATATTATATATTATTATAGTATATATATATATATATATATATATATATATATATGATGATTATAGTATGATTATAGTATGATGATGATGATATGATATGATGATGATGATATGATGATGATGACGATTAGTTAGTTTACTATCAATAGAGTACTCAGTACTCTATACTCAGTACTCTATTGATAGTAAACTAACAAATTACTATTTACATAATTAACCGAATCCCCTGATTAATTATGTAAATGTAGCCCACATGACAGATGTAGCCCACCCACATGACAGTACTCAGATGACAGTACTCAGTACTGTCATGTGGGCTACATTTAATTAATGGGGCATTCGGTTAATTATGTAAATGTAGCCCACATGACAGATTGATTGATTGATTGATGAATTTATTAACAGATTGGAGAATTACAGTACATTTCAAGCACAACTCAATACAAAACTGTTATGTGGACGACACCATAAAGTATTACACTTGTTTACAATAGGGCCCACCATGTTCAATTCATCATAACAATTAGAGAGTACAAATATACTTTTCTATATAGCCAAAAACAGGAAATCGTCATAGGAGGTAGATAAAGAAGTTACAGAACGGTTCCTTATTGGCATGTCTTGAACGTGCTCTGACGTGATGTAAACTGTCAATCCGCGTCCGTGGTTGTTGTGTACAGTATACACATCACACACACACACACACACACACACACACACACACACACACACACACACACACACACACACACACACACACACACACGTACACCACCACACCACAGCTGATGGAAATAATAATTTCAGGAGTTAATTACGTTAAGATCTGCTCAGTGGCCCGCAGTGGTGCTACAACATTCAACGGCTCATATTTTCTCCTCTAAACGTAACGTATGTGTCACTTTAATTAAAACAAAACGCAAAAATAAACACACGAAACCAATTTGTTACGTTAAGACAGTAGACAAAGTTCAAAAATTAGCATTTGAACTTTGAACTTTTGAAAAATTACTTGACATTGAAACCGACCAATCAGCGACCAGGGACAGCCCACAGCCGAATAATCAACGACGAGGGGCGGGCCACAGCTCGCGTAGGAGCTGAAGATATAAAAGTCGCTCGCACCGTTTTACCTTCAGACCGCATTGAGACTTCCAACAGAGAGGATACATCGACAACCACGAGAGGAACAAGCATTTAACTTGCAGCAGTGCTGATATTTGTTGATTTTCAACTAGCTTTTCCTCTTCAACTGGTAAGCCGGAGAACGAATGTTAGCCTATGTATGCAGTTTAAAACTCCATGTGTTTGTTTGTAGCGTGAGTTAAATGTCTAAACGTTTAGAAGCTAGTAAAAAGTTAGTGTGGAATGGATAAAGTGGCTTGACGTTAACGATTGCTGCCTGTGTCATCGTTGCCCATCATCTTGACGTAACATGTCTATTTGCTCATCTACATTATGAAATTCTCCATTCATTGTCAATGGCATTTAATGTTTGTGTTTAGACAAAAATCTACACTATAGCTGAATATAGGAGGGTCCCATCCATTTTTGAGAGCCATTTGGGAGCCATTTTTGAGGCTCCCCTCAAAAATGGAGATGCATTAGTATTTACATTTTACTTGGGCTACAGTTAGTACCACAACTGACTGCTGTATAAACTGATGTGTATACATTTTCGGTCAACTGTATAATATGGGAACCATTATTATGTATGTACAAATGCTGTGCTGATAAATAAACTAACTGTATAAATGTATCTCTCTTTCACAGGTGTATCAGAGCTTGCCTTGCACAACTCTCCTCTCTCTCTCAGAGCACGCCCCCTATCTCTCCACAGAGCACCCCCCCCCCCCCTCTCTCTCTCTGAATGGAGCAGTATCACATCAAGTTGATCAAGGAGCCGTCTACTTCTGGACGTGCACATTCCAGAAGGCAGATCAACGTTCACATAGACAACCTGAGGAACCGCCCCCTGACTGATGACGACATGGCCGCCGTCACAGCGTGCGTTCCCGAGCTGTACCGCCGGATCGATAAGATGACTGACCTGTCCTCACTCGTACTGGTCGGCAAGCAGCTCCTCAAACCTCCAAAGGACGTCACAGAGAGACCCTGTGCATGTTACTATGACCACTGTACTAAGGAGTGGAGGCCGGTGTACGCACGCTATGACCGCCGTACTAAGCAGTGGAGGCCGGCGTTCATACCTAGGATCCCGCAGTGTGTCTGTGTTCGCTACGTCCCCCTTACTAAGACGTGGGTGCCAGTGCGGCCGCCACCGGCGGTGGTGACCACCCAAAACAATGTTCTCTTCCAGGAATTCTCCGGGTCTCTGGTGACTATGCCCCACCCTGACACCCTAACACCACCCTTCAGGTGCGGGAATGCCCGCAACGGCAACCAGTATGACCTTGTGGAGGTAAACGGTCAGCAGCTGGCCAGAGTCATCTCCGGTGTCTCCGCCACATGGGAGCTGGGGGGACGGGTGGTCCCGCGCCAGTGGAGGGTGACTGTCTACAGGACAGACGGACAGATGCAGCTGTCTGTGTTCTGTAGCTTCCCCGGAGAGGAGGTACGGAGGCGTTTTGTCTTTAGTGACGGGGTGCCTTCCCCTTTAATGAAGAGGAAGACCGATTCCGATAGGAACATCGACAGAGGCACTCCTAGAAGCAAGACGCATCTAAGACTGTAACTCAGACAGACCTGGGGTGTTGAAACACCCATTCAGAGATGGAGGAAACCCACTTAGAAGTGGAGGAGCAGGGGGTGCCGGGACTGGAGTAGATGCTGGAGGGAACACTCAAGATTCAATTGATTTGACGACCCCCTCAAAAACGAAATGATGCATCTCAACGGAATTATTCTCCAAATAGATTTCAAATAAATGCATTTGATTTTATGTTTATTAGTCTTCACGAGGTACACCACTGCTCTGATTGTTTGTAATGTTATATGTAGGTAAATAATACTATGAGTGTCGGTGACTTTTAACTTCAATCTTTTCTTTAGTTTAAAGTTTGTTATTTTCTTTGATTATTTAGTTTGCCTTATTTTGTTACTTTCTGTATTTTATTTTGACACTTCCTGTATGTTTGCAGTACCTTATTGTGAAACGTCCTGTTAGAGTGCAGCTGAAGCATGTTAGCTTCACTCACCTACACACAGCTAGAGTGACGGAGGGAGACAGCTGTTTGAACGCAGCAGTGCGACGCGGTATGAGAACATTTGCCTTGTATTTGTCTTGCATTGAAATTAATTTAGTTATTGTGTCACTGCATTGTAATTGACCTTAAATTAACAATTTGTCTTGATTGTATACTGTAGTGATTAATCTAATGCACTGATTTATTGTTGAGTGAGTGAAACTATGAAATGTTTATGATTCTAAAAGTATTTATTTATTTATTTATTTATTTATTCTATTTTATAGTTTTCCCTGTGTTCAAATGACCTTCATCTATGCCTGAAGAAAAATAAACGACACCCGTTGAGACCATCCAATTTCGTATTCTTTCATAAATCGAGGGTCGCTACAAATACTGTGCTTGGAGGTATAAGAATGAATCTTTGAAGGTAAATACTGAATAATGTTGAGTGTTTGTTTTTAACGAACAATGAGCATGTTAGTGAAAAAAATGACCGGTACAAAGGATAGGCATTAATAAGCTTTGAGCTTCGGCCTATGCCTTTTCTGTGAGAAATAGTGGATGTAATGTTTAGTGTGGTGATTGATGTTGCACTGTTGACTTGATCGAACTAAACAAAAAAATGTTGTGATATTGATAAGTCAGTTAAGGTTAAGGGGTGGTTTCTACAGACTGAGTCTTGCGTGTTGTGTATTAATCATGCATAGTTGCTGTTGTTGGCTAATTGTGTAAGTATAGTCTCTGTTCCTTTAAGTGCTGGGCTGGGGGTGTGTGTCCAAATCCAGTGTTACTCTCCACTCAGTATGTTTTGAGGTCCGTTTGGTGATGTTGACAGTTGAACAGTAAAGACAAACTTACCCTACTACTGGCCTGGTTATTTGGTCCTCTCAGATATTATAGGTGTCATCTTCACCAGTCAGTTGTCCTCACGTCTGGCGGGCTAGCTTGAGGTGCCCTTGAACACTGATGGTCACTGGCCTTGGCGTCTTGCGGGGCCAGGCTCTAGGTTGCGTCTTGCGCCTGAGTGCTTCAGCGGATTCGACCGTTATCTCTCCATTGGAACGGCGAAATCATCCGTTATCGTGCTTAGCATGTCTGTCTGTCTATGGGGCGTCTGGGTGTGGTAAGAGGTAAAGTACTCCCACCACTGCAGCAGAAAGCTGGGTTCAACACCCAGCAGTAACTGCGGTGCCTCCAGCTTGGCCTGGCGCTCCATCAAACACAATTGGCCGTGTTTACGGGTGGGAACTTAAGCTGGCGACGGATCAAGTGACCGTCCCTTTTGCTGCACTGCAGAAGCTACTTGCAAGTGTGTATGGGAGGATGCACACAGTAGTTTATACCTCCCCAGCTGTGGGGGTAGTGGTCCCAGCAACAGGGACTCAAGGACACTTGGGGCAATTGGCCATGACTAAATTGGGTTGTCACCTTGACGTTGGTGAGCTTGCGTATTTCTTACCCAGAGAGCAGGTCTTGGCAGGTTCCACCATGCCGGACAGCTCAAAGGGTAAGGGATCAGACTAAGGACAATCCATAGATAAAACAAACCTGTTACAGAAATCATCACAAGGATCCAAAGCACTCCAGGCAGACGTCCAAGGAGATAAAGATAAAGAAAACTTTATTGTCCATTAAATTGACATAAAATGGAAATTCGTCTTTGGCACACCGGCAGTCAGTTACAACAATAAAACATTACAAAAAATACACAGGTGCATTCAAATACTATATAAAATGCATTCACATTAACACAACAGTCATGAGCAGTGGCGATTAGACTATTTAAACATTTTCTTATTTAAAATGTCCACAGCAGTTGGCACAAATGAAGTTTTGTAACCCTTCTTTTTAGCTAATTTTGCCCTAAGCCTCCTGCCCGATGGCAACAAGTCAAATTCAGAGTGAAAAGGATGGGTAGAATCATTGTAAATCTGAATTGCTTTTTTGGTTATGGAGCGGTTTGTATATGTCCTGAAGTTGCAATTGTTTGTCTCCAATGATCTTACTTGCCTGGTTGACTACCTGGGTGAGCTTGTTTTTATCTCTAACTGAGAGATTCCCAAACCAGGACACGATGTTAAAAGTGAGAACACTCTCAGTGAGTGATCTATAGACCATGGTCAGGGTGTGTTTACTGGCATTAAAACTTCTCAGTTTCCTGAGAAGATAAAGCCGCTGCCTTGCCTTTTTGTAGATGTTATCTGCATTGGTCTGAAAGGTGAGTTTATTGTCTATGGTCGTTCCCAGATATTTAAAGTCACTGACCTGCTCCACTTCCTCCCCACTCATAGTAACAGGCCTAAAGATGGACCCTGAGCCCTCTGCTCTTGACCCCCCTCCCAAGCACAGCTCCTTGGTCTTAGTGACATTAAGGTCAAGGAAGCTGCTGTCAAACCAGGTGGCAATATGGTCGATGTGCTGGGAGTAAGAGGGACTGGAAACGTCCTGCAGGCAGGCAACCAGGGCCATGTCGTCAGCGTACTTTCTGAGAGAGAAGTCTTTATTGTTGTATTTCAACTCATTTGTGTATAGGGAGAATAACAGAGGGGATAAAACGCACCCCTGTGGCACGCCAGTGTTTAGGACAAGGCAGTCAGACAGAGTGTTATTAATACAGACTCGCTGGGGTCTCTCTCTCAGGAACTCCATAATCCACAAAATGAGATTGCTACTGACGTTCAGGTCACACAGGCGTTTTAGGAGAAGATGGGGTTGGACCGTATTAAAAGCAGAGGAGAAGTCCATAAAAAGGACACGGACGTATGTTTTGGGTTTGTCTAAATGACTATGTATTTTGTCCAATAAAGTTAGAGTGGCATCCTCTACAGTCTACACCTCGACTGGCTCTATAAGCAAACTGATACCACTGTGGAGCATGCTATGAGGTGCGTAAGACCCCTACAACATGCACACTGAGCAGTGACCCCAGGTAAAACACACACACACACACACACACACACACACACACACACACACACACATTGGATATCAGCCGGAACGCTTCCGGTCGGGAGAAACTCATTCACTGTGAACGTACGGTCGTGATTTTGAAGGAATAAAGTTCAGTACTTTATACAACACTATTTCATTTGATAATGTGATGCCATAGTTTTTCATAGTTTGTAATATTTGTGTTGCGACGTTGACATGATGACATGAGTTAGAAACGTCTTAAATCTCCTGTTAACGAGAGCTAACGAGAGCTAACGAGAGCTCTTCATGTATTTCTCCGTTGTTGCCATGTCCGCTTGTTATAAGCGAATAGAGCTCCGAAGTCTGACGTCACTTTCAGTAGAGGTCGTCAATCTCCAGGTTCATGTATTTGTTTATTTGCATTGAGATCCCCAAACGGCGATTTTAGGTCGCTTCATATAAGAACTGTGTTTGAAAAATAAACCGACTACCTCGGCTTTCTGTCAGGGGAGTGGCTGTGCGTCGTTAATGATGTCCATTCATATTTGATACAGCCAGTTTCTAGAGAAAATGGAATTAATGTGACCGCAAAAGCCTTGAAACTACATATGAATGCAATGTCGCTGAGCATATACGTCACGCCCAGCTGTCAACATATTGCGTTCCTGAGATTCCTCGTTGACGTAAGCTCAGCTGGTGGTGACTCGACTCGTACTAACCACGATACATTATATATCAATAAAATAAAAATAAAAATAAACGTAATTAACGTTCAGTTTCTGTTGTGCGACGGGCTGCGGGCAGAAGCAGCCTACCCGGAAATGTAGTCTCTGGGTTGTTTGGCTCGTTTCTAACGCTTATTTTGTTACTCTTTGGGTATATTTGTACATTTCCACCTTCAGTCGATGCTTCATATCCATATGAGTGAAAAGGCCGGGGTGATTGGTTTATTTTTCAAACACAGTTCTTATATGAGGCGATCTAAAATCCCCCTATGGAGAGTACAATGCTTATAAAAACATACATGAACCATGGCGCTCACTGCCCTCTACTGGTAGTAGAGGGCAGTGACGTCAGGACTTCGGTGCTCTATTGGGGCTTGGCTTCTTTTCATAGACCTGATTGCTTATTTCTCTCACACAATTTGGCGACACCTACCTCTGTCTCCAGCTGTTATACACAGCAGTGTAAACAACCGGTGTTGCCAGATTGTGTGAGAGAAATAAGCAACCAGGTCTATGAAAAGAAGCCAAGCCCCAAGTCGCTTATAACAAGCGGACATGGCAACAACGGAGAAATACATGAAGAGCTCTCGTTTTTAACAGGAGATTTAAAGGTATATTCAGTGATTTTACTTAATTCAAATATCACTTATTTTTTATTTTTTTCTGGATAATCCTCCCTACTATAGAGTGTGCTGACCATATAAGGAGTTCTTCCCTGTCCCCAGTGAGCCCCTGGGGTCAAAAAACCCTAGTTTCAGTTTTGGTGGCGGGTGGCAAAGCCTTCATCCAATCAGGATGAGAGGGGCCTTCCTCCGATCATGATCGACTGGGGGCGGGCCTTGGTGCACATGCTGTTGGCCTGTTGCACTTCTTCCCCCCACTGTAGAGCGTGCATGTGCACATTTTGTTACCGGGGCGGACTGGGTGGTTTTCCAAATCATCCAAATCACTGAATGCTCCTTTAAGACGTTTCTAACTCATGTCATCATGTCAACGTCGCAACACAAATAATACAAACTATGAAAAACTATGGCATCACATTATCAAATGAAATAGTGTTGTATAAAGTACTGAACTTTATTCCTACAAAATCACGACCGTAGTTCACAGTGAATGAGTTTCTCCCGACCGGAAGCGTTCCGGCGGCCCAAGCTGAACGTGGAAGTGTCGGCTGCATAAGGCCTATTTATGTGGGTGTGTGTGTCACACACACACACACACACACACACACACACACACACACAGTACCTCCTCCCTAGTGAAGGTCATTGTCATGGATGTCTCCGAACACGGTGGGCTGGATGAAGTACGGTACCCAGGCTCTGTCTAAGGACACGCCTCCTCCACACATCAGCCTGGCTCCCTCCTTCTTCCCACTGCTGATGTAGCCCAAGATCTTCTTAAATTGCTCCTCATCCACCTGCACAGAACAGGTTGTGTTCATATACTGGCTCTTTACATTTCACCATCTTCATGCCTCAAATCATCAGTGCATAATCAATACTAGTAGTTCGACCTCTGACATTCAGCCACGGACCCCCATTTTATTCAACCTTTATTGATGAGATCCCAATCTACACTGACATTTTTAATTTAACTAATTTAGTGTTACCCCAATAGGACCCAAGGCCGATTCTACAAATCCCTTCTAAATCAGTAGTTCTCAAATTGATATGCATTTGGCCGCAGACCACCATGTGAAACACTTCAAGATTTTTCTAAAATGTTCACAAATGGCAGATATGAGCTTGTATATCTGCTGATATCCAATGTGTGTGTGTGTGTGTGTGTGTGTGTGTGTGTGTGTGTGTGTGTGTGTGTGTGTGTGTGTGTGTTTTACCTGGGGTCACTGCTCAGTGTGCATGTTGTAGGGGTCTTACGCACCTCATAGCATGCTCCACAGTGGTATCAGTTTGCTTATAGAGGCAGTCGAGGTGTAGACTGTAGAGGATGCCACTCTAACTTTATTGGACAAAATACATAGTCATTTAGACAAACCCAAAACATACGTCCGTGTCCTTTTTATGGACTTCTCCTCTGCTTTTAATACGGTCCAACCCCATCTTCTCCTAAAACGCCTGTGTGACCTGAACGTCAGTAGCAATCTCATTTTGTGGATTATGGAGTTCCTGAGAGAGAGACCCCAGCGAGTCTGTATTAATAACACTCTGTCTGACTGCCTTGTCCTAAACACTGGCGTGCCACAGGGGTGCGTTTTATCCCCTCTGTTATTCTCCCTATACACAAATGAGTTGAAATACAACAATAAAGACTTCTCTCTCAGAAAGTACGCTGACGACATGGCCCTGGTTGCCTGCCTGCAGGACGTTTCCAGTCCCTCTTACTCCCAGCACATCGACCATATTGCCACCTGGTTTGACAGCAGCTTCCTTGACCTTAATGTCACTAAGACCAAGGAGCTGTGCTTGGGAGGGGGGTCAAGAGCAGAGGGCTCAGGGTCCATCTTTAGGCCTGTTACTATGAACAGAGCCGGATTTACCTTGCTGAGGGCCCCCGGGCTGGAGCAAATTTGAGGGCCCCCCTTGGGGCGCGCGGCAGAGCCACGCGTCCCGCGATTTGGCCGAGCGGTGCAGCCGCGAGGCCGAATTTTTTTTGGGCTATTTTGTTTTCATTTTGGGGTACCCAGGCCCCTAAAAAGAGAGGCAGGCAGGCAGAAGCTCTCAATGGTTTAACCATAATACAACTAAATACAATAACAATACACACATTTCACTTGAATTGGATTTCACTTTACAATTTTATAATTCAAAAAATAAAAAAAATAAAAAATATATATATATTTGTTTTTGGGGCCCCCCTAGTCGGGGGCCGCCGGGCTTCAGCCCACCCTAGCCCAACGTTAAATCCGCCTCTGACTATGAGTGGGGAGGAAGTGGAGCAGGTCAGTGACTTTAAATGTCTGGGAACGACCATAGACAATAAACTCACCTTTCAGACCAATGCAGATAACATTTACAAAAAAGCAAGGCAGCGGCTTTATCTTCTCATTGACTTGTTGCCATCGGGCAGGAGGCTTAGGGCAAAATTAGCTAAAAAGAAGGGTTACAAAACTTCATTTGTGCCAACTGCTGTGGACATTTTAAATAAGAAAATGTTTAAATAGTCTAATCGCCACTGCTCATGATCACTGTTGTGTTAATGTGAATGCATTTTATATAGTATTATAATGCACCTGTGTATTTTTTGTAATGTTTTATTGTTGTAACTGACTGCCGGTGTGCCAAAGACGAATTTCCATTTCATGTCAATTTAATGGACAATAAAGTTTTCTTTATCTTTTCTTTATCTTTATCTCATTGGACGTCTGCCTGGAGTGCTTTGGATCCTTGTGATGATTTCTGATCCCTTACCCTTTGAGCTGTCCGGCATGGTGGAACCTGCCAAGACCTGCTCTCTGGGTATGAAATACGCAAGCTCACCAACGTCAAGGTGACAACCCAATTTAGACACCCAAGTGTCCTTGAGTCCCTGTTGCTGGCAACACTACCCCCACAGCTGGGGAGGTATAAACTACTGTGTGCATCCTCCCATACACACTTGCAAGTAGTTTCTGCAGTGCAGCAAAAGGGACGGTCACTTGACCGTAAACACGGCCAATTGTGTTTGATGGAGCGCCAGGCCAAGCTGGAGGCACCGCAGTTACTGCTGGGCGTTGAACCCAGCTTTCTGCTGCAGTGGTGGGAGTACTTTACCTCTTACCACACCCAGACACCCCATAGACAGACAGACATGCTAAGCACTCAGGCGCAAGACGCAACCTAGAGCCTGGCCCCGCAAGACGCCAAGGCCAGTGACCATCAGTGTTCAAGGGCACCTCAAGCTAGCCCGCCAGACGAGAGGACAACTGACTGGTGAAGATGACACCTATAATATCTGAGAGGACCAAATAACCAGGCCAGTAGTAGGGTAAGTTTGTCTTTACTGTTCAACTGTCAACATCACCAAACAGACCTCAAAACATACTGAGTGGAGAGTAACACTGGATTTGGACACACCCCCCCAGCCCAGCACTTAAAGGAACAGAGACTATACTTACACAATTAGCCAACAACAGCAACTATGCATGATTAATACACAACAACACCGAGCAGCAACACGCAAGACTCAGTCTGTAGAAACCTGTGAACATACTGAAGAAAAGATAGACATAAAAGTTAAACCCTATAGAGCGTCGCAGTCCCGCCCCCTACCATGGACCAGGAAATGAATCCCAATGCATTTTTCCCATAGACATTTCTTAAAGTATTTATTTAAAGACGGTTACGCCGCGGACAAAGCCAACTCAAGTCGTGACAACTCATGACAACACAAACAATATTTTGGACCAAACAAATAATTACAAAGAAGAAAAACAACAAAAAAAGTGTTGTAACCTGCCGTTTTTTTCTTCTTTCTAATTATTTGTTCGGCCCAAAAAATTGTGTTTGTTGTCATGATTTGTCACGACTCGAGTTGGCTTTGTCCGCGGCGTAAACGTCTTTAAATAAATACTTTCTGAAATGTCTATGAGGAAAATGCATTGGGATTCATTTCCTGGTCCATGGTAGGGGGCGGGACTGCGACGCTCTATAGAGTAGTGAGACAGTGTCAAGTTTCTCTGGGAGGCCTAGCGCATGCGGAGGAACATGGCATACCTCCCAGATCCACTTCCGGCTGAAACATAACATGCCCATTGTTCGTTAAAAACAAACACTCAACATTATTCAGTATTTACCTTCAAAGATTCATTCTTATATCTCCAAGCACAGTATTTGTAGCGACCCTCGATTTATGAAAGAATACGAAATTGGATGGTCTCAACGGGTGTCGTTTATTTTTCTTCAGGCATAGATAAAGGTCATTTGAACACAGGGAAAACTATAAAATAGAATAAATAAATAAATAAATACTTTTAGAATCATAAACATTTCATAGTTTCACTCACTCAACAATAAATCAGTGCATTAGATGAATCACTACAGTATACAATCAATACAAATTGTTAATTTAAGGTCAATTACTTGTATTCTCTGTGGAGAATAAAAGGGGTTCAGTCCACTGAAGCTACAAACATCTTGATAGTTCAAGATGACCAAAACAACAGTCTGCATAAGCATGAACATTGCAAACAAACTTCTCATACCACATCGCACTGCTGCGTTCAAACACGCTGTCTCCCCCCCTCCGTCACTCTAGCTGTGTGTAGGTGAGTGAAGCTAACATGCTTCAGCTGCACTCTAACAGGACGTTTCACAATAAGGTACTGCAAACATACAGGAAGTGTCAAAATAAAATTCAGAAAGTAACAAAATAAGGCAAACAAAATAATCAAAGAAAATAACAAACTTTAAACTAAAGAAAAGATTGAAGTTAAAAGAACCAAGTGTCACCGACACTCATAGTATTATTTACCTACATATAACATTACAAACAATCAGAGCAGCGTGAAGACTAATAAACATCAAATCAAATGCATTTATTTGAAATCTATTTGGAGAATAATTCCGTTGAGATGCATCATCTTGTTTTTGAGGGGGTCGTCAAATCAATTGAATCTTGAGTGTTCCCTCCAGCATCTACTCCAGTCCCGGCACCTCCTGCCCCTCCTGTCCTTCAGGTGGTGACAGCCCGTTTCCAGATACCCCCTGCTCCTCCACTTCTAAGTGGGTTTCCTCCATCTCTGAATGGGTGTTTCAACACCCCAGGTCTGTCTGAGTTACAGTCTTAGATGCATCTTGCTTCTAGGAGTGCCTCTGTCGATGTTCCCATCGGAATCGGTCTTCCTCTTCAGAGAAGGGGAAGGCTCCCCGTCACTAAAGACGAAACGCCTCCGTACCTCCTCTCCGGGGAAGCTACAGAACACAGACAGCTGCATCTGTCCGTCTGTCCTGTAGACAGTCACCCTCCACTGGCGCGGGACCACCCGTCCCCCCAGCTCCCATGTGGCGGAGACACCGGAGATGACTCTGGCCAGCTGCTGGCCGTTTACCTCCACAAGGTCATACTGGTTGCCGTTGCGGGCATTCCCGCACCTGAAGGGTGGTGTTAGGGTGTCAGGGTGGGGCATAGTCACCAGAGACCCGGAGAATTCCTGGAAGAGAACATTGTTTTGGGTGGTCACCACCGCCGGTGGCGGCGTAGGAAGCCGCACTGGCCCCCACGTCTTAGTATGGGAGACGTAGCGAACACAGACACACTGCGGGATCCTAGGTATGAACGCTGGCCTCCACTGCTTAGTACGGCGATCATAGCGTGCGTACACCGGCCTCCACTCCTTTGTACGGTGGTCATAGTAACATGCACAGGGTCTCTCCTCAACAACGGGTGTGACGTCCTTTGGAGGTCTGAGGAGCTCCTTGCCGACCAGTACGAGTGAGGAAAGGTCACTCATCTTATCGATCCGGCGGTACAGCTCGGGAACGCACGCTGTGATGGTGGCCATGTCGTCATCAGTCAGGGGGCGGTTCCTCAGGTTGTCCATGTGAACGTTGATCTGCCTTCTGGAACGTGCACGTCCAGAAGTAGACGGCTCCTTGATCAACTTGATGTGATACTGCTCCATTCAGAGAGAGAGTTGTGCAAGGCAAGCTCTGATACACCTGTGAAAGAGAGATATACATTTATACAGTTAGTTTATTTATCAGCACAGCATTTGTACATACAGAATAATGGTTCCCATATTATACAGTTGACCGAAAAGGTATATACATCAGTTTATACAGCAGTCAGTTGTGGTACTAACTGTATGTAGCCCAAGTAAAATGTAAATACTAGGGCATCTCCATTTTTGAGGGGAGCCTACTAGCTTCCAAACTGTTAGACATTTAACTCACGCTACAAACAAACACACAGAGTTTTAAACTGCATAGGCTAACATAGCATTGAAATGACCGTTCTCCGGCTTACCAGTTGAAGAGGAAAAGTTAGTTGAAAAGCAACAAATATCAGCACTGCTGCAAGTTAAACGCTGGTTCCTCTCGTGGTTGTCGATGTATCCTCTCTGTTGGAAGTCTCAATGCGGTCTGAAGGTAAAACGGTGCGAGCGACTTTTATATCTTCAGCTCCTACGCGAGCTGTGGCCCGCCCCTCGTCGTTGATTATTCGGCTGTGGGCTGTCCCTGGTCGTTGATTGGTCGGTTTCAATGTCAAGTAATTTTTCAAAACGTCAAAGTTTTTTGGTTTTGTGTGTTTATTTTTGCGTTTTGCTACAGAGCACCGAAGTCCTGACGTCACTGCCCTCTACTACCAGTAGAGGGCCCTCTACTACCAGTAGAGGGCAGTGAGCGCCATGGTTCATGTATGTTTTTATAAGCATTGTACTCTCCATAGGGGGATTTTAGATCGCCTCATATAAGAACTGTGTTTGAAAAATAAACCGATCACCCCAGCCTTTTCACTCATATGGATATGAAGCATCGACTGAAGGTGGAAATGTAAAAATATACCCAAAGAGTAACAAAATAAGTGTTAGAAACGAGCCAAACAACCCAGAGACTACATTTCCGGGTAGGCTGCTCCTGCCCGCAGCCCGTCGCACAACAGAAACTGAACGTTAATTACGTTTATTTTTATTTTATTGATATATAATGTATCGTGGTTAGTACGAGTCGAGTCACCACCAGCTGAGCTTACGTCAACGAGGAATCTCAGGAACGCAATATGTTGACAGCTGGGCGTGACGTATATGCTCAGCGACATTGCATTCATATGTAGTTTCAAGGCTTTTGCGGTCACATTAATTCCATTTTCTCTAGAAACTGGCTGTATCAAATATGAATGGACATCATTACGACGCACAGCCACTCCCCTGACAGAAACGCCGAGGTGGTCGGTTTATTTTTCAAACACAGGCGACTGTGGCTCAGGAGGTAGAGCAGGTCGTCCAATGATCCATGGGTCGGCGGTTCGAATCCCGGCTCCTCCTGTCTACATGTCGAAGTGTCCTTGGGCAAGACACTGAACCCCAAATTGCTCCCGATGTGCTGGTTGGTACCTTGCATGGCTTCCGCCGCAATCGGTGTATGAATGTGTGTGTGAATGGGTGAATGTAATGCACAATCTATGTAAAGCGCCTTGGATAAAGGCGCTATATAAATGCACCATTTACCATTTATATGAAGCGACCTAAAATCGCCGTTTGGGGATCTCAATGCAAATAAACAAATACATGAACCTGGAGATTGACACCCTCTACTGAAAGTGACGTCAGACTTCGGAGCTCTATAGTTATTTTTTTTTAATGAAAGTGACACATACGTTACGTTTATTAACGTAATTAACTCCTGAAAGACAAGCCAATTAGGAACCGTTCTGTAACTTCTTTATCTACCTCCTATGACGATTTCCTGTTTTTGGCTATATAGAAAAGTATATTTGTACTCTCTAATTGTTATGATGAATTGAACATGGTGGGCCCTATTGTAAACAAGTGTAATACTTTATGGTGTCGTCCACATAACAGTTTTGTATTGAGTTGTGCTTGAAATGTACTGTAATTCTCCAATCTGTTAATACATTCATCAATCAATCAATCAATCTGTCATGTGGGCTACATTTACATAATTAACCGAATGCCCCATTAATTAAATGTAGCCCACATGACAGTACTGAGTACTGTCATCTGAGTACTGTTATGTGGGTGTGCTACATCTGTCATGTGGGCTACATTTACATAATGAATGGGGGGATTCGGTTAATGATGTAAATAGTAATTAGTTAGTTTACTATCAATAGAGTACTGAGTATAGACTACTGAGTACTCTATTGATAGTAAACTAACTAATCTATTCAATACACATAAACACCCCTGTTGTGTGAAGTTAAGGCCTTCGGTCTTGAACTTGACAGGGAACCTGAGGGGGGTTCAGGGGAGACCCTGCAACATGTGTTTACTAATGCTATAGCATCAAAATCAGTAGGCTACTTTAACTACTTAACCCTACTCACATCATCTATTTTAAAATAACAGATCAACGAGTTCACAGGATGGGTAAAATTGCAGTGGACGAATTTCACCAATATATGGTAAATGGTGTATTTATATAGTGCATTATTCACACATTCACACACACATTCATACACTGATGGCGGAGGAAAGCATGCAAGGAACCAACCTGCTCATCGGGAGCAATTAGGGGTTCAGAGTCTTGCTCAAGGACACTTCGGCACTAAAGTGCATTATTGGCTATTGCACACTGGACGCGTTTTCTGATTTTTAGCTGCGTTTTCCCATCGGTTTTCCGAAAAACGCGTCCAGTGTGCAATAGCCAATAATGCACTTTTGCACAAAATAACACCTGGACCTCTTTGGTGGGGACGTAAGAACTACAATTAAAGTAAGAAAGCCTTCTAGCATGGAATTCTCCTTTAACTCTGGGGGGATCCCGGGATCGAACTGGGAACCTTCTTCTGGTTCCCAACCCCTAATATACCCCACAGTATACACGCACGTGCACACACACACACACACACACACACACACACACACACACACACACACACACACACACACACACACACACACACACACACACAGTACCTCCTCCCTAGTGAAGGTCATTGTCATGGATGTCTCCGAACACGGTGGGCTGGATGAAGTACGGTACCCAGGCTCTGTCTAAGGGGTATATTAGGGGTTGGGAACCAGAAGAAGGTTCCCAGTTCGATCCCGGGATCCCCCCAGAGTTAGAAGGCTTTCTTACTTTAATTGTAGTTCTTACGTCCCCACCAAAGAGGTCCAGGTGTTATTTTGTGCAAAAGTGCATTATTGGCTATTGCACACTGGACGCGTTTTTCGGAAAACCGATGGAAAAACGCCGCTAAAAATCAGAAAACGCGTCCAGTGTGCAATAGCCAATAATGCACTTTAGTGCCGAAGTGTCCTTGAGCAAGACTCTGAACCCCTAATTGCTCCCGATGAGCAGGTTGGTTCCTTGCATGCTTTCCTCTGCCATCAGTGTATGAATGTGTGTGTGAATGTGTGAATAATGCACAATCTATGTAAAGCGCCTTGGATAAAGGCGCTATATAAATACACCATTTACCATATTCTGTATCAGTTATTTTAAAATAGATGATGTGAGTAGGGTTAAGTAGTTAAAGTAGCCTAATGATTTTGATGCTATAGCATTAGTAAACACATGTTGCAGGGTCTCCCCTGAACCCCCCTCAGGTTCCCTGTCAAGTTCAAGACCGAAGGCCTTAACTTCACACAACAGGGGTGTTTATGTGTATTGAATAGATTAGTTAGTTTACTATCAATAGAGTACTCAGTAGTCTATACTCAGTACTCTATTGATAGTAAACTAACTAATTACTATTTACATCATTAACCGAATCCCCCCATTCATTATGTAAATGTAGCCCACATGACAGATGTAGCACACCCACATGACAGTACTCAGATGACAGTACTCAGTACTGTCATGTGGGCTACATTTAATTAATGGGGCATTCGGTTAATTATGTAAATGTAGCCCACATGACAGATTGATTGATTGATTGATGAATTTATTAACAGATTGGAGAATTGCTCCCGATGAGCAGGTTGGTTCCTTGCATGCTTTCCTCCGCCATCAGTGTATGAATGTGTGTGTGAATGTGTGAATAATGCACAATCTATGTAAAGCGCCTTGGATAAAGGCGCTATATAAATACACCATTTACCATATATTGGTGAAATTCGTCCACTGCATTTTACCCATCCTGTGAACTCGTTGATCAGTTATTTTAAAATAGATGATGTGAGTAGGGTTAAGTAGTTAAAGTAGCCTACTGATTTTGATGCTATAGCATTAGTAAACACATGTTGCAGGGTCTCCCCTGAACCCCCCTCAGGTTCCCTGTCAAGTTCAAGACCGAAGGCCTTAACTTCACACAACAGGGGTGTTTCTGTGTATTGAATAGATTAGTTAGTTTACTATCAATAGAGTACTCAGTACTCTATACTCAGTACTCTATTGATAGTAAACTAACTAATTACTATTTACATCATTAACCGAATCCCCCCATTCATTATGTAAATGTAGCCCACATGACAGATGTAGCACACCCACATGACAGTACTCAAATGACAGTACTCAGTACTGTCATGTGGGCTACATTTAATGAATGGGGCATTCGGTTAATTATGTAAATGTAGCCCACATGACATATTGATTGATTGATGATTGTATTAACAGATTGGAGAATTACAGTACATTTCAAGCACAACTCAATACAAAACTGTTATGTGGACGACACCATAAAGTATTACACTTGTTTACAATAGGGCCCACCATGTTCAATTCATCACAACAATTAGAGAGTACAAATATACTTTTCTATATAGCCAAAAACAGGAAATCGTCATAGGAGGTAGATAAAGAAGTTACAGAACGGTTCCTAATTGGCTTGTCTTTCAGGAGTTAATTACGTTAATAAACGTAACGTATGTGTCACTTTAATTAAAAAAAAATAACAATTGCAAAACGCAAAAATAAACACACAAAACCAATTTTTTTACGTTAAGACAGTAGACAAAGTTCAAATACTAGCATTTGAACTTTGAAGTTTTGAAAAATTACTTGACATTGAAACCGACCAATCAACGACCAGGGACAGCCCACAGCCGAATAATCAACGACGAGGGGCGGGCCACAGCTCGCGTAGGAGCTGAAGATATAAAAGTCGCTCGCACCGTTTTACCTTCAAACCGCATTGAGACTTCCAACAGAGAGGATACATCGACAACCACGAGAGGAACCAGCGTTTAACTTGCAGCAGTGCTGATATTTGTTGCTTTTCAACTAACTTTTCCTCTTCAACTGGTAAGCCGGAGAACGGTCATTTCAATGCTATGTTAGCCTATGCAGTTTAAAACTCTGTGTGTTTGTTTGTAGCGTGAGTTAAATGTCTAACAGTTTAGAAGCTAGTAGGCTCCCCTCAAAAATGGAGATGCCCTAGTATTTACATTTTACTTGGGCTACATACAGTTAGTACCACAACTGACTGCTGTATAAACTGATGTATATACCTTTTCGGTCAACTGTATAATATGGGAACCATTATTCTGTATGTACAAATGCTGTGCTGATAAATAAACTAACTGTATAAATGTATATTTCTCTTTCACAGGTGTATCAGAGCTTGCCTTGCACAACTCTCTCTCTGAATGGAGCAGTATCACATCAAGTTGATCAAGGAGCCGTCTACTTCTGGACGTGCACGTTCCAGAAGGCAGATCAACGTTCACATGGACAACCTGAGGAACCGCCCCCTGACTGATGACGACATGGCCACCATCACAGCGTGCGTTCCCGAGCTGTACCGCCGGATCGATAAGATGAGTGACCTTTCCTCACTCGTACTGGTCGGCAAGGAGCTCCTCAGACCTCCAAAGGACGTCACACCCGTTGTTGAGGAGAGACCCTGTGCATGTTACTATGACCACCGTACAAAGGAGTGGAGGCCGGTGTACGCACGCTATGATCGCCGTACTAAGCAGTGGAGGCCAGCGTTCATACCTAGGATCCCGCAGTGTGTCTGTGTTCGCTACGTCCCCCGTACTAAGACGTGGGTGCCAGTGCGGCCTCCTACGCCGCCACCGGCGGTGGTGACCACCCAAAACAATGTTCTCTTCCAGGAATTCTCCGGGTCTCTGGTGACTATGCCCCACCCTGACACCCTAACACCACCCTTCAGGTGCGGGAATGCCCGCAACGGCAACCAGTATGACCTTGTGGAGGTAAACGGCCAG
Organism: Electrona antarctica; assembly: GCF_951216825.1. NCBI lineage: Eukaryota > Metazoa > Chordata > Actinopteri > Myctophiformes > Myctophidae > Electrona > Electrona antarctica. Next base: position 37,007,230 of record NC_136800.1, read on the forward strand.
CAGCTGGCCAGAGTCATCTCCGGTGTCTCCGCCACATGGGAGCTGGGGGGACGGGTGGTCCCACGCCAGTGGAGGGTGACTGTCTACAGGACAGACGGACAGATGCAGCTGTCTGTGTTCTGTAGCTTCCCCGGAGAGGAGGTACGGAGGCGTTTCGTCTTTAGTGATGGGGAGCCTTCCCCTTCTCTGAAGAGGAAGACCGATTCCGATGGGAACATCGACAGAGGCACTCCTAGAAGCAAGATGCATCTAAGACTGTAACTCAGACAGACCTGGGGTGTTGAAACACCCATTCAGAGATGGAGGAAACCCACTTAGAAGTGGAGGAGCAGGGGGTATCTGGAAACGGGCTGTCACCACCTGAAGGACAGGAGGGGCAGGAGGTGCCGGGACTGGAGTAGATGCTGGAGGGAACACTCAAGATTCAATTGATTTGACGACCCCCTCAAAAACAAGATGATGCATCTCAACGGAATTATTCTCCAAATAGATTTCAAATAAATGCATTTGATTTGATGTTTATTAGTCTTCACGCTGCTCTGATTGTTTGTAATGTTATATGTAGGTAAATAATACTATGAGTGTCGGTGACACTTGGTTCTTTTAACTTCAATCTTTTCTTTAGTTTAAAGTTTGTTATTTTCTTTGATTATTTTGTTTGCCTTATTTTGTTACTTTCTGAATTTTATTTTGACACTTCCTGTATGTTTGCAGTACCTTATTGTGAAACGTCCTGTTAGAGTGCAGCTGAAGCATGTTAGCTTCACTCACCTACACACAGCTAGAGTGACGGAGGGGGGGAGACAGCGTGTTTGAACGCAGCAGTGCGATGTGGTATGAGAAGTTTGTTTGCAATGTTCATGCTTATGCAGACTGTTGTTTTGGTCATCTTGAACTATCAAGATGTTTGTAGCTTCAGTGGACTGAACCCCTTTTATTCTCCACAGAGAATACAAGTAATTGACCTTAAATTAACAATTTGTATTGATTGTATACTGTAGTGATTCATCTAATGCACTGATTTATTGTTGAGTGAGTGAAACTATGAAATGTTTATGATTCTAAAAGTATTTATTTATTTATTTATTCTATTTTATAGTTTTCCCTGTGTTCAAATGACCTTTATCTATGCCTGAAGAAAAATAAACGACACCCGTTGAGACCATCCAATTTCGTATTCTTTCATAAATCGAGGGTCGCTACAAATACTGTGCTTGGAGATATAAGAATGAATCTTTGAAGGTAAATACTGAATAATGTTGAGTGTTTGTTTTTAACGAACAATGGGCATGTTATGTTTCAGCCGGAAGTGGATCTGGGAGGTATGCCATGTTCCTCCGCATGCGCTAGGCCTCCCAGAGAAACTTGACACTGTCTCACTACTCTATAGAGCGTCGCAGTCCCGCCCCCTACCATGGACCAGGAAATGAATCCCAATGCATTTTCCTCATAGACATTTCAGAAAGTATTTATTTAAAGACGTTTACGCCGCGGACAAAGCCAACTCGAGTCGTGACAAATCATGACAACAAACACAATTTTTTGGGCCGAACAAATAATTAGAAAGAAGAAAAAAACGGCAGGTTACAACACTTTTTTTGTTGTTTTTCTTCTTTGTAATTATTTGTTTGGTCCAAAATATTGTTTGTGTTGTCATGAGTTGTCACGACTTGAGTTGGCTTTGTCCGCGGCGTAACCGTCTTTAAATAAATACTTTAAGAAATGTCTATGGGAAAAATGCATTGGGATTCATTTCCTGGTCCATGGTAGGGGGCGGGACTGCGACGCTCTATAGGGTTTAACTTTTATGTCTATCTTTTCTTCAGTATGTTCACAGGTTTCTACAGACTGAGTCTTGCGTGTTGCTGCTCGGTGTTGTTGTGTATTAATCATGCATAGTTGCTGTTGTTGGCTAATTGTGTAAGTATAGTCTCTGTTCCTTTAAGTGCTGGGCTGGGGGGGTGTGTCCAAATCCAGTGTTACTCTCCACTCAGTATGTTTTGAGGTCTGTTTGGTGATGTTGACAGTTGAACAGTAAAGACAAACTTACCCTACTACTGGCCTGGTTATTTGGTCCTCTCAGATATTATAGGTGTCATCTTCACCAGTCAGTTGTCCTCTCGTCTGGCGGGCTAGCTTGAGGTGCCCTTGAACACTGATGGTCACTGGCCTTGGCGTCTTGCGGGGCCAGGCTCTAGGTTGCGTCTTGCGCCTGAGTGCTTAGCATGTCTGTCTGTCTATGGGGTGTCTGGGTGTGGTAAGAGGTAAAGTACTCCCACCACTGCAGCAGAAAGCTGGGTTCAACGCCCAGCAGTAACTGCGGTGCCTCCAGCTTGGCCTGGCGCTCCATCAAACACAATTGGCCGTGTTTACGGTCAAGTGACCGTCCCTTTTGCTGCACTGCAGAAACTACTTGCAAGTGTGTATGGGAGGATGCACACAGTAGTTTATACCTCCCCAGCTGTGGGGGTAGTGTTGCCAGCAACAGGGACTCAAGGACACTTGGGTGTCTAAATTGGGTTGTCACCTTGACGTTGGTGAGCTTGCGTATTTCATACCCAGAGAGCAGGTCTTGGCAGGTTCCACCATGCCGGACAGCTCAAAGGGTAAGGGATCAGAAATCATCACAAGGATCCAAAGCACTCCAGGCAGACGTCCAATGAGATAAAGATAAAGAAAAGATAAAGAAAACTTTATTGTCCATTAAATTGACATGAAATGGAAATTCGTCTTTGGCACACCGGCAGTCAGTTACAACAATAAAACATTACAAAAAATACACAGGTGCATTATAATACTATATAAAATGCATTCACATTAACACAACAGTGATCATGAGCAGTGGCGATTAGACTATTTAAACATTTTCTTATTTAAAATGTCCACAGCAGTTGGCACAAACGAAGTTTTGTAACCCTTCTTTTTAGCTAATTTTGCCCTAAGCCTCCTGCCCGATGGCAACAAGTCAATGAGAAGATAAAGCCGCTGCCTTGCTTTTTTGTAAATGTTATCTGCATTGGTCTGAAAGGTGAGTTTATTGTCTATGGTCGTTCCCAGACATTTAAAGTCACTGACCTGCTCCACTTCCTCCCCACTCATAGTCAGAGGCGGATTTAACGTTGGGCTAGGGTGGGCTGAAGCCCGGCGGCCCCCGACTAGGGGGGCCCCAAAAACAAATATATATATTTTTTTTATTTTTTTTATTTTTTGAATTATAAAATTGTAAAGTGAAATCCAATTCAAGTGAAATGTGTGTATTGTTATTGTATTTAGTTGTATTATGGTTAAACCATTGAGAGCTTCTGCCTGCCTGCCTCTCTTTTTAGGGGCCTGGGTACCCCAAAATGAAAACAAAATAGCCCAAAAAAAATTCGGCCTCGCGGCTGCACCGCTCGGCCAAATCGCGGGACGCGTGGCTCTGCCGCGCGCCCCAAGGGGGGCCCTCAAATTTGCTCCAGCCCGGGGGCCCTCAGCAAGGTAAATCCGGCTCTGTTCATAGTAACAGGCCTAAAGATGGACCCTGAGCCCTCTGCTCTTGACCCCCCTCCCAAGCACAGCTCCTTGGTCTTAGTGACATTAAGGTCAAGGAAGCTGCTGTCAAACCAGGTGGCAATATGGTCGATGTGCTGGGAGTAAGAGGGACTGGAAACGTCCTGCAGGCAGGCAACCAGGGCCATGTCGTCAGCGTACTTTCTGAGAGAGAAGTCTTTATTGTTGTATTTCAACTCATTTGTGTATAGGGAGAATAACAGAGGGGATAAAACGCACCCCTGTGGCACGCCAGTGTTTAGGACAAGGCAGTCAGACAGAGTGTTATTAATACAGACTCGCTGGGGTCTCTCTCTCAGGAACTCCATAATCCACAAAATGAGATTGCTACTGACGTTCAGGTCACACAGGCGTTTTAGGAGAAGATGGGGTTGGACCGTATTAAAAGCAGAGGAGAAGTCCATAAAAAGGACACGGACGTATGTTTTGGGTTTGTCTAAATGACTATGTATTTTGTCCAATAAAGTTAGAGTGGCATCCTCTACAGTCTACACCTCGACTGCCTCTATAAGCAAACTGATACCACTGTGGAGCATGCTATGAGGTGCGTAAGACCCCTACAACATGCACACTGAGCAGTGACCCCAGGTAAAACACACACACACACACACACACACACACACACACACACACACACACACATTGGATATCAGCAGATATACAAGCTCATATCTGCCATTTGTGAACATTTTAGAAAAATCTTGAAGTGTTTCACATGGTGGTCTGCGGCCAAATGCATATCAATTTGAGAACTACTGATTTAGAAGGGATTTGTAGAATCGGCCTTGGGTCCTATTGGGGTAACACTAAATTAGTTAAATTAAAAATGTCAGTGTAGATTGGGATCTCATCAATAAAGGTTGAATAAAATGGGGGTCCGTGGCTGAATGTCAGAGGTCGAACTACTAGTATTGATTATGCACTGATGATTTGAGGCATGAAGATGGTGAAATGTAAAGAGCCAGTATATGAACACAACCTGTTCTGTGCAGGTGGATGAGGAGCAATTTAAGAAGATCTTGGGCTACATCAGCAGTGGGAAGAAGGAGGGAGCCAGGCTGATGTGTGGAGGAGGCGTGTCCTTAGACAGAGCCTGGGTACCGTACTTCATCCAGCCCACCGTGTTCGGAGACATCCATGACAATGACCTTCACTAGGGAGGAGGTACTGTGTGTGTGTGTGTGTGTGTGTGTGTGTGTGTGTGACACACACACCCACATAAATAGGCCTTATGCAGCCGACACTTCCACGTTCAGCTTGGGCCGCCGGAACGCTTCCGGTCGGGAGAAACTCATTCACTGTGAACTACGGTCGTGATTTTGTAGGAATAAAGTTCAGTACTTTATACAACACTATTTCATTTGATAATGTGATGCCATAGTTTTTCATAGTTTGTATTATTTGTGTTGCGACGTTGACATGATGACATGAGTTAGAAACGTCTTAAAGGAGCATTCAGTGATTTGGATGATTTGGAAAACCACCCAGTCCGCCCCGGTAACAAAATGTGCACATGCACGCTCTACAGTGGGGGGAAGAAGTGCAACAGGCCAACAGCATGTGCACCAAGGCCCGCCCCCAGTCGATCATGATCGGAGGAAGGCCCCTCTCATCCTGATTGGATGAAGGCTTTGCCACCCGCCACCAAAACTGAAACTAGGGTTTTTTGACCCCAGGGGCTCACTGGGGACAGGGAAGAACTCCTTATATGGTCAGCACACTCTATAGTAGGGAGGATTATCCAGAAAAAAATAAAAAATAAGTGATATTTGAATTAAGTAAAATCACTGAATATACCTTTAAATCTCCTGTTAAAAACGAGAGCTCTTCATGTATTTCTCCGTTGTTGCCATGTCCGCTTGTTATAAGCGACTTGGGGCTTGGCTTCTTTTCATAGACCTGGTTGCTTATTTCTCTCACACAATCTGGCAACACCGGTTGTTTACACTGCTGTGTATAACAGCTGGAGACAGAGGTAGGTGTCGCCAAATTGTGTGAGAGAAATAAGCAATCAGGTCTATGAAAAGAAGCCAAGCCCCAATAGAGCACCGAAGTCCTGACGTCACTGCCCTCTACTACCAGTAGAGGGCAGTGAGCGCCATGGTTCATGTATGTTTTTATAAGCATTGTACTCTCCATAGGGGGATTTTAGATCGCCTCATATAAGAACTGTGTTTGAAAAATAAACCAATCACCCCGGCCTTTTCACTCATATGGATATGAAGCATCGACTGAAGGTGGAAATGTACAAATATACCCAAAGAGTAACAAAATAAGCGTTAGAAACGAGCCAAACAACCCAGAGACTACATTTCCGGGTAGGCTGCTTCTGCCCGCAGCCCGTCGCACAACAGAAACTGAACGTTAATTACGTTTATTTTTATTTTTATTTTATTGATATATAATGTATCGTGGTTAGTACGAGTCGAGTCACCACCAGCTGAGCTTACGTCAACGAGGAATCTCAGGAACGCAATATGTTGACAGCTGGGCGTGACGTATATGCTCAGCGACATTGCATTCATATGTAGTTTCAAGGCTTTTGCGGTCACATTAATTCCATTTTCTCTAGAAACTGGCTGTATCAAATATGAATGGACATCATTAACGACGCACAGCCACTCCCCTGACAGAAAGCCGAGGTAGTCGGTTTATTTTTCAAACACAGTTCTTATATGAAGCGACCTAAAATCGCCGTTTGGGGATCTCAATGCAAATAAACAAATACATGAACCTGGAGATTGACGACCTCTACTGAAAGTGACGTCAGACTTCGGAGCTCTATTCGCTTATAACAAGCGGACATGGCAACAACGGAGAAATACATGAAGAGCTCTCGTTAGCTCTCGTTAGCTCTCGTTAACAGGAGATTTAAGACGTTTCTAACTCATGTCATCATGTCAACGTCGCAACACAAATATTACAAACTATGAAAAACTATGGCATCACATTATCAAATGAAATAGTGTTGTATAAAGTACTGAACTTTATTCCTTCAAAATCACGACCGTACGTTCACAGTGAATGAGTTTCTCCCGACCGGAAGCGTTCCGGCTGATATCCAATGTGTGTGTGTGTGTGTGTGTGTGTGTGTGTGTGTGTGTGTGTGTGTGTGTGTGTTTTACCTGGGGTCACTGCTCAGTGTGCATGTTGTAGGGGTCTTACGCACCTCATAGCATGCTCCACAGTGGTATCAGTTTGCTTATAGAGCCAGTCGAGGTGTAGACTGTAGAGGATGCCACTCTAACTTTATTGGACAAAATACATAGTCATTTAGACAAACCCAAAACATACGTCCGTGTCCTTTTTATGGACTTCTCCTCTGCTTTTAATACGGTCCAACCCCATCTTCTCCTAAAACGCCTGTGTGACCTGAACGTCAGTAGCAATCTCATTTTGTGGATTATGGAGTTCCTGAGAGAGAGACCCCAGCGAGTCTGTATTAATAACACTCTGTCTGACTGCCTTGTCCTAAACACTGGCGTGCCACAGGGGTGCGTTTTATCCCCTCTGTTATTCTCCCTATACACAAATGAGTTGAAATACAACAATAAAGACTTCTCTCTCAGAAAGTACGCTGACGACATGGCCCTGGTTGCCTGCCTGCAGGACGTTTCCAGTCCCTCTTACTCCCAGCACATCGACCATATTGCCACCTGGTTTGACAGCAGCTTCCTTGACCTTAATGTCACTAAGACCAAGGAGCTGTGCTTGGGAGGGGGGTCAAGAGCAGAGGGCTCAGGGTCCATCTTTAGGCCTGTTACTATGAGTGGGGAGGAAGTGGAGCAGGTCAGTGACTTTAAATATCTGGGAACGACCATAGACAATAAACTCACCTTTCAGACCAATGCAGATAACATCTACAAAAAGGCAAGGCAGCGGCTTTATCTTCTCAGGAAACTGAGAAGTTTTAATGCCAGTAAACACACCCTGACCATGGTCTATAGATCACTCACTGAGAGTGTTCTCACTTTTAACATCGTGTCCTGGTTTGGGAATCTCTCAGTTAGAGATAAAAACAAGCTCACCCAGGTAGTCAACCAGGCAAGTAAGATCATTGGAGACAAACAATTGCAACTTCAGGACATATACAAACCGCTCCATAACCAAAAAAGCAATTCAGATTTACAATGATTCTACCCATCCTTTTCACTCTGAATTTGACTTGTTGCCATCGGGCAGGAGGCTTAGGGCAAAATTAGCTAAAAAGAAGGGTTACAAAACTTCATTTGTGCCAACTGCTGTGGACATTTTAAATAAGAAAATGTTTAAATAGTCTAATCGCCACTGCTCATGACTGTTGTGTTAATGTGAATGCATTTTATATAGTATTTGAATGCACCTGTGTATTTTTTGTAATGTTTTATTGTTGTAACTGACTGCCGGTGTGCCAAAGACGAATTTCCATTTTATGTCAATTTAATGGACAATAAAGTTTTCTTTATCTTTATCTCCTTGGACGTCTGCCTGGAGTGCTTTGGATCCTTGTGATGATTTCTGTAACAGGTTTGTTTTATCTATGGATTGTCCTTAGTCTGATCCCTTACCCTTTGAGCTGTCCGGCATGGTGGAACCTGCCAAGACCTGCTCTCTGGGTAAGAAATACGCAAGCTCACCAACGTCAAGGTGACAACCCAATTTAGTCATGGCCAATTGCCCCAAGTGTCCTTGAGTCCCTGTTGCTGGGACCACTACCCCCACAGCTGGGGAGGTATAAACTACTGTGTGCATCCTCCCATACACACTTGCAAGTAGCTTCTGCAGTGCAGCAAAAGGGACGGTCACTTGATCCGTCGCCAGCTTAAGTTCCCACCCGTAAACACGGCCAATTGTGTTTGATGGAGCGCCAGGCCAAGCTGGAGGCACCGCAGTTACTGCTGGGTGTTGAACCCAGCTTTCTGCTGCAGTGGTGGGAGTACTTTACCTCTTACCACACCCAGACGCCCCATAGACAGACAGACATGCTAAGCACGATAACGGATGATTTCGCCGTTCCAATGGAGAGATAACGGTCGAATCCGCTGAAGCACTCAGGCGCAAGACGCAACCTAGAGCCTGGCCCCGCAAGACGCCAAGGCCAGTGACCATCAGTGTTCAAGGGCACCTCAAGCTAGCCCGCCAGACGTGAGGACAACTGACTGGTGAAGATGACACCTATAATATCTGAGAGGACCAAATAACCAGGCCAGTAGTAGGGTAAGTTTGTCTTTACTGTTCAACTGTCAACATCACCAAACGGACCTCAAAACATACTGAGTGGAGAGTAACACTGGATTTGGACACACACCCCCAGCCCAGCACTTAAAGGAACAGAGACTATACTTACACAATTAGCCAACAACAGCAACTATGCATGATTAATACACAACACGCAAGACTCAGTCTGTAGAAACCACCCCTTAACCTTAACTGACTTATCAATATCACAACATTTTTTTGTTTAGTTCGATCAAGTCAACAGTGCAACATCAATCACCACACTAAACATTACATCCACTATTTCTCACAGAAAAGGCATAGGCCGAAGCTCAAAGCTTATTAATGCCTATCCTTTGTACCGGTCATTTTTTTCACTAACATGCTCATTGTTCGTTAAAAACAAACACTCAACATTATTCAGTATTTACCTTCAAAGATTCATTCTTATACCTCCAAGCACAGTATTTGTAGCGACCCTCGATTTATGAAAGAATACGAAATTGGATGGTCTCAACGGGTGTCGTTTATTTTTCTTCAGGCATAGATGAAGGTCATTTGAACACAGGGAAAACTATAAAATAGAATAAATAAATAAATAAATAAATAAATACTTTTAGAATCATAAACATTTCATAGTTTCACTCACTCAACAATAAATCAGTGCATTAGATTAATCACTACAGTATACAATCAAGACAAATTGTTAATTTAAGGTCAATTACAATGCAGTGACACAATAACTAAATTAATTTCAATGCAAGACAAATACCAAGGCAAATGTTCTCATACCGCGTCGCACTGCTGCGTTCAAACAGCTGTCTCCCTCCGTCACTCTAGCTGTGTGTAGGTGAGTGAAGCTAACATGCTTCAGCTGCACTCTAACAGGACGTTTCACAATAAGGTACTGCAAACATACAGGAAGTGTCAAAATAAAATACAGAAAGTAACAAAATAAGGCAAACTAAATAATCAAAGAAAATAACAAACTTTAAACTAAAGAAAAGATTGAAGTTAAAAGTCACCGACACTCATAGTATTATTTACCTACATATAACATTACAAACAATCAGAGCAGTGGTGTACCTCGTGAAGACTAATAAACATAAAATCAAATGCATTTATTTGAAATCTATTTGGAGAATAATTCCGTTGAGATGCATCATTTCGTTTTTGAGGGGGTCGTCAAATCAATTGAATCTTGAGTGTTCCCTCCAGCATCTACTCCAGTCCCGGCACCCCCTGCTCCTCCACTTCTAAGTGGGTTTCCTCCATCTCTGAATGGGTGTTTCAACACCCCAGGTCTGTCTGAGTTACAGTCTTAGATGCGTCTTGCTTCTAGGAGTGCCTCTGTCGATGTTCCTATCGGAATCGGTCTTCCTCTTCATTAAAGGGGAAGGCACCCCGTCACTAAAGACAAAACGCCTCCGTACCTCCTCTCCGGGGAAGCTACAGAACACAGACAGCTGCATCTGTCCGTCTGTCCTGTAGACAGTCACCCTCCACTGGCGCGGGACCACCCGTCCCCCCAGCTCCCATGTGGCGGAGACACCGGAGATGACTCTGGCCAGCTGCTGACCGTTTACCTCCACAAGGTCATACTGGTTGCCGTTGCGGGCATTCCCGCACCTGAAGGGTGGTGTTAGGGTGTCAGGGTGGGGCATAGTCACCAGAGACCCGGAGAATTCCTGGAAGAGAACATTGTTTTGGGTGGTCACCACCGCCGGTGGCGGCCGCACTGGCACCCACGTCTTAGTAAGGGGGACGTAGCGAACACAGACACACTGCGGGATCCTAGGTATGAACGCCGGCCTCCACTGCTTAGTACGGCGGTCATAGCGTGCGTACACCGGCCTCCACTCCTTAGTACAGTGGTCATAGTAACATGCACAGGGTCTCTCTGTGACGTCCTTTGGAGGTTTGAGGAGCTGCTTGCCGACCAGTACGAGTGAGGACAGGTCAGTCATCTTATCGATCCGGCGGTACAGCTCGGGAACGCACGCTGTGACGGCGGCCATGTCGTCATCAGTCAGGGGGCGGTTCCTCAGGTTGTCTATGTGAACGTTGATCTGCCTTCTGGAATGTGCACGTCCAGAAGTAGACGGCTCCTTGATCAACTTGATGTGATACTGCTCCATTCAGAGAGAGAGAGGGGGGGGGGGGGGTGCTCTGTGGAGAGATAGGGGGCGTGCTCTGAGAGAGAGAGGAGAGTTGTGCAAGGCAAGCTCTGATACACCTGTGAAAGAGAGATACATTTATACAGTTAGTTTATTTATCAGCACAGCATTTGTACATACATAATCATGGTTCCCATATTATACAGTTGACCGAAAATGTATACACATCAGTTTATACAGCAGTCAGTTGTGGTACTAACTGTAGCCCAAGTAAAATGTAAATACTAATGCATCTCCATTTTTGAGGGGAGCCTCAAAAATGGCTCCCAAATGGCTCTCAAAAATGGATGGGACCCTCCTATATTCAGCTATAGTGTAGATTTTTGTCTAAACACAAACATTAAATGCCATTGACAATGAATGGAGAATTTCATAATGTAGATGAGCAAATAGACATGTTACGTCAAGATGATGGGCAACGATGACACAGGCAGCAATCGTTAACGTCAAGCCACTTTATCCATTCCACACTAACTTTTTACTAGCTTCTAAACGTTTAGACATTTAACTCACGCTACAAACAAACACATGGAGTTTTAAACTGCATACATAGGCTAACATTCGTTCTCCGGCTTACCAGTTGAAGAGGAAAAGCTAGTTGAAAATCAACAAATATCAGCACTGCTGCAAGTTAAATGCTTGTTCCTCTCGTGGTTGTCGATGTATCCTCTCTGTTGGAAGTCTCAATGCGGTCTGAAGGTAAAACGGTGCGAGCGACTTTTATATCTTCAGCTCCTACGCGAGCTGTGGCCCGCCCCTCGTCGTTGATTATTCGGCTGTGGGCTGTCCCTGGTCGCTGATTGGTCGGTTTCAATGTCAAGTAATTTTTCAAAAGTTCAAAGTTCAAATGCTAATTTTTGAACTTTGTCTACTGTCTTAACGTAACAAATTGGTTTCGTGTGTTTATTTTTGCGTTTTGTTTTAATTAAAGTGACACATACGTTACGTTTAGAGGAGAAAATATGAGCCGTTGAATGTTGTAGCACCACTGCGGGCCACTGAGCAGATCTTAACGTAATTAACTCCTGAAATTATTATTTCCATCAGCTGTGGTGTGGTGGTGTACGTGTGTGTGTGTGTGTGTGTGTGTGTGTGTGTGTGTGTGTGTGTGTGTGTGTGTGTGTGTGTGTGTGTGTGTGTGTGTGTGTGTGTGTGTGTGTGTGTGTGTGTGTGTGTGTGTGTGTGTGTTATGTGTATACTGTACACAACAACCACGGACGCGGATTGACAGTTTACATCACGTCAGAGCACGTTCAAGACATGCCAATAAGGAACCGTTCTGTAACTTCTTTATCTACCTCCTATGACGATTTCCTGTTTTTGGCTATATAGAAAAGTATATTTGTACTCTCTAATTGTTATGATGAATTGAACATGGTGGGCCCTATTGTAAACAAGTGTAATACTTTATGGTGTCGTCCACATAACAGTTTTGTATTGAGTTGTGCTTGAAATGTACTGTAATTCTCCAATCTGTTAATAAATTCATCAATCAATCAATCAATCTGTCATGTGGGCTACATTTACATAATTAACCGAATGCCCCATTAATTAAATGTAGCCCACATGACAGTACTGAGTACTGTCATCTGAGTACTGTCATGTGGGTGGGCTACATCTGTCATGTGGGCTACATTTACATAATTAATCAGGGGATTCGGTTAATTATGTAAATAGTAATTTGTTAGTTTACTATCAATAGAGTACTGAGTATAGAGTACTGAGTACTCTATTGATAGTAAACTAACTAATCATCATCATCATCATATCATCATCATCATATCATATCATCATCATCATACTATAATCATACTATAATCATCATATATATATATATATATATATATATATATATATATATATATACTATAATAATATATAATATACATACATACATACATACATACATACATACATACATACATACATACATACATACATACATATATATATAATATGGTGTCGTCCACATAACAGTTTTGTATTGAGTTGTGCTGTACTGTAATTCTCCAATCTGTTAATAAATTCATCAATCAATCAATCAATCTGTCATGTGGGCTACATTTACATAATTAACCGAATGCCCCATTAATTAAATGTAGCCCACATGACAGTACTGAGTACTGTCATCTGAGTACTGTCATGTGGGTGGGCTACATCTGTCATGTGGGCTACATTTACATAATTAATCGGGGGATTCGGTTAATTATGTAAATAGTAATTTGTTAGTTTACTATCAATAGAGTACTGAGTATAGAGTACTGAGTACTCTATTGATAGTAAACTAACTAATCATCGGGGGATAATTAACCGAATGCCCCATTAATTAAATGTAGCCCACATGACAGTACTGAGTACTGTCATCTGAGTACTGTCATGTGGGTGGGCTACATCTGTCATGTGGGCTACATTTACATAATTAATCGGGGGATTCGGTTAATTATGTAAATAGTAATTTGTTAGTTTACTATCAATAGAGTACTGAGTATAGAGTACTGAGTACTCTATTGATAGTAAACTAACTAATCATCATCATCATCATCATCATATCATAGCCCCCCCAGCTATTCATGTCAGTGGAAGTTGCTCAGTGGCGATTTGAAGCACCCGGAAGACTGCCGGAAGTACCGTCTCAGAACGTCTACTTCCGCATTTGACCACCAAATTTTGGTGGTCAAATGCGGAAGTGCAACCGAGCGCTCAATGTTAAAGCCCAGCTGCACGGGGTTTCCCGGTCATGAATACACGGGTCCGCCTGTAGTCCCTCCTCCTACCACTAGGGCCCAGAGCTTCAACGTTGAATAGCCTCACTGGCCCCTTGCGCTGGACCCACTGCTGCTTTCACATGTTGACTTCCACCACTTCCGACATCAACAGCCCACGTAAACTTTCCAAACTACTTTCGCTGTGCGCGCACGCGTGTGTGTGTGTGTGTGTGTGCAAACTACTTTCGCTGTGCACTCGCGCACGCGCGTGTGTGTGTCAGCGCGTCACGTGTGTGCACACGTGGACAAGCGCACATTTTCTGTGTAGCGTGCGTGTGTGCGTGGCGTGCGTGTGCGTACGCCTGGCCAAGTGCACATTTTGAGTGGGGATGCAACCGTCTTCAGTTCGTGCGGCTAAACACAACACAAGATACAACTGCCTTTCCTCTCCCACGGTCCACCCCCCCCCACACACACACACACACACACACACACACACACACACACACACTCAGCGTGAAGTGGCTACAGCGCACGCTCCGGCGAAAACGGCTAATCTACAAACTCACAACATCAAAGGTTGCAAAAGCCATGAGTTCTCTCAAGCCAAAGCTCACCATTTGACACCATTTTGGACGCAAATGCACCTGCAATTGGATCTGTGCGACTTACCAAATATATCTGCGAGTACCTGTGCGACTGTCCATACTTTCTGTGGTGCATGTCAAACTGGGGGTCCTTGATACTTTTCAAATAGGGGTATGTGGGCTAATAAGTGTAAATGTTGCGGTCCTTTCCATGAAAACGTTTCCCTACCATGCATTTGTAAGAATACTTTCATGTTATACTGCTGTTTTTATTCATTACAAAAACACACACAAATATATTATACAAGTTGAAATATATCAGAACGGGTAAGGACTAGTCTATTCAATACACAGAAACACCCCTGTTGTTGTGTGAAATTAAAGCTTTCTGTCTTGAACTTGACAGGGAACCTGAGGGGGGTTCAGGGGAGACCCTGTGTAACAGAGTTTAGTGGGTTCCACTTGCTCCATCAGTAATGACGTTTCTTATTGGTTAGTGGGCGGCGCCTCATTGAATAACACTGGTGTCCACGTTTAGAGTGGTGTCAGTCTAACATGAGACATGCCCATGGTAAGATGTGTTCCTCAGCACACTATATTTTCAACAAGAGTCTGTATGTTTACTGTGATACTGTGATGAATACTAGTTGTTCTAAAAACATGCTCTTGGTCACACTGTTAATTCTGTTATAGACGTGCTGAGGATTGGGTGTGTTACACAGACAGAAACTGACCAGATACGTCTGTGTATTTACCAGGTACATTGTGTTGTTATTTCATTGAAAACTGTGCGGTATGTTTATTGATTTGGTCAGTCTAACATGAGACATGCCCATGACGTGCTGAGGATTGGGTGTGTTACACAGACAGAAACTGACCAGATACGTCTGTGTATTTACCAGATTAAACTGCAGTGTCAACAAAGAGAGAAGTCGTCCGGAACTTCATTATTCCACAACACAACGCACATCACACGTTACAGTGGTGCCGTGACCCATTTCCTGGTTTCATCGCGGGAGCACCAACTGCACCGTATCGTTCCAGGAATTGGACTGGTGACGTTGCTATTCCAGGAATTCAACTATGCAATACTACGTGGAGGGGGGTGTAATAATATTCCCTCGCCACCAGAGGGCATAGTGTATTAGGATTCCATTCTGTTGCTCTTTGGGGCTTGAAAGCACAGCTGTTTGCGCAACATTAGTGACTTTTGTTGTTGTTTTTTTTGTTTTGTTTTTATATATATATTTCTCTGCACAGTAGAGAGTAGAGAGCACAGTGAATTTTTGATGCAACTAGTGTTTTATGACACTCACTGATTTTCTTGTTTTTATTTTCTTTACTTGAC
This sequence comes from Electrona antarctica, assembly GCF_951216825.1. Taxonomy (NCBI): domain Eukaryota; kingdom Metazoa; phylum Chordata; class Actinopteri; order Myctophiformes; family Myctophidae; genus Electrona; species Electrona antarctica. The sequence goes on from NC_136800.1 coordinate 37,022,792, forward strand.
TGCATTATGGATGCTGGATTTGGGAGGGGCAGGGGTGCATTTTGCACACCAGTTTCAGGCAGGGGCAGACAGAGGTTTCAGTTGCCACAGGGTACATCTACCCCTATGCCTGGCCGTGTGAGGTTGCCAGGTAGTGATGACATGTTTAGTATTGCGAGAGGTACACTACATTCTACTCCAATTACATTGGTTGATGACAACAGACACAGAATTCAGTTATCTACCCCTATGCCTGATCTTGAGTCTTTTCCAAGTGACAATGTTACAGAGAATGTACTGCCACAAGTTAGTGCTGTGTGTTCAAACCGCCAGGGAGCTGTGGGTGGGTCTGTGAGCTATATAGCAGAAATAGCCACGGAGATTGGCCTTTCAATTGGCGAAAGTATTGCCTCATGCATTGAGTCAAAATTGGGCATTGGGATGAAATCCAATATGACTGGGAACACACAACATTCAGTGGGTTTAGATCCTTCCATCTTGAATGTAGTAGTGAAGTCTGAGGTCAAGGAACCGGCAGGATTTAAAGGGGACAGCTCTGATGCTTTTACAATACTTGAATGGGAGGCAGTAATGATGAGGTATTTAAATAAGAAGGGGTTCCCAGTGGCAGATCAGGCTGAAGAAGTGCTAGGTAAACTCATGGGGAGGGCACGTGAGGTGGTTAGAGTGGGTATACGCAGCAATCCATCTATTAACCTGTCTACAGGCCCGGGTCCCATCTTTGACATACTAAAGCAGCATTTCTGTGACACAGTTAGCTCTAGTATGCCACTCGCTGATTTTTATGCCACATTGCCATTCCCAACTGAACGCCCATTTGATTACTGGCTCAGACTGAATAGGGCTATGGAGGTGACGGAGGACTGTCTGAGGAGACAGAGTAAGACATTTGACGACCCATCCCGTGAGCTTAGTGCCATGTTTGTACGCTATTGCCCTGACCCTGAGCTCTCTCTCATATTTAAGTGCAAGTCGCTGCAGCAGTGGACAGCTGCGGAGATTCATGAGAAGCTAGTTGAACACAGGAGAGATAGAGGGCCCTCGTCTCGTCCTGTCACGGTGGCAGCTATTACCACACAACGGCAGGAAATCAGTCCGACTGTTCACATCACAGAATCTGCCAGTAAGCCTAGCACTGATCATGTCCCTGTGCAAGTTACAAATCAGTCCCCTCAAAATACCCCTGACAGACTGGATCGTCTGATTTCTATGTTGGAACGGGTTCTGGAGCAGAAACCACTGCAAGCCCAGACCCACACTGGAATGAACAGTAGTGTTCCTCAAAGAGGCCAGAGGAACCGATTTAGGCCTGCAATGCCATGTGGTGTGTGCGGAGATGTTGGGCACACTACTGTTTTCCACTGTAGGGCCAACCACCTATGCTTCTTATGTCATGCATCTGGGCACACACGTGCAGAGTGCCCGCAGTCAGCAGCCACACAGACAGTGAATGTGGTGCCAGAGGGACCTACTGATTCACGTCAGGGAAACTAGTTGGCCGGCATGTGGACGGGGCAAGTGTTTGGCCTTATTCTGAACCCCTAGATGTGATGAATGATGAGATTGAATCTGTTTACCGAAGTGTGTGTGAGGAGAGACGATTGGGACAGAGAGTCATCCTGCAGAACATTCAGAGACTACCTCCTTATGATGACTTGTTCTATGAGAATATTGTGCTTGGTGGCAAAGTGAATGTGAACGCCATGCTGGATAGTGGATCGATGGCTTGTACTGTGAGCTCAGACGTCATACCTCAGCTGTTAAAGGACGGAGTGTTGACCAGCCCCTCACTGCTACCTACCGACGTGGTTATAGTTGGATGTGGTGGGTTGAGAACAAGGCCTTCAGGGGTGTGTGACCTGGAGGTGGAATTGTTTGGCTGCCATGTAATAGTCCCGACTCTGGTGGTCGATGGCCAAGTTGATGACTTAATTATTGGGAGTAATCTGTTGAGATATTTGATTCGCCAACTGAAGTTGGAGAAAGGCTTGATGAGTGACATTCTTCCAGCAGAGCACGGTGAAGCCAGAAACAGCAAGCTACTGAGTTTAGTGGCTAATGTGGAGAGATGGAGGGGTGACGACGTGCCTGATAAGGTGGGGACTGTCAAGATCAAGGGAGCAGTGACTTTGGAGCCCATGAGTGAGCACCTCGTCTGGGGCCAGCTACAGAGCAGGACTGACATGTCAGTGGGCAGTGCAGTCATTATTGAGCCCAGCAGTGCTAGATCGAGGCCAAGTTCTGTTCTCGTTGGGAAGACAGTGGCTCTGCTGAGAAGCGATGGTTGGCTGCCACTGAAAGTTATTAACCCCTCTAGTGAGCCTGTGACCCTGAGGCGGAACGCGAAGCTGGCTGACGTCTACCCGTGCATGGCACTGGAAGAATTTGACTGTTCTGATGTTGATGATGCTCCTCAGCCCTTTGTGCATCAACTGGTGCAGAGGTCAGCTGGCTCTCAGGTTGACTGTCCAGTGGGGTCGAGTCTCACTGGTGACACTTCCAGCATCTCTGAATGTGAGAGCCATGACAGACGGGATGATCAGCCTGACTCGGTTCTGCATGAGTTAGGGTTGACGGACATAGATGTTGACTCCTGTGATGTGTCCCCTGAGTGCAGGAAGAAGCTGCTTGACCTGGTGGCCCAGTACCACACTATCTTCTCTAGGCATAAGCTGGATTGTGGCAAAGCTACTGGCTGTTACCACCGCATTCGCCTCCTTGATGAGAAGCCCTTTCGGTTGCCATACCGACGCGTCGCACCCACTCAGTATGAGAAGCTCAGACAAGCTCTGAATGAGATGGAGGAACAGGAGATCATACGGAAATCCTGTAGCGATTTTGCCTCACCGCTGGTGCTTGTCTGGAAAAAGTCAGGTGATCTAAGGCTGTGCACTGACTTCCGGTGGATTAATGCGCGCACCATCAAAGACGCCCACCCCCTTCCTCACCAAGCTGATGCTTTGGCCGCGCTGGGTGGAAATGCCTACTTCTCCACCATGGACCTCACCTCCGGATATTACAACGTTGAGATGCATGAGGAAGATAAGAAGTATACGGCTTTCACGTCACCGTTTGGGTTGTACGAATATAATCGTATGCCCCAGGGCCTATGCAACAGCCCTGCTACATTCATGCGGATGATGTTGGACATCTTTGGAGATCAACATTTCCTGAGCCTATTGTGTTATTTGGATGACGTTTTGGTTTTCGCGCCCACAGAAGACCTGGCATTGGAACGCTTGGAAATTGTATTCCGGCGACTCAAGTCTCACAATCTGAAGCTGGCTCCAAAGAAATGCCATTTCCTGCGGAAGTCAGTGAAGTTCCTTGGGCATGTTATTAGTGGTGATGGTATAGCCACGGATCCAGGGAAGGTGCAGGCTATTACGGAGCTGTCAGAGGCTGACTTGATGGAGGATGGCAGTGGTGTTCCATCCCGCCGGAAGGTGCGCTCATTTCTGGGAATGGTGGTGTTTTATCAGCAATATATCGAGGGTTGCTCCTCGATAGCCAAGCCACTGTTTGCATTGACCACAGGGAGCAAAGCTCCTCGCTGGAAAGGAAAAAAGCGCTGTGTGCAGCAACGTAAGCTAACAGCTGCTGTTTGGACTGACGAGTGTAAGCAGGCATTCCATCAGCTTAAACAGGCCTTGCTCGATCAAGTCCTTTTGGCCCACCCTAACTTTGATGAGCCATTCCTGCTGTCGGTGGACGCTTCCAGCAACGGCCTTGGTGCAGTATTGTCTCAGGTTCCTGCGGGAGGAAAGATTGCCAGGCCTATCGCCTTTGCTAGCAAGTCACTCACCTATGCTCAGTCGCGGTATCCAGCACACAGATTAGAGTTTTTTGCTATGAAGTGGGCGGTGTGCGATAAGTTCCACCATTGGTTGAGAAGTCATCCGTTTACTGTATGGACGGATAACAATCCATTGACGTACATACTGACCAAAGCAAAATTGGATGCGTGTGAGCAGAGGTGGATTTCCAAGCTGGCGCCTTTCCAGTTTGACATCAAATACATCCCTGGTCCTAAGAATATTGTTGCAGATGCACTGAGTAGGGAGCCCTTCGTCCAGCCCAGTGCGCTTCATCGTTTGACAAGGGTGGCGTATGACACCATGCTGGCTGAAGCTGCTGCTGTGGGGCCAGGTCATGTGCAAGATTTGTTCCGTTGGTCGACTCATCCAGTTGACGAGACCTCTGGTGTGGGGCCTGCTGCTGCTTCTCGGTCTGTCATGTGTGCGCCTCAGTCTGTGACTGTTGCTACATCTGGCTCTCTGTCTGAACAGGAGGTGGCTGCAGTGCTCCGTTCCCATAGTCAGCAAGAGTGTGGTGTGTGGCCCTATGCTCTGTTGTTGCCGCAGTTTCCCCAGACCGTGTTTCCGTCAGAACAGGTTGGAGGTGAACTACTGTCACATAGTCAGCTGATGGAGATGCAGAGAAGTGACAGCGTGTTGAGCAGAGTGATGACCTTTGTGGAGAGAGGGCGGAGACCGTCGAGGAGGGAACGGGATGCTGAACCTGCTGATGCCATTCGCTTGCTGAGGGTCTGGGATAAGTTGAAGATGAGGAGTGGTGTGTTGTACCGGGTGTCTAAGAATCCTGTTACCAAAAAGACGACATGCCTGTACGTTGTTCCTCAGTCGCTCCGGGACAAGGTGCTGAAAGGTGTCCACGACGAGGCAGGTCACCAGGGTCAACAGAGGACCCTGTACCTCACAAGGCAGCGGTTTCACTGGCTGGGGCTGGAAAGGGATGTGAGGGAGTATGTTCGCTGCTGCAGACGATGTGTGTTCAGTAAGACGCCTGAGCCTGAGGGTAGAGCCCCCTTGGAGAGCATTATAACATCTGAACCCCTCGAACTCGTATGCATTTATTTCTGGACTGCGGAGGATTCTGCAAACCAGTCCGTTAATGTGCTTGTTGCCACTGATCATTTGACCAAGGTGGCGCATGCCTTTCTGTGTCCTAATCAGACTGCTAAGGCGGTTGCACACCAGCTTTGGCATAATTACTTCTGTGTTTATGGCCTTCCGGGCCGCATTCACTCTGACCAGGGGGCTAATTTCGAGAGTGCCTTAATCGCTGACCTCTTGAGCGTTGCTGGTGTCCGGAAATCACATACTACGCCATATCATCCTATGGGCAACGGCTCTTGTGAAAGGATGAACAGGACCTTGGGAAACATGATTCGTGCCTTGCCTCCGAGAGCCAAGCACAAATGGCCGGAAGCATTAAAGTCCCTCACATTCGCATACAACTGTACTGTCCATGAAACCACGGGCTTTGCGCCGTTTTTGCTGATGTTTGGGAGGATACCCAGGCTGCCCATTGACATGATCTTTGGTTCTGTCATGGACGACCCCGAGGTGGTGGACTATGATCGATATGTCTTGTCGCTGCGGAGGGACATGAAAGAGGCTATGGGGATAGCACAGGCTTCTGCGACCAAGCGGTTGAAGAGGCATGCAGACCTTTACAATCGGAGGGTTCGTGGAGCTCCTGTTGAGATAGGTGATCGTGTGCTGTTGGCTAACAAGGGAGAACGCGGGAAGAGGAAGCTTGCTGACCGCTGGGAAAATGCGATCTACCTGGTTGTTGGGTTGAATGCCGAGAGTCATGTCTTCAGGATTCGGCATAGCTCCACAGGCCAAGAGAAGGTGGTCCATCGTAACTTGATCATGCCTGTGAACTTCCTTCCACTCCCTGATGATGCCTCTGATGATGGAATGGATGTGTCAGCCATGACTGATTCAGATAATTTAGAGGATGAACCTGAGGTGGTGGATGAGGATGCGGTTTCTAATGATGAAGTGGAGTATAGGACCAGAACGTGGGTGTCAGATCTCCCTTCCGGGGGGACCAGTGAGGCGGGTTTGGAGGATGATGCTCAGCCTTTGGATGTTCAGGTCGCTGAGCAGCTTGGTCCAGGTTCTGGCCTGTCATCGCCCGTTGTCTCTGTTGTGCTGGATGGTCACACTGGGCTGCCTCCTGTTTCCACCTTGGATGCTGCATTATCTTGTCTCTCTGTCTGGTCTGGGGATCCTGGTGAATCCGCCCCTGAGCTAAACAGTGAGGAGCCCGACTGCAGTGATGATAAGTCATGCACGGCCCACACTCATGCTTCCATGCCCCATGTCCCGTGTCCCATTGCCCCCATCCCCGCCCCACACCCCAAAGCTGCTTTAGTTGGGGGCAGGGGGCCTTTGAGTAAGCACAGGTCTAGAGCTGGTAGAGTGTTTCGACCAGTGAAGCGACTTATTGAGATGATGCATCAGGAGAATACAGTACCTGTAGGTTAGGTTGAAAGGTTTATTCTGTGAGATGTATTTTGTTTTTCTTTTGGTTGAGTTTTTGTTTCACTTTTTGAGCCACGTCGCAGTCACATGTGTAAATGACATGTAACAGGCATGTTATTCCTATGTGAGATAGGGGGTTTGTCAATCCTCTTTTGACACTGATTCTTGTGAAGAATGGTCTTTGGACTGGGCTTTGTGACTGTGACTGTACTGTATGGGATGCTCAAAATATGTTTCTTTGTACATGGTATTGATGTTGGAGTTATGTTCCTGGTCCCTGTTTGTTTATCTGTTTCACCTCTGGTCAGATTTTTGTTTTTTTTGGCAAGTGGAATTCAGCAGGGGGGAGTGTAACAGAGTTTAGTGGGTTCCACTTGCTCCATCAGTAATGACGTTTCTTATTGGTTAGTGGGCGGCGCCTCATTGAATAACACTGGTGTCCACGTTTAGAGTGGTGTCAGTCTAACATGAGACATGCCCATGGTAAGATGTGTTCCTCAGCACACTATATTTTCAACAAGAGTCTGTATGTTTACTGTGATACTGTGATGAATACTAGTTGTTCTAAAAACATGCTCTTGGTCACACTGTTAATTCTGTTATAGACGTGCTGAGGATTGGGTGTGTTACACAGACAGAAACTGACCAGATACGTCTGTGTATTTACCAGGTACATTGTGTTGTTATTTCATTGAAAACTGTGCGGTATGTTTATTGATTTGGTCAGTCTAACATGAGACATGCCCATGACGTGCTGAGGATTGGGTGTGTTACACAGACAGAAACTGACCAGATACGTCTGTGTATTTACCAGATTAAACTGCAGTGTCAACAAAGAGAGAAGTCGTCCGGAACTTCATTATTCCACAACACAACGCAGATCACACGTTACACCTGCAACATGTGTTGCAGGGTCAGTAGGCTACTTTAACTACTTAACCCTACTCACATCATCTATTTTAAAATAACAGATCAACGAGTTCACATGGAGCTAAAAGCTATTGGTGTTACTGTTGATAGCACATCAGTGAGCTGGATGCAATCATACCTGGAGGGGAGAGAACAGATGGTGGAACACTGTCCCCCCCCCCCCCCCCCTCCCAGTGAGCTGTGGCGTTCCACAAGGAAGCATACTAGGGACTTTACTGTTCCTAATATATGTAAACGACATGACATCAACTTGTGACTGCAACTTGTTCCTGTTCGCAGATGACTCAGCACTGCTGGTCTCGGACAGGAACAAACTGCAGGTTGAAAAGACCCTCAGCTCTGAACTCGGTAGAATCTGCACCTGGCTCGCTGATAACAAACTATCCTTACACCTGGGAAAAAACTGAATCCATTCTCTTCGGATCAAATAGTAATCTCAGCAAGGCAGATGGCTTCTTGGTTAGAGTGGGTGACAATATTATCACACGAAAAGATGAAATTACCTACCTAGGTTCCATCCTGGAGGCTAATCTTTCCGGTGATAAAATGGCCACCAACGTAATCAAAAAAGTCAATCAAAGAACAAGATTCCTTTACAGGATCTCCTCACTGGTCAACAAAAACACCTTGAAGACCTTAACAAGGTTTCTTTGACTATGCATGCACCTCTTGGTACCACAGCACCTCAAAGGCCCTTAAAACAAGGCTCCAGACCTCCCAAAACAAACTGGTCAGGCTCCTACTTGGCCTCACCCCCCTGCCCACTTTGACAGGCTGGAATGGCTTAGGGTCGACGACAATTAGGGGTTCAGAGGCTTGCTCAAGGACATTTCAGTCCCTGCACACTGGACACGTTTTCTGATTTTTTGCTGCGTTTTTCCATCGGTTTTCCGAAAAACGCGTCCAGTGTGCAATAGCCAATAATGCACTTTTGCACAAAATAACACCTGGACCTCTTTGGTGGGGACACAACAACTACAAATAAGGTAAGAAAGCCTTCTAGCATGGAATTCTCTTTTAACTCTGGGGGGAGCCCGGGATCGAACTGGGAACCTTCTTCTGGTTCCCAACCCCTAATATACCCCCCCACCACACACACACACACACACACACACACACACACACACACACACACACACACAGTACCTCCTCCCTAGTGAAGGTCATTGTCATGGATGTCTCCGAACACGGTGGGCTGGATGAAGTACGGTACCCAGGCTCTGTCTAAGGACACGCCTCCTCCACACATCAGCCTGGCTCCCTCCTTCTTCCCACTGCTGATGTAGCCCAAGATCTTCTTAAAATGCTCCTCATCCACCTGCACAGAACAGGTTGTGTTCATATACTGGCTCTTTACATTTCACCATCGTCATGCCTCAAATCATCAGTGCATAATCAATACTAGTAGTTCGACCTTTGACATTCAGCCACAGACCCCCATTTTATACAACCTTTATTGATGAGATCCCAATCTACACTGACATTTTTAATTGAACTAATTTAGTGTGACCTTCTTTTTTCATTAACCCAATAGGACCCAAGGCCGATTCTACAAATCCCTTCTAAATCAGTACTCAAATTGATATGCATTTGGCCGCAGACCACCATGTGAAACACTTCAAGATTTTTAAAAAATGTTCACAAATGGCAGATATGAGCTTGTATATCTGCTGATGTGTGTGTGTGTGTGTGTGTGTGTGTGTGTGTGTGTGTGTGTGTGTGTGTGTGTGTGTGTGTGTGTGTGTGTGTGTGTGTGTGTGTGTGTGTGTGTGTGTGTGATTTACCTGGGGTCACTGCTCAGTGTGCATGTTGTAGGGGTCTTACGCACCTCATAGCATGCTCCACAGTGGTATCAGTTTGCTTATAGAGCCAGTCGAGGTGTAGACTGTAGAGGATGCCACTCTAACTTTATTGGACAAAATACATAGTCATTTAGACAAACCCAAAACATACGTCCGTGTCCTTTTTATGGACTTCTCCTCTGCTTTTAATACGGTCCAACCCCATCTTCTCCTAAAACGCCTGTGTGACCTGAACGTCAGTAGCAATCTCATTTTGTGGATTATGGAGTTCCTGAGAGAGAGACCCCAGCGAGTCTGTATTAATAACACTCTGTCTGACTGCCTTGTCCTAAACACTGGCGTGCCACAGGGGTGCGTTTTATCCCCTCTGTTATTCTCCCTATACACAAATGAGTTGAAATACAACAATAAAGACTTCTCTCTCAGAAAGTACGCTGACGACATGGCCCTGGTTGCCTGCCTGCAGGACGTTTCCAGTCCCTCTTACTCCCAGCACATCGACCATATTGCCACCTGGTTTGACAGCAGCTTCCTTGACCTTAATGTCACTAAGACCAAGGAGCTGTGCTTGGGAGGGGGGTCAAGAGCAGAGGGCTCAGGGTCCATCTTTAGGCCTGTTACTATGAGTGGGGAGGAAGTGGAGCAGGTCAGTGACTTTAAATATCTGGGAACGACCATAGACAATAAACTCACCTTTCAGACCAATGCAGATAACATCTACAAAAAGGCAAGGCAGCGGCTTTATCTTCTCAGGAAACTGAGAAGTTTTAATGCCAGTAAACACACCCTGACCATGGTCTATAGATCACTCACTGAGAGTGTTCTCACTTTTAACATCGTGTCCTGGTTTGGGAATCCCTCAGTTAGAGATAAAAACAAGCTCACCCAGGTAGTCAACCAGGCAAGTAAGATCATTGGAGACAAACAATTGCAACTTCAGGACATATACAAACCGCTCCATAACCAAAAAAGCAATTCAGCTGGGGAGGTATAAACTACTGTGTGCATCCTCCCATACACACTTGCAAGTAGCTTCTGCAGTGCAGCAAAAGGGACGGTCACTTGATCCATCGCCAGCTTAACAGCTTCCGCGCCATTGCCGACGATTAAAGTCAATTGAAGCTTAATTTTGATACTGGCGCTTAACGCCATTGCCGACGGCCTTCGGCAATTGAGCTTTTATAGCGCGTTCGATTGCTCGAGCCAAAATGCTACTCACGTTAGCCGGTTAGCTAGCTGTGTTGTTAGCACAGCATTGGATCGCCCATCTTAGATCATTGTCGCCATAAGCATCCATTCTATCCATTTCTTTCAATCGCCTGTAACTCCTATTCCTTGTCCCAGATGGCATTTTTGGTCAAAACAGCGTTTCTTTGACGGCACAGAGCTGACAATCTAGAGCTCTCCGGAGCTCCGGCCTGGATTTACATTGTAAACAAGGCCCATCCAGCTGTGTGAAAACTCCTAACGTAGGACTACCGGTTGTGGACCGGAAATGGCGGCTTTTCAAAATAAGAGCTCAAATTAAAAAAATGCTGGCGTGAATTAGATCCTAATTTTTCAATAAATAATAGCGGTCTAAGTGTTAAGTTCCCACCCGTAAACACGGCCAATTGTGTTTGATGGAGCGCCAGGCCAAGCTGGAGGCACCGCAGTTACTGCTGGGCGTTGAACCCAGCTTTCTGCTGCAGTGGTGGGAGTACTTTACCTCTTACCGCACCCAGACGCCCCATAGACAGACAGACATGCTAAGCACTCAGGCGCAAGACGCAACCTAGAGCCTGGCCCTGCAAGACGCCAAGGCCAGTGACCATCAGTGTTCAAGGGCACCTCAAGCTAGCCCGCCAGACGAGAGGACAAATGTCAACAACCACCCCTTAACCTTAACTGACTTATCAATATCACAACATTTTTTTGTTTAGTTCGATCAAGTCAACAGTGCAACATCAATCACCACACTAAACATTACATCCACTATTTCTCACAGTTGATCGAAAAGGCATAGGCCGAAGGTCATTTTTTTCACTAACATGCTCATTGTTCGTTAAAAACAAACACTCAACATTATTCAGTATTTACCTTCAAAGATTCATTCTTCAAGCACAGTATTTGTAGCGACCCTCGATTTATGAAAGAATACGAAATTGGATGGTCTCAACGGGTGTCGTTTATTTTTCTTCAGGCATAGATGAAGGTCATTTGAACACAGGGAAAATTATAAAATAGAATAAATAAATAAATAAATAAATACTTTTAGAATCATAAACATTTCATAGTTTCACTCACTCAACAATAAATCAGTGCATTAGATTAATCACTACAGTATACAATCAAATGTGTTAATTTAAGGTCAATTACTTGTATTCTCTGTGGAGAATACAAGCGGTTCAGTCCACTGAAGCTACAAACATCTTGATAGTTCAAGATGACCAAATCAACAGTCTACAAGCATAAGCATGAACATTGCAAACAAACTTCTCATACCACATCGCACTGCTGCGTTCAAACACGCTGTCTCCCCCCCCCCCTCCGTCACTCTAGCTGTGTGTAGGTGAGTGAAGCTAACATGCTTCAGCTGCACTCTAACAGGACGTTTCACAATAAGGTACTGCAAACATACAGGAAGTGTCAAAATAAAATTCAGAAAGTAACAAAATAAGGCAAACAAAATAATCAAAGAAAATAACAAACTTTAAACTAAAGAAAAGATTTAAGTTAAAAGAACCAAGTGTCACCGACACTCACAGTATTATTTACCTACATATAACATTACAAACAATCAGAGCAGCGTGAAGACTAATAAACATCAAATCAAATGCATTTATTTGAAATCTATTTGGAGAATACAGTAATTCCGTTGAGATGCATCATCTTGTTTTTGAGGGGGTCGTCAAATCAATTGAATCTTGAGTGTTCCCTCCAGCATCTACTCCAGTCCCGGCACCTCCTGCCCCTCCTGTCCTTCAGGTGGTGACAGCCCGTTTCCAGATACCCCCTGCTCCTCCACTTCTAAGTGGGTTTCCTCCATCTCTGAATGGGTGTTTCAACACCCCAGGTCTGTCTGAGTTACAGTCTTAGATGCATCTTGCTTCTAGGAGTGCCTCTGTCGATGTTCCCATCGGAATCGGTCTTCCTCTTCAGAGAAGGGGAAGGCTCCCCGTCACTAAAGACGAAACGCCTCCGTACCTCCTCTCCGGGGAAGCTACAGAACACAGACAGCTGCATCTGTCCGTCTGTCCTGTAGACAGTCACCCTCCACTGGCGTGGGACCACCCGTCCCCCCAGCTCCCATGTGGCGGAGACACCGGAGATGACTCTGGCCAGCTGCTGGCCGTTTACCTCCACAAGGTCATACTGGTTGGCGTTGCGGGCATTCCCGCACCTGAAGGGTGGTGTTAGGGTGTCAGGGTGGGGCATAGTCACCAGAGACCCGGAGAATTCCTGGAAGAGAACATTGTTTTGGGTGGTCACCACCGCCGGTGGCGGCGTAGGAGGCCGCACTGGCACCCACGTCTTAGTACGGGGGACGTAGCGAACACAGACACACTGCGGGATCCTCGGTATGAACGCTGGCCTCCACTGCTTAGTACGGCGATCATAGCGTGCGTACACCGGCCTCCACTCCTTTGTACGGTGGTCATAGTAACATGCACAGGGTCTCTCCTCAACAACGGGTGTGACGTCCTTTGGAGGTCTGAGGAGCTCCTTGCCGACCAGTACGAGTGAGGAAAGGTCACTCATCTTATCGATCCGGCGGTACAGCTCGGGAACGCACGCTGTGATGGTGGCCATGTCGTCATCAGTCAGGGGGCGGTTCCTCAGGTTGTCCATGTGAACGTTGATCTGCCTTCTGGAACGTGCACGTCCAGAAGTAGACGGCTCCTTGATCAACTTGATGTGATACTGCTCCATTCAGAGAGAGAGTTGTGCAAGGCAAGCTCTGATACACCTGTGAAAGAGAGATATACATTTATACAGTTAGTTTATTTATCAGCACAGCATTTGTACATACAGAATAATGGTTCCCATATTATACAGTTGACCGAAAAGGTATATACATCAGTTTATACAGCAGTCAGTTGTGGTACTAACTGTATGTAGCCCAAGTAAAATGTAAATACTAGGGCATCTCCATTTTTGAGGGGAGCCTACTAGCTTCTAAACTGTTAGACATTTAACTCACGCTACAAACAAACACACAGAGTTTTAAACTGCATAGGCTAACATAGCATTGAAATGACCGTTCTCCGGCTTACCAGTTGAAGAGGAAAAGTTAGTTGAAAAGCAACAAATATCAGCACTGCTGCAAGTTAAATGCTTGTTCCTCTCGTGGTTGTCGATGTATCCTCTCTGTTGGAAGTCTCAATGCGGTCTGAAGGTAAAACGGTGCGAGCGACTTTTATATCTTCAGCTCCTACGCGAGCTGTGGCCCGCCCCTCGTCGTTGATTATTCGGCTGTGGGCTGTCCCTGGTCGTTGATTGGTCGGTTTCAATGTCAAGTAATTTTTCAAAACTTCAAAGTTCAAATGCTAGTATTTGAACTTTGTCTACTGTCTTAACGTAAAAAAATTGGTTTTGTGTGTTTATTTTTGCGTTTTGCAATTGTTATTTTTTTTTAATTAAAGTGACACATACGTTACGTTTATTAACGTAATTAACTCCTGAAAGACAAGCCAATTAGGAACCGTTCTGTAACTTCTTTATCTACCTCCTATGACGATTTCCTGTTTTTGGCTATATAGAAAAGTATATTTGTACTCTCTAATTGTTATGATGAATTGAACATGGTGGGCCCTATTGTAAACAAGTGTAATACTTTATGGTGTCGTCCACATAACAGTTTTGTATTGAGTTGTGCTTGAAATGTACTGTAATTCTCCAATCTGTTAATACATTCATCAATCAATCAATCAATATGTCATGTGGGCTACATTTACATAATTAACCGAATGCCCCATTAATTAAATGTAGCCCACATGACAGTACATTTGAGTACTGTCATGTGGGTGTGCTACATCTGTCATGTGGGCTACATTTACATAATGAATGGGGGGGATTCGGTTAATGATGTAAATAGTAATTAGTTAGTTTACTATCAATAGAGTACTGAGTATAGAGTACTGAGTACTCTATTGATAGTAAACTAACTAATCTATTCAATACACAGAAACACCCCTGTTGTGTGAAGTTAAGGCCTTCGGTCTTGAACTTGACAGGGAACCTGAGGGGGGTTCAGGGGAGACCCTGCAACATGTGTTTACTAATGCTATAGCATCAAAATCAGTAGGCTACTTTAACTACTTAACCCTACTCACATCATCTATTTTAAAATAACTGATCAACGAGTTCACAGGATGGGTAAAATGCAGTGGACGAATTTCACCAATATATGGTAAATGGTGTATTTATATAGCGCCTTTATCCAAGGCGCTTTACATAGATTGTGCATTATTCACACATTCACACACACATTCATACACTGATGGCGGAGGAAAGCATGCAAGGAACCAACCTGCTCATCGGGAGCAATTCTCCAATCTGTTAATAAATTCATCAATCAATCAATCAATCTGTCATGTGGGCTACATTTACATAATTAACCGAATGCCCCATTAATTAAATGTAGCCCACATGACAGTACTGAGTACTGTCATCTGAGTACTGTCATGTGGGTGTGCTACATCTGTCATGTGGGCTACATTTACATAATGAATGGGGGGATTCGGTTAATGATGTAAATAGTAATTAGTTAGTTTACTATCAATAGAGTACTGAGTATAGACTACTGAGTACTCTATTGATAGTAAACTAACTAATCTATTCAATACACATAAACACCCCTGTTGTGTGAAGTTAAGGCCTTCGGTCTTGAACTTGACAGGGAACCTGAGGGGGGTTCAGGGGAGACCCTGCAACATGTGTTTACTAATGCTATAGCATCAAAATCATTAGGCTACTTTAACTACTTAACCCTACTCACATCATCTATTTTAAAATAACTGATCAACGAGTTCACAGGATGGGTAAAATTGCAGTGGACGAATTTCACCAATATATGGTAAATGGTGTATTTATATAGCGCCTTTATCCAAGGCGCTTTACATAGATTGTGCATTATTCACACATTCACACACACATTCATACACTGATGGCGGAGGAAAGCATGCAAGGAACCAACCTGCTCATCGGGAGCAATTAGGGGTTCAGAGTCTTGCTCAAGGACACTTCGGCACTAAAGTGCATTATTGGCTATTGCACACTGGACGCGTTTTCTGATTTTTAGCTGCGTTTTTCCATCGGTTTTCCGAAAAACGCGTCCAGTGTGCAATAGCCAATAATGCACTTTTGCACAAAATAACACCTGGACCTCTTTGGTGGGGACGTAAGAACTACAATTAAAGTAAGAAAGCCTTCTAGCATGGAATTCTCCTTTAACTCTGGGGGGATCCCGGGATCGAACTGGGAACCTTCTTCTGGTTCCCAACCCCTAATATACCCCACAGTATACACGCACGTGCACACACACACACACACACACACACACACACACACACACACACACACACACAGTACCTCCTCCCTAGTGAAGGTCATTGTCATGGATGTCTCCGAACACGGTGGGCTGGATGAAGTACGGTACCCAGGCTCTGTCTAAGGGGTATATTAGGGGTTGGGAACCAGAAGAAGGTTCCCAGTTCGATCCCGGGATCCCCCCAGAGTTAGAAGGCTTTCTTACTTTAATTGTAGTTCTTACGTCCCCACCAAAGAGGTCCGCGTTTTTCGGAAAACCGATGGAAAAACGCCGCTAAAAATCAGAAAACGCGTCCAGTGTGCAATAGCCAATAATGCACTTTAGTGCCGAAGTGTCCTTGAGCAAGACTCTGAACCCCTAATTGCTCCCGATGAGCAGGTTGGTTCCTTGCATGCTTTCCTCTGCCATCAGTGTATGAATGTGTGTGTGAATGTGTGAATAATGCACAATCTATGTAAAGCGCCTTGGATAAAGGCGCTATATAAATACACCATTTACCATATATTGGTGAAATTCGTCCACTGCAATTTTACCCATCCTGTGAACTCGTTGATCTGTTATTTTAAAATGGATGATGTGAGTAGGGTTAAGTAGTTAAAGTAGCCTAATGATTTTGATGCTATAGCATTAGTAAACACATGTTGCAGGGTCTCCCCTGAACCCCCCTCAGGTTCCCTGTCAAGTTCAAGACCGAAGGCCTTAACTTCACACAACAGGGGTGTTTATGTGTATTGAATAGATTAGTTAGTTTACTATCAATAGAGTACTCAGTAGTCTATACTCAGTACTCTATTGATAGTAAACTAACTAATTACTATTTACATCATTAACCGAATCCCCCCATTCATTATGTAAATGTAGCCCACATGACAGATGTAGCACACCCACATGACAGTACTCAGATGACAGTACTCAGTACTGTCATGTGGGCTACATTTAATTAATGGGGCATTCGGTTAATTATGTAAATGTAGCCCACATGACAGATTGATTGATTGATTGATGAATTTATTAACAGATTGGAGAATTGCTCCCGATGAGCAGGTTGGTTCCTTGCATGCTTTCCTCCGCCATCAGTGTATGAATGTGTGTGTGAATGTGTGAATAATGCACAATCTATGTAAAGCGCCTTGGATAAAGGCGCTATATAAATACACCATTTACCATATATTGGTGAAATTCGTCCACTGCATTTTACCCATCCTGTGAACTCGTTGATCAGTTATTTTAAAATAGATGATGTGAGTAGGGTTAAGTAGTTAAAGTAGCCTACTGATTTTGATGCTATAGCATTAGTAAACACATGTTGCAGGGTCTCCCCTGAACCCCCCTCAGGTTCCCTGTCAAGTTCAAGACCGAAGGCCTTAACTTCACACAACAGGGGTGTTTCTGTGTATTGAATAGATTAGTTAGTTTACTATCAATAGAGTACTCAGTACTCTATACTCAGTACTCTATTGATAGTAAACTAACTAATTACTATTTACATCATTAACCGAATCCCCCCATTCATTATGTAAATGTAGCCCACATGACAGATGTAGCACACCCACATGACAGTACTCAAATGACAGTACTCAGTACTGTCATGTGGGCTACATTTAATGAATGGGGCATTCGGTTAATTATGTAAATGTAGCCCACATGACATATTGATTGATTGATGATTGTATTAACAGATTGGAGAATTACAGTACATTTCAAGCACAACTCAATACAAAACTGTTATGTGGACGACACCATAAAGTATTACACTTGTTTACAATAGGGCCCACCATGTTCAATTCATCACAACAATTAGAGAGTACAAATATACTTTTCTATATAGCCAAAAACAGGAAATCGTCATAGGAGGTAGATAAAGAAGTTACAGAACGGTTCCTAATTGGCTTGTCTTTCAGGAGTTAATTACGTTAATAAACGTAACGTATGTGTCACTTTAATTAAAAAAAAATAACAATTGCAAAACGCAAAAATAAACACACAAAACCAATTTTTTTACGTTAAGACAGTAGACAAAGTTCAAATACTAGCATTTGAACTTTGAAGTTTTGAAAAATTACTTGACATTGAAACCGACCAATCAACGACCAGGGACAGCCCACAGCCGAATAATCAACGACGAGGGGCGGGCCACAGCTCGCGTAGGAGCTGAAGATATAAAAGTCGCTCGCACCGTTTTACCTTCAGACCGCATTGAGACTTCCAACAGAGAGGATACATCGACAACCACGAGAGGAACCAGCGTTTAACTTGCAGCAGTGCTGATATTTGTTGCTTTTCAACTAACTTTTCCTCTTCAACTGGTAAGCCGGAGAACGGTCATTTCAATGCTATGTTAGCCTATGCAGTTTAAAACTCTGTGTGTTTGTTTGTAGCGTGAGTTAAATGTCTAACAGTTTAGAAGCTAGTAGGCTCCCCTCAAAAATGGAGATGCCCTATTATTTACATTTTACTTGGGCTACATACAGTTAGTACCACAACTGACTGCTGTATAAACTGATGTATATACCTTTTCGGTCAACTGTATAATATGGGAACCATTATTCTGTATGTACAAATGCTGTGCTGATAAATAAACTAACTGTATAAATGTATATTTCTCTTTCACAGGTGTATCAGAGCTTGCCTTGCACAACTCTCTCTCTGAATGGAGCAGTATCACATCAAGTTGATCAAGGAGCCGTCTACTTCTGGACGTGCACGTTCCAGAAGGCAGATCAACGTTCACATGGACAACCTGAGGAACCGCCCCCTGACTGATGACGACATGGCCACCATCACAGCGTGCGTTCCCGAGCTGTACCGCCGGATCGATAAGATGAGTGACCTTTCCTCACTCGTACTGGTCGGCAAGGAGCTCCTCAGACCTCCAAAGGACGTCACACCCGTTGTTGAGGAGAGACCCTGTGCATGTTACTATGACCACCGTACAAAGGAGTGGAGGCCGGTGTACGCACGCTATGATCGCCGTACTAAGCAGTGGAGGCCAGCGTTCATACCTAGGATCCCGCAGTGTGTCTGTGTTCGCTACGTCCCCCGTACTAAGACGTGGGTGCCAGTGCGGCCTCCTACGCCGCCACCGGCGGTGGTGACCACCCAAAACAATGTTCTCTTCCAGGAATTCTCCGGGTCTCTGGTGACTATGCCCCACCCTGACACCCTAACACCACCCTTCAGGTGCGGGAATGCCCGCAACGGCAACCAGTATGACCTTGTGGAGGTAAACGGCCAGCAGCTGGCCAGAGTCATCTCCGGTGTCTCCGCCACATGGGAGCTGGGGGGACGGGTGGTCCCACGCCAGTGGAGGGTGACTGTCTACAGGACAGACGGACAGATGCAGCTGTCTGTGTTCTGTAGCTTCCCCGGAGAGGAGGTACGGAGGCGTTTCGTCTTTAGTGACGGGGAGCCTTCCCCTTCTCTGAAGAGGAAGACCGATTCCGATGGGAACATCGACAGAGGCACTCCTAGAAGCAAGATGCATCTAAGACTGTAACTCAGACAGACCTGGGGTGTTGAAACACCCATTCAGAGATGGAGGAAACCCACTTAGAAGTGGAGGAGCAGGAAACGGGCTGTCACCACCTGAAGGACAGGAGGGGCAGGAGGTGACGGGACTGATGCAGTAATACACTAACACACTTGAACTATCAAGATGTTTGTAGCTTCAGTGGACTGAACCGCTTTTATTCTCCACAGTGCCCGTGCCCGTCACAGTGTGTGATCGTTTGGTGACAAAGTGCCTGCTTGCTGTGACTTTGTATGAAGCTCAAGGTGGCCTTTCCAGCCCATAGCACTCTCGATAAGCGAAGCAATACAGGAGTGTGTTTGTTTGTTTTCATTTGAGTTCTTTATGATCTCATTTATGGTTTATTGTATTTTGTTTTGGTATTTTGTTTTGATACATCTCTGGTATATCTTGGTTATTGTGCAATGTGCATTTGCCTTGGTATTTGTCTTACATTGAAATTAATTTAGTTATTGTAATTGACCTTAAATTAACAATGTATTGATTGTATACAGTAGTGATTCATCTAATGCACTGATTTATTGTTGAGTGAGTGAAACTATGAAATGTTTATGATTTATTTATTCTATTTTTATAGTTTTCCCTGTGTTCAAATGACCTTCATCTATGCCTGAAGAAAAATAAACGACACCTGTTGAGACCATCCAATTTCGTATTCTTTCATAACTGAGTGACTGAGTCTTGCGTGTTGCTGCTCGGTGGTGTTGTGTATTAATCATGCATAGTTGCTGTTGTTGGCTAATTGTGTAAGTATAGTCTCTGTTCCTTTAAGTGCTGTTCAAATCCAGTGTTACTCTCCACTCAGTATGTTTTGAGGTCCGTTTGGTGATGTTGACAGTTGAACAGTAAAAACAAACTTACCCTACTACTGGCCTGGTTATTTGGTCCTCTCAGATATTATAGGTGTGACAAGGTGTCATCTTCACCAGTCAGTTTTCCTCGCGTCTGGCGGGCTAGCTTGAGGTGCCCTTGGAACACTGATGGTCACTGGCCTTGGCGTCTTGCTGGGCCAGGCTCTAGGTTGCGTCTTGCGCCTGAGTGCTTAGCATGTCTGTCTGTCTATGGGGCGTCTGGGTGTGGTAAGAGGTAAAGTACTCCCACCACTGCAGCAGAAAGCTGGGTTCAACGCCCAGCAGTAACTGCAGTGCCTCCAGCTTGGCCTGGCGCTCCATCAAACACAATTGGCCGTGTTTACGGGTGGGAACTTAAGCTGGCGACGGATCAAGTGACCGTCCCTTTTGCTGCACTGCAGAAGCTACTTGCAAGTGTGTATGGGAGGATGCACACAGTAGTTTATACCTCCCCAGCTGTGGGGGTAGTGGTGCCAGCAACAGGGACTCAAGGACACTTGGGGCAATTGGGAATTGGCCATGACTAAATTGGGTTCTCCTCCCATGGGTTGTCACCTTGACATTGGTGGGGGAGCTTGCGTATTTCTTACCCAGAGAGCTGGTCTTGGCAGGTTCCACCATGCCGGACAGCTCAAAGGGTAAGGGATCAGACTAAGGACAATCCGTAGATAAAACAAACCTGTTACAGAAATCATCACAAGGATCCAAAACACTCCAGGCAGACGTCCAAGGAGATACCACTGTGGAGCATGCTATGAGGTGCGTAATGGGAGACCCCTACAACATGCACACTGAGCAGTGACCCCAGGTAAATCACACACACACACACACACACACACACACACACACACACACACACACACACACACACACACACACACACACACACACACACACACACACACATTGGATATCAGCAGATATACAAGCTCATATCTGCCATTTGTGAACATTTTTACAAATCTTGAAGTGTTTCACATGGTGGTCTGCGGCCAAATGCATATCAATTTGAGAACTACTGATTTAGAAGGGATTTGTAGAATCGGCCTTGGGTCCTATTGGGTTAATGAAAAAAGAGGGTCACACTAAATTAGTTCAATTAAAAATGTCAGTGTAGATTTGGATCTCATCAATAAAGGTTGTATAAAATGGGGGTCAGTGGCTGAATGTCAGAGGTCGAACTACTAGTATTGATTATGCACTGATGATTTGAGGCATGACGATGGTGAAATGTAAAGAGCCAGTATATGAACACAACCTGTTCTGTGCAGGTGGATGAGGAGCATTTTAAGAAGATCTTGGGCTACATCAGCAGTGGGAAGAAGGAGGGAGCCAGGCTGATGTGTGGAGGAGGCGTGTCCTTAGACAGAGCCTGGGTACCGTACTTCATCCAGCCCACCGTGTTCGGAGACATCCATGACAATGACCTTCACTAGGGAGGAGGTACTGTACGTCTGCTCCGGCGTGGAATCGGGACAGACATTTTTATTTCATACCTTACACATATAGAATTGTGTGGATTAATACGCAATGCTTTTAGTAGTATTTTTATGAGAGGATTACAGTTTGAGTAAAGTTTAAGTAAGCACTTGAACTTTGAGAGATTTTGATTGTATTTGCGTAAAGGGTTAGGCACTTAGAGCCAGTTGCACCACCTCACACTAAGTTCAAACTTAGCCTAGTTATAGCTTAATGACTTAAAAGCCATTTAGTTAAAGGGACACTTCACCTTTTCAACCAGATCTTATTTTTATTATGTTTGGGAGACAAGAAACACTTTCCTGGGGTTTTTATGTGGGTAATATGTGTTTTTAGAAATATTAGTATTTCAAATTGTCCATGATGTTTTGTCATGGACACTGGGCTCACTTACTTCCTGGAAGTTGTCAGTTGTAACGCTCTGTTAAGAGCCTGGCAGGCATGCAGATCGCACAATCATTACACAAGCTTCCGTTTTTAAGCAGTTCTGAAAGTTTTTGTAAGTGAAAAAATGAAGGTTTTATGAGCCAATGAAAATTGCCGTTTTGTGAAATTCTGTCTTTACTTTGTTCTGTTGTAGTGCCTGTGGCTTTGCTGACCTCTGCTGGTCTAAAGTGCCTCACCTGTCAATCACCTGAGCCCCACCCTTAGTCAGCTGTTCTTGATTAGTTGCAGGCTATATAAGAGGACTTGTGGCCAGCAGCTCATTGTCTCCCAAACCCCCAAACTGAACAGTTGTGTTCCCTTTTTGTTGCTGTTATTAGTTAAGTTTCAGATGGGCTGGTCGTAAGTACTGTATTCTTGTCCATCAGTCCCTGTTTTGCAATGCAGGATTTTAAATAAATGTGTAATATCTTTGTAAACTTTTGATCTAACTTTGTGTCCTTTTATGTTAGCCCTTGGTTGAGCCAAGTTTAAAGGGCCGTAACAATGCTATAAACTGATTTGTTTAGTGAGAAACATGTATAAAGAACTTGATCCTGATCAAATCAGGTTCTTTACTCATGAATTGATAGATTATTTGATGTTGTACAACAATGATTTTGAAACAGACTGATTTGGACACCTGGCCTTTCAATTCAGGTTTTTTGTGTCCTGAAAGGATTCCCTTGCATGGATGGTTCTGGTCCCGGATGGTACCCAGACCTGGCGAGCCGACCTGGAACTCTGAACCCCCCCTTCACCCACAAATGTGGTAATCTGGTTCTCCAAATTGGAGAGACTGCTTTCCCTGAACTGAATAGGAACTGAACTGGGACTTTTCAAGTCAACAACTTAAAGTGGGCCCCATTTGTTTGTTTTTCATGAATTCAAAGCTGTTTATTTTCTGTGAAGTTTAATAATAATTTTTCAGTTAACCTTTAATCCCTGTTTCAGACTCATTTCATTGGTTTTCACTCACTCATTGAGCTCCTCGTCTGAATCTGGTAAATTTTCTGGTTTATATGCAGTCAATTCATTTATCTTTACCCACCTTATCATTAGTTCTCCTTGTGCAACTTGCTACAAAAACACTGCATGATTTTGCTTGTTAGCTCGGCAGGTAGAGCTCTTGCCTTTGCAACACAATGTCATGGGTTCAAATCTGGGCACCGCCAACTCTGTGTATGAGTCTTCAAGAACCCGTACCTGCCCCCACTATAAAAAACCGACCCTGTCACAATTCCATGGTCTTTTTCTCAAGTTTAGTCTTCCATGTTTCTTGTGCATATTATTCTTATTGCCTTCCTGCTTGGTCCGGCCTTATCGCTGCTTGCAGCGATCCTTTTCTAGTTATTATTATTATACCGGTAGTTATATTAGTTCGTATTTGAATGCGATTGGAAATATTTCTAATTAACACGCTGAGATACCTCATATGTTTATAGATAGAGATAGACAGATGGATGATCATATGGGTGGATAGATGGAATAAAAACAATCTTTCTAATGAATTTACGTCCTTTAAGCGCAAAGGCTGCGCCTCCTTGTTGTTTTGCCGTCTGGTTCGAAAGCAGGCATCTATGACATATATTTCAAAGTGTCCATGATATCATGGACACTTTGAAATACTAAAATATCTGTCATGGGGCAGCCCGTGCCCTATACATATATACACTGAGGACAATGTACACTTCTAAGTACACAGCAGGCTTTTGGAAATGACTGTGTGGAAGTGTTGGTCATGGACAGTGGTACATCCTGGTATTTCCCAATGCATTTTAATGTTTGAAGTGTTCTGTTTGATTGATTGGTCACCTCATCAGTGCGGGCACGCCTCTCTAAATTGGAGGGTGCCAAGTATTGTAGAGGAGGAGGGGTGTGTTGTCTGTCTGTATTTAAGAGCAATATTTTAGTCTGTTGAATATAATGTTGGGTGAAAAATGTAATTTATAGCATGTTGTACAACATCCTTTAAAGGTGAGGTTAGTCATAGGCTATGAGACTATAGAGCGTCGCAGTCCCGCCCCCTTTCATGACGACGCCAGGCCCAGGAAATGAATCACAATGCATTTTTCCCATAGACATTTCAAAAAGTATTTATTTAAAGACCTTTTAAGCGTCCTACGAAGCCGAGTCGTGACAAATCATGACAACACGAACACTATTTTGGACCAAACAAATAATTACACAGAAGAAAAACAATTTAAAAAAGTGTTGTAACCTGCCGGTTTTTTCTACTTTCTAATTCTTTGTAAGAGTTGGCTTTGTCCGCGGCGTAAACGTCTTTAAATAAATACTTTCTGAAATGTCTATGAGGAAAATGAACGGAGAATCATTTCCTGGGCCATGGTAGGGGGCGGGACTGCGACGCTCTATATAGCTGGCTTAATGACTGTTAATTGATTGCGTGCCATGTGGTAGGATCCACTCCCTATAAGAGGGAGACTGCAGGGGCATTCAGTTAGTTGGGCTTGGAGCAACAAGCTGTAAGCACCTAGGGGAGAGCTGCCAGGGCCCTTGTCTTGTAAGGGTGTTGCCTGTTTAACAGTATCTTAAGTTCCTAGGTTGTTTTCATAAGTTTAGTTTTGCTGTCAAGTATTAGTTTCATTTGTTATTTAAGGCCTTCACTATTTATACTGCACTGTAATTGTTGTTGGAGGATTCGTTTGGGGAGAAAATAAAACGCCAAAACTTTGCATCTCTGGACATTTTTGGAGCCTTGACCAATCGGCCAACTTCACAATCTAAAAACACATATTACCCACATAAACACCCTAGGAAAGTGTTTCTTAATTGTCTCCCAAACATATTTATATATGATATCTGGTTGCAAAAGGCGTGAAGTGTCACTTTAAGCTATGACTAGGATAAGTTTTAACTTCATGTGAGGTGGTGCAACTGGCTCTTAAACGTAAAGGCTTCTACTGTCTGCAGATCTTTGGTCCAGTGATGCAGATTGTGAAGTTCAAGACATTGGAGGAGGTTGTGGAGAGAGCCAGTAACAGTAGATACGGCCTGGCAGCTGCTCATCAACGAGGCTCACTACATCTCTAAGGGGTAATCCAGACGAGGACGATTTTGGTGTTTCTCGGGCAAGTAATTAGCCGATCTGCCCTTTTTGTCACACGGAGACGGCGTTTTGGGGGACTTTAACGGCTAATTTTGAAACTACCTTCCAGAGTGGGAAAGTTTGGAGACGCGACTTTCACGTCTCCGTGTGTACAGCGAATGCCGCCTAATTTGCTGAAAAGGTGATGTCATAGTCCCCTCGCCCCCTCCAAACTAACCAGTGTTAATGGTTTATTTCACCATAACCACTTACATATAAGTATCACAGCTATTTTATATTTGCACATAATGTCTATAAATCTCTTCTCCAAAAATAGCCGATCTGCAGCCCGCACGCACGCAAACAGTTGCTGAGATTGAGCAGGCATGCACGAGAGGAGTTGTGTGTGAGGAGCTGATCACAGATAGAGGGAAAGTGTTATATTTGGCCTATTATTTATGCTATATATTATTGACCGCGTCTCAGTCACAGTCACAGAGAGAGAGAGAGAGAGAGAGCGAGAGATGCTGCGTGTTAAAAAATAGAAGGGGTGCGCACGCTCTCTCTCTCTCTCACACTCTCTCTCTCTCTCTCTCTCTCACACTTACTTTGTGCTTGCTGCTGTTTTCAGAAGAATTGATCCAAGGTTTGTCATATATTATGGTTTAGTAGGCATACACTTTAGCTGGTCAGTCAGTGTGTGCAGACTCAGAGAGAGAAGCAGCACTGCTCTGCTCATTAAATTGATATGACGCATATGCGCATCTGATCAAGATAATTAGTTATTTGGCAACACCTGTGTGAAATACCAACGCTTTCATATAGCCTACTTTTAGAATAAGCTTTTTCGGAAGCAGTTTACCGGTCTCGAGTGGACGTCTTACATAATTAACATAACCGCAATGTAGACGCAGTAAAGTTTTATATCGTTCGCAAACTTAGGCGGGGAACAGCCCGCGACGTCCTCGTGTACCCGGCCCCTAAAGCTCTTCGTGCTGGAACCGTCTGGTAAAACACACCACTACTACTTTTGTAGATCCTAAGTTTGTCGATCTTTGCTACTTGTGTAAGGACAAAGTATGTAAGTTGTTTATAGACAATTTGCAAAAACACTAACAGATCCCAGTTCATATTTACTGAAAAAAAGTGTGGTTTCTTATGGAAAATCTGGTAAACATTTGGGTGCAGTTCTATGTTTCGACTCGTGTTTTGGTCCGACGGTCATTAGACCGACGGCGACAACCTACCTCTATTCCTAACCATAACCGCAAGCACGGGAGCAGCTCATGTTCAAGCGGTAGTCCGACCGTTGTTCCCGCAGGGCGGACTAATGCTCCGTCGGAATTACGTTCGGATCCCAAACATTCAATAACATTTTAAAATACTTGTCTGTAATTATGTACATGACTTTCTGTCTGTCTGTAGGATTAACTTCTATGATGTATTTGGGGCCCAGGCTCCGTTTGGAGGTTACACGCCCTCAGTAAATGGTAGAGGTTATATATGAGGTTGTATCTTCCCTTCTTCTCTGGAGTCCTGCCTCAAAGCAGTAGAAAACAGTAGAAAACTGTCGTTCCCTGATGTCATCGCTAGGGACACATGCATCAGTAAGCAGGAACTGGGGATGGCAATAAAGGACCGGAAAGTCTGGCGTGGCATTGTGAAATCCATGATCTCGACCGCGGTCGAAAAATGATGATGATGAAATGGTAGAGAGCTGGCAGTGTATGGCTTGGACAATGACACAGAGGTCAAAACGGTAAATATTATGAACGTCACATTATTCATTTGGGGACCCCATTCTAATCTAGAGCTACATGTTGTAGCTGAAGATCGACTGAGTCAAATGTCGGTATGTGTCAAAACAAAATCCAAGCTCACGTGTTACTCTCATCTAGATTGTCTAGATCTCTAGAATAGAAAAATCATTAAAAGGCAATAATACAAATGCCAATGTGGATGAATACAAGAAGGTGGGAACTTGTGTTTTTATGGTCCACTCCATAAAAACACTCCACAGGAAAAACAAAGGCCGAAACAACGGTGCAAACAGTCTATTTTTGAAGTTCGATGTACGACGAAGTCTATACAACTACAGTATGCCTAGTTGTTGTTATTGCTTTGCAATTTAAACCATTCTGGATGGGAACACCTTTTGGTGTTTTAAGAATGAGGTTATACTTTAGCAATTGAAAACAAGCTCATAGCCGCGCTACGAGCTTGTAGATCCATTTAGTTTAAATCGTGAAAATGTGGCGCAAATCTTTGAATATACATTCTTTCACAGCGAACGTTATTAAATCAAATCTTTGCTTCTGCTTTTTTCCCAGACTATCCTCTAACCCGACTGGGCTGTTTACCCTCTTCTTGGCTCTCAGCTGCTATGATGCTCTCATCCTGAAAGCAGAGGGGAACGTGGACAGATGTTCTGTCAGCTAGGTCACTTCAACTTCCTTTTGGAGGATTATCCAAAAGGTGAGTCTCTCACTTTCCCTGTCTGTATTTTGCACAGTACAGTATTGAAAATCTGTATGAGATATGTAGGTCACTGTGCACTGTGGCTCAGCATTGTATTGTGTCATTGCATTTAGAAGTTACAGTTGTGACTTGACATCATCTATCCTGAGCAATCGGTGTGGGTGAAATAATGCAAGTTTGAGGCTTACTGCCTTAAAACGGTGAACAGGAGATGCCACATCCTGACTCAAACACTGTTTCTGCTATAGGCAGCAGGCAGCCTTTCTGTTGTTCATTAGCGCTACCTTCTAGTGGAAGAGTTTAAGATTGACATTCAGTAATGGGGTGGTGTGATCAAAATAATCTAGAATATGCCACGCACAAGGACAAGTCTTGCCACGGACACCTTTGTCTGTGTACGGGCATATTGATGACCCCTGACTGGGTGGGGTCTCTGTCTGAATTGAGCAGTCTATCAGATACGCAGTCTATCTATCTATCATACGGGATGGATATATGCACAGAGCTCAGGCTCTGTAATGTGGGAAGCAAAGTGATAAAGTGGAATCCTGTCTAAACCATATGAATGTGTTGGTATGGTATACCAATAACGTTTATGAGCAGGGGTGTCGAATGGCTGGCATATTTTACCCCTCTGGAAGCACAGGCAGTGAGAATGAATTCTTTATGAAGATGGCCTGTTTTAGGTTTATGGTATTATTTTGATGTGCATAGTGAGAGGGACAGAGCACACTGGTGTCCAGCAGATGGGGGTAGAGAGTCAATATAGTGTGTGTGTGTGTGTGTGTGTGTGTGTGTGTGTGTGTGTGTGTGTGTCATATTGAGGTAATCATGGACTTTCAATGAGGAAGGACCAAAAGATGGCAGTCTAGTTCTGTGGGAGCTGCTCTCTGAGCATACAGATATCATATAACTAAACCCCTCCCTCGATGCCACAAACAATACAATTCCTTTAAGTTCAAAGCGAAGACCTTTTAATATACAAAGCGAAGACATGCAAATACCAGTGTTTTGTTGTCCTCTTGCGCCACATGATTCAGAAAGACACTGTCCTCAAATGGTTCCATTGAAAACAATACAACCAGATCCACATCAAAGTTTTCCCAGCCAATCAGCATTGTGAGGCCATGTGTTCATTGTATTGATGTATAAATACAAACATATGACCGCAAACATTGCCTTCAAAATAAAGGACCACATGACATCAGTCTGAACTACTAGTCACTAAAGTGCATCCATATCGTATAACTTTAGAAAGGAAAGAAAATCATTCAAGGTTCAGCAGCAATTGATGTCTTCTAATTTTAAACGCCTGCAAAAACTAGTTTAATCGTGCTTTTTTATCAGATCATAATGAATGTCAGAGTGGGGGCGGTGCAATGGATCTCAGAATCCACACATGCATGGGGTGGCTCTAATGTGCATCTCAGACTGAAAAAAATGCAAGTTTGAGGCTTAGCCTACTGCCTAAATATGCCTAAATATTGTTCACGGTGAACAGGAGATGCCACATCCTGACGCTATAGGCAGCAGGCAGCCAGCTAGTACCAAAAGCCTTTCTGTTGCTCATTAGTGCTACCTTCTGGTGGAAGAGTTTTAAGACTTCCTTCAAATTGTCTTAAACAAACAGATTAGAGCAGGGGTGGGCAACTTTGACGATGGAGAGGGCCACTATATTTCCACACTCACTCCCTAGGGCCATATATTACTGTCGTAGCATAAATAGCCGATCTACAAGCTTGTAGATCGGCTATTTATGCTATATTCGAATTGAAATCTTACATTTTTGCTATTTTTGAATTGGAATCCTGAAAATGAAAATGTTTATGTAATTTCAAATGCCTTTAATTATACTTGTGTTGAGCATTGATCTACTAATTTAGACTGAAGTAATTCAAGCGGGTCATGTTTGCATGTCGTGGAATTGTAAACAGCTGAAACCAATATTATATCAGTTTTCTGACATTAACCTGAGGGCCTCATTAAGTGAAGTGTGTTCATCTCAAGCAACCACCCAGGGTTGAAAACATCAGATGGACATTCTATTTTCTAACTAAATTTGTTGGTGTTTGTTTCCAGATCCTTGTGGAATTCAAAGAAATGAGAAACCTTGGTTTACTGGAATGTACTGCACAGTGCACTGCACAACTTATCCTGTGTCACTTAACACTTTTACTAGTTACTGTATGTGACTGTGTTGATGTCAAAATATATGAACCATGCAGGAAAACAATCATTTACCCTCGGCTTCAGGTTAGACATTCTGATAAAATATTGGCTACAGCTCTCCTGATGAAGTTGGCATTTTTATAGGCACATTTCAGTGCTTATACTGTAAACAAATGACTGCCTCTCTAGGTGGGTGGCCATTATGCCTTGTCCATTGCTATGCATACCATGTGCTGTGGATAAAGCCACACAAGTAGTAACACATAAAACAAGAGCAAAATAGCAGTAAAAGTCAAATAGTTTTAATTTTGCATTTTGAAAATTACATAATGACTTTCCATGATGTGTAATAGTAATTTTATTTATATATATATATAGCACTTTTTAAAACATGCGTTACAAAGTGCTGAACAACAGTTAATTACATTATAGCAGTGTAATGAAACAAGAGTAAAATAAAAACAGATTAAGAAAAAAGCCTATGAAAATAATGTACTAACAAGAAGTTGGTTCAAGCTACGCAATAGACAATTGGTAAACTAAGAAAATTAAAACAGTGCAGGTGTCAATGACTAAAACGGATATAAACATACAATACAATTTTGGTAGTCTAGGGGAAGGCTTTCCTGAATAGATGGGTTTTCAAAAGTGTTTTAAAAGATGCCAGAGAATCAGCCTTTCTAATCGCCAGGGGTAGGGCGTTCCACATTTTTGGTGCTCGTGCGGCAAAAGCCCCGTCACCCTTGGTGACTAGGCTACGCGTGTTGCACAAACTTGTAGTAGGGTCTCCTCTGAGGATCTCAGTGTGAGGTGGAATATAGGGGGCGGGAGCAGATCCTTAATGTACTGGGGGGCCATTTTGGGGGTGATATGGGCGTGTTTTCTGGTGTTGGTCAGGAGTCTGGCAGCGGTATTCTGGACCAGTTGTAAGCAGGAGATGGATTTCTGTGATAAACAGGTGTACAGACCATTGCAGTAATGTAACCGGGAGGTTATAAAGGCATGAATAAAAAGTCTGCAAAAAGTCTGCAAATGACAGGACGGATTTGATTTTCGCAATGGTTCTAAGCTGGTAAAAACATGACTGAACAACTTTTTTAACTGTGTACAGTCGAGGGTAGGTAGGTCCTATAGTGCTGCCAGCTCACCAACTGTGATGGTATTTTAAGCAATTTTTAGATAACATTGTTTAGTTCCCAAAACAAAAGGATCCAACCTGTATGCTAACATGATTTATGTGTGTGCATAATAATCTTCAGTCAGCTGATCATGGCAATGTTGACGATCACGTTGAAACCCAACATTCACATGGTTCAGAATGACGTGCGTGCACTGACGTGCGTGCACTGCCGTGCAGCGTGTGCGATGCGAGAGTGCGGCCTAGCCTTCACCAACTCGGGACTCCTCGGGAACTCTGCCCTGTCTCATCCTTCTCGCTCTGACCTGGTCTGTGACCCGTGGTACAGTATACTGGTCCCCGCAGAGGAGCACATGTCTGTAGTCTGTCCATGTGACACCTAGTTTAATTTGTAGCATTAGGCCCTTTCCTATGAGCTTCTGTTTTCACTTGAGGTATATATACTATCATAATCTCCTTTGTCTAATGCTGTATGTTATCTGTCACCTATTATGCAGGCTAGTATGTCACAAAACATGGTACTGTACGTACGGTGATGCAATTAATTTGAAATATTATATGGCGTTCACTATTTTCATATGAAACCATAAACTAAAGCTCAGTATTTTACCTGTTTCAAAAAATTGCCTATAGGGAGAAAAATGTACATGAATTCAATATCCTATATTTATGTCGCCATGTGCAATGAATGACTCCCTCTTTCCAGGATGTCGTAAACCTCTTCAGAGGAGGAGCCAACGTTTTCAAGCTTTTCACCCAGGCAATTATCCCCGCCCTTCTTGCAGGCTTTCTGCCGATGAAAGGGAATAGGGCACAGAATATATTCATATATAGGTAGCTCAATAAATCGCTTGAACAGCAAACTATTCATACTTTGATACTTTGAGAATGGAAAAATACCTGCAGTGCTCTCACATTATTAAACAAACATATACAGTACATATACATAATAGTGCATGCATCAAAACCAAGGAAGCATACAAGCCACTTTAAAAACAATCAATTTACTATCACAAATATTCTATTTTCTTTCATATAACATTCTAATTTGTTGTAATTGTGTAATTTCGATGAGTAGGATGGATCCAATGACATGGCTGTTGCTCATAGCATTGCATCCATTGCCTGTGAGTGATTCAATCACAATTAAGCTAATACTATCCTATTTCAATATTCAACACAGAAATGAGATCAAAGTGCAGGACACAGACTGAAGGAAGAACCAGATATTTAATACATAACTATCTTCTTGACACATGTTTTATGGGACTTTGACACACGGGTGATATGGGGATTACATACCAGAGACCGAATCAGCAACATTGGAGGATTTATGCTGCTTCTCTAACCAACCATGACATGTCGGCATGGGAGCCCCCACCCCACTCCACCCCCGGCCATAGTAATCAGTGGACATTTGAAGTGGACACAGTCCATTTAGTGAGAGGCCGTGACCTGACTGACTCAGAGGTCCCTGCTTCCCTAGACCTTTTTAGGAATGTCTAGCATTCCCCCTGGAGAGAGAGAGAGAATCTAGCATTCCAGAAAGAGAGATAGTTCATTGGCTTGGTCAGGTCAGTTCATTGGCTTGGTCAGGTCAGATATGTACATACATATGGGCATGTATGTACATGCAGGGAGGCACACGTGACTGCATGAGATCACCAAGCCTATATTTGGAAATGTCAACGTACAGACAGGTGCATTCATAGAGCTGCAGATTTGACTGTTTGGTCTGTTACCAAGATGACCTCCTCTCTGTTAGTTCTGTCTGATTTATGTTTTCTAGGGGCCACACGGTACAGGGTAAGAGATTTATGTTTTCTAGGGGCCACACAGTACAGGGTAAGAGATTTCCTGGAAGTTATATTGTCATGGTCCTCAAAGTAAAATCAATGGGCCAGTTAAAACAATAAACAAGAGAGGTTTAATGTGTTGACACTGATAATGGTGTTGTTTACTTAATATTAACAATATCCAATACATGTGCTGCTGATACGTACATAGGCTGAAACATGGCTGCTCCCTAGCTTTTGACTTCAATCTGCTATATCGCTTTGCTGTCAAGACGGATAGAGTACCATCATAATAATTGTCCCAGTAACCACAAAGGAGATTTCATTGAATGCATGCCTCCTGCTCTCGTGGAACATTTTTGTTGAAGTTCTAATAAACTCAAGTGAGATGTTTGTGTACGGTTTAGGAATAGGATAATGTGTTTGGCCTTGCACGCAAATCCATTCGCTGCAGGACATTAAGTTCTTCTCTCCTGTAACTATTTTCTCCATGAGGGTATACATATGTACAGTATTTGTGTACAGTATGTGTAGCTCAACTCACAAGCACCACATTAAATGTATTGCAGGGACATAAATTAACCACAGAAACCTTACATAGAACATTCAGCGGAAATGGCTGATCTACAAGCTCACGCCGTGTTGCATTAAGACGTGTTGTGAGCTTGTAGACTGGCTATTTTAGATGCAGAGATTTGGTGTAGAGGGAAAATCACACCCATGTGAAGTGAGGGGCGCTCTCATCATCGTACATAATAACGTAAAATATACACTAAGCCGATTTGCTCAGACACTATATGACGT
Source organism: Electrona antarctica (assembly GCF_951216825.1). Lineage (NCBI taxonomy): Eukaryota > Metazoa > Chordata > Actinopteri > Myctophiformes > Myctophidae > Electrona > Electrona antarctica. The sequence goes on from NC_136800.1 coordinate 37,056,071, forward strand.
AAAATTCTCCATTATCAATGGGAATTTAATGTTTGTGTAGGACGGAAATCTACACTAATGCTGAACATAGGAGCCCCTCAAAAGGAGGGGACCAAAGTATAGACTCCTGGGTGACTATCCAAAGTGCCCCGCCATGAAAAAGTAGCTTTCTGTGAAAACAGCCCTGACAGCATACAGCCGTACAAAGTAACTCAAAATGACACAGATGATCTGTGGATGACATGTGACTATGGCTGAGTTCTGGATTCAGATCCATCATCCATACATAGTAGGCACCTCAACCTGAGCCACAAGGATGCCTCTGAAACATCTGCCTTCAATCACGGCATAGAAAACCGGGAGCCTTTGCCACAGAAATTACGTGAGCATGCATTTCTGTCTCCTCATTTCGCAAAAAGATGTCTAAATGATGGACAAACGTATATCAAATCTAATTGACGCAAGCCTAAAACGAGTAATTCCAATATAACCGCTATTTAGAAATGAATGGGGAAAACACTGGCGAGGAAGACAGAATGTCAAGTTGAATGAGAATCACTGTATGCTCATTCATATTCATGGTCATGGCACTGTGGCACAATATCAAAATGAGCTTATTTGGAGAGGACAGACCGCATTGAACCAGTAGTTTGACTGATGAGCAGGCGTTGACAGCTGAGTTTCCTGTAGTGAATGTGGATACCAGTTCTCAGGGTTGGGTCAGGCCTGTCACAGGACGCTGTGCAGAGAGATGACCCCAAACCACTAGCTGGCACAGGCCAATCCTCACTGGGGTCACTGGCAGTTTGTTTGGCCCCGCAGAAAAGAAACGGGTTTAGAAACATTAATATCTACAGTGCATGTTGTCATAGGGTTGAGAATTGGTAGCAGCTCGCCAGTCAACCATCACTCCATCCCCGACAAAGGAAATTATTTTGATTTTGTAAATGTACACCCGACGTCACCCTTAGTGTGACTGGCCTGGGCCAAGAATTCCTACAGTCTTGGTGGTCCGCCAACAGTATTGTACACCATACTGTAAGTGAAATCACAGATGTGTCTCATACTCTCATTCTGTCTTTCTTTCTCTCTCTTTCCCCCACAAATAACACAATTACTATTATCTCATATTTCCTATTTTTCCTGACTTTGATTGGTTGGTCAAAAATTTGACATTTGATGAGTGGTGCTCAAATGTTGAACAATTTTGTACTTGAGGCGTCCACAGCCATCTGACAAAAAAGGTAGTATTTCATACATTGGCCTACACACACACACACACACACACACACACCTTGTAATTTCCCAAACTGCGTGGGCTTAACATGGTATAAGTCATGCGGAAAATGACCTTGCCACACATTTTTCAACTTGGCACAGCACACTGCAATGTCTGTCTTTCTTTCTTGTAATATATTACAAGTACCTGCCAATTGGATTCAACAAGTTCTGTTTCAACATCATATGGAACTAGAAAAAGTGCCCTTCTGGGCACAGGTCTCCACCAGGAGGATAGGAGTGTGTGTGATGTTTGGTAAAATGTTTAGGAGTAATCTAAACGTGTGTGTGACGACTTGGCCTGTTGTAGCGCCACCATGAGGCTGATTTGAAAACTGTCAAGTGGCATTTCTTCCTCAGCCTAGTATCCGTGCACAGTTTCACCGCAATCGGACGCTGCGTTGAGGAGTTGAGGCGATTTGTACAAAACAGGTACAAAGCGGGCTACTCCTGAAAAGTTTAGAAGCCAATCGTATCCAATACGAAAAAATAGATTAAATTTCACGATTTGCGTGAAATTTGGATAAAATCTGAAGGAGTAATATTAGAAAATGTGTTTTACATATGTCGGCCTCCTGGTGGCGCTATAAAAAGCAGATTCGAGGCAAAGATTTTTCCATGGTCTCTAGGGAGTGTGCATACAAAGTTTTACACAGATCCGTGCAGTTAGAGGTAAAAACACTTATCGGCCAGTTTTAGCGCCACCATGAGGCTGAGTTGAAAATGTTCAAGTGACATTTCTTCCTCGGCCTAGTGGGAATGTGTGTGCACAATTTCACGGAAATCACACGATGTGTTCATGATTTGCGGCATTTTGTTTGAAACTGAGCACTCCTGCGAACTTTGGAAGCCAATCTTAGGCATATGGAGTCTGAAAAATCTGAAAGACCCGTTTCGTTGAATGGCTCTAGAGAGACTGTGTACCAAATTGCGTGATGTTTGAACAAAATCTGTAGGTGTACTGTCCAAAAAATTGTTTTGCACAAAGCAGCCTCCTGGTGACGCTATAAGAGGCCAATGTGAAAACCGTGGGGCAGAGGTTCAACAAACTGTGGCATTCAGGGAGTGTGTGTGTGCAGAGTATGGCTGTGATCAAGCCAACGGTGCCAGAGATTAGCTGTCCACGGACGGACGGACACACGGACGGACTGAGTGTAATAAATACTCTCTCCCCATGCCTTCGGCCTGGTAGAGACAATAACGTGCAATAAACTAAAACAGTGTCTAATGTGGCTGTATTTAAAACCTTATGAAACCCGAAAAGCCGGCACAAGACCATGGATACTTGCATTACATTTGCCCTGCATATGTTAGCATGCCTGTTTGTGTGTTTCAGACAAGAGACCATTTAAGTCAATTGTGGTAGGCCTACACTTTAGAGATAAGTGGACACATATCAGGAACATGTCTGTGACTGTTTGTGCATGCATAAATGTTCATTATGGCAAGCATTCAGAGAAAACGTAACACATAACGACGTCTTAAAGGGAATACACATTCACCACGGAACCATATGGCTCCAGTTTATTTATCTCATAATTCACTGAGGCTTGGTCTACACTGCTGGCTCCAATCTGATTTCCTTTGCACCAGTGTAACTCTGGCCCAGTTTACACGCTAGCAAAAATTTACCTGTCTCGAAAAGAATTGACCGGTGCACATAGGCACACAAGAATACCGGTAACTGGATCATGCTTTATCCTGCTTTCTCAAATTTAATTTTGTTGCTGAATAAACACAAATTAAACACATTCAATCAAAATGATTTAACCGGGGTATCCAGACGTAAAAACAAATCCATCCATACGTCTACGACAATGGAATGTAGCGTTGCAACTAAGTGATGATAAGTAGTCTGATTTAAGAAAGCGGTCAGACTGGTCTGTACAGTACAGACATGACGTCTACTCCAACTTTAAACATGCTTCATGTGCTAGATATTTTGCGGGTGCTATTTAGATCTATCTGTCAGGGCCTATTTTCCAAGCGGCCCCTCAGAGCAACCCCCTTTCTGATCAAATCAGCCTCTTCAATCAACAGTTTCCGTATCCACGAGGAAACATGCAATCAGTGCTGTTGCAAATCCCCACGACCACAGTTGGTTGGGGTGCATAAATGTACACCATATGGTCCTAAGGATATATGTATGCACTTCTTGTGTATTTTGTATACAGACCGAAATGTGTTTTGGGGTTTATGTTAAGACGTACAGTCAACGTAAAGAAACAATGAGCTGCATATATGCTGATGTCATCAAAATGTGTTTAACACTGATGTGGTCGGCACTCAGGAAATGCTATGGTGAGCTAATGGTAGATGGGTGGAAAAACATCCATCTACACCGCTATACAGTTAAGTATGTTTTGTCTATTTTATAGAGCAGTGTTTAGTCTTTGGACGTATGTAGAAATATCAACTAAATGTGTTCTTTGTCTTAGAGGTATGTCAATTTCACCACAACTGTTTTAAAGTCAGAGTTTGTGTACTAATAACGTCTCAGGAAATACCACAATCATAACTCCTCACTTTTATGTGGTTTTCTAGGGAGTAAGTGGTTCATTGGTGGGTAATTTTTACATGATTGACTGCACCGTGCCTACAGCGAGCTGAGGATCTGCTCATTTTTAACAATCCTTGCAAGTTTTCACATATGGCTGTCCTAACGTGAAATATATGAGCATCAGGAGGACGACTATTTATACTGCCTGCATGGGAGCAAAAACAAGACGATATACAAGTGCTGCAGTAAGAGGTGTTCAATAAATTACCCTTGGCATTTAATAAGCGTTCAACTCTGCCTACTTACACAAACAGTCTGAGGGGAAAGATCAAGGCATGCACGTCAGCAATGATCACCACCACGGCTACATTAGACTTCAATCAATAAAACACCAGATAAATTAATGCTTTGTTTGAAACTCAGTGGAAGTGCAGCAAAGCATCTCTCAGCATACAGATTATTTTTCCTTTCTTCCTTTTCTCCCCATAATGGAACCTTTTATAAAAGGCATGTGAGTTACAGAAACTGAGCTTTGGGGCAATGTCATATTCTTATGAAATCTAAATCTCATCTGACCCTTCATAATTATGAGAACAGAACACAATGGAAGGTACATTGAAACCATGCACTGAGATCATTTTCATTTTATTTTGTTATTCCTCAGTGGCATTCAAGATTTTGCGCCAAGGCACACAATAATGGCCAAGACAAAGTCTCAAGCACACCTGAATTTATAGCGAAACTGTTGCGATGCCACACATTGTGAGCTCATAGATCTGCTATTTTCATTTTTGAAAATCTGTGATCAAATAAGAAGTATGTAAGAAATAGCCCCTGACCACTATTTTGAAGGCAATTACAGTCAAACCGTATGGATATTATCAAAAACCTATTTGACACTCATTCTAGATCTATATTTATGTATATATTCATAACCGATATATTTTCGGCTATATATCGGCCATTCTCGGTCAGCGACTGTACAACAAAGTACAAATTGGGCTTAACAACGAACTAAGCTGAAGTCTACCTTTCAAAGGTGGAGGCACGTAGGGTGAAGGCCAGTCCGGTGTAGTAAGACTAGGTCTAGCCATCTAATCTGACACTAGCCTGGGATCAATACCATTTTTGATTTTCTGATCTGGTCTGGTCACGAGGCGTCCGGAACCCACGACCAGAACCTCCGGCGCCGTGCACATCCAAAATGATTCAGGTTTAAAATGAGTCGGGTTTAAAATTGGTTTAGTTTAGTATAATGATAGTTTCATTTATTTTGGTATAATAATCGTTTGATATGTCCATCTTTTATTCTAACTCGTAGCGCGAGTAGCGAGACTATAATTGATTTGCATTATGTGGGGAACAAAAACTATGCGACGCCAACCGGAACCCCCCATTGGCACATGACCCATTTTCTTTCTTCTAGACTAGATAAAAAGAATACCAGGCTTTCCTCCTGGTGACGTGAGGTTAATCCATCACCATCTTCAGGGACCGTGGTGAAGCATTAGTAACTTTTAACCTGCTCTCTTCCCGGCTGATCACTGTTTCCATTTTACAGCAGTAAACATTTTGATGAGGACAAAAACGATGCTAGCCACATGCTATATTGCCTTGTCATATTGTTGGGTAGCTCTCTACCAACTAAACACATAAAGGACATTCCAAAATAATGGTTGACAACAGTCAATAACAACAGAACAGAGACGATTGAATGTTTCATGGAAGAATGATGCTGTAGGCCTATCCCTCCAATACAGTTCCAGACACCGTTAGGAACTATGCCAATGTGCATTGAAGCCGTTTGAATAGACTTTGGTGATCCAGTGAGGCACGTACTTTCTGTTATTCTTCTGAAGCAGGTACATTTTTGTTAGCCTTTTGTATAACCAAGACTAGTATTTGGTTTTAAGAAAACCCTTATATACTGCATTGACCACCGGGGTCCCTCTGGTGCCCTATTTTTTTTTTCCCCCTCCATGCCAAATGGATTCACTAAAAACCACCAATCTACATGTTCACCACACATCACGTTGCACAACACAGCTTGTAGATCAGCTATTTTTATGAATGTTCGCCTACTACATTATATACTATGCCCAGAAGAATCTTTTACTGGCATGGAGTTCTCTGCCCAGAGCCCAGATCAAAGGTTGTGACTGCATGGCAGTCCTCAACACAAATCGGTAAAGGCAGGTCAAGACTGCAAGTTTGGTCTTTTTTCCCCTCCACAGAATACAAACCCAGACATGTTTTTATGTGGTGAATATGTTTTGTATATTCATGTTTTTATATGCCGTTGTATATTTGACTTTTTGTGTGTTGATATGCCGCTAAAAGCCGTACTCCAGTATCTCTGTGCACATGCACAGTCACACACACATGCACGCGCACACACGCACATACCGTAGTGAAGTGAAGCAGTGAAGCATTCAGTAGACAGTAGCAATGCCCTACTACGGTATTTTTCTGCATTGTAAATGCATTGTATGCATGTATTATATGTATGTATGCAAAGTGCAATACAGTATTGCACTTTGTATAAAATATCATATTGTCTATACCTAATATTATTGTAATATATACGTACAGTAAGATGAGATATGGGATGGGGAATGATGGGATCTAGAGTAATATATTTCAAATATATATATATTATGCAGGGTATTTCCTGTCCTGTGGCATTCTCCCTTAGGAACCAGACAAATACTCCATATTTAGATTTAGATTTAAGCTTTTTAGATTTAAGCTTTAATAGGGAAAGAGAGACACCGCCACTGGGTGAGGGGAGATAGGGAGAGAGATATAGAGATATAGATATAGAGAGAGAAAAGAGAGCGAGAGTGCAGGTCAAAGAGACCATGCATCTGTGACTGATCCACATAGTTGAATGAAATGAGCATCGTATGCACCCTGCAGGCCTGCAGCACAAACCTGTGGGATTAGCCTATCTAGCAGAGTGGTTGACCTTTACGTCTGTGATTGTTTATAGCTAAAGGCAGTTAAACTCGCCGTCAGTCAGTGGCCTGAAATGCACTATGAGCCCATGGCCCTGTAATCTTACCGACAATGAACAGAGAATGAATAACAGAGTAAGGAAGAAGAAGGTGTACTGCCACTATTAATGAGGGTTCTGTGAGAATCGGCCGTTACTTTCCATCACACGGGATATGATGGAAAGTAAAGAGGACACAAAATACCCCCTTTGTGAATGGATTTGTTGTTTCCGTTGAAGGATGGCGTGCATTTCTTAACATTGCTTGAGCCTTTGATAGAGGCAAATATGAAGTTATTTCACATATTACAAAGATTTAAGTCAAAGATGTTCCTCAAGACAGTGAATGTCAAGCTTGTTGTTTGTTTTCTTCTGCATTCCTGCTATCCTGTGTCACTCATGACGCCTCTGGACGTTGATTTGGGATCAGATTAGGTAGAAAAGTACCGTTCGTTCTGATACAAGATAAGAACTACTCACACACATGCACGCACGGACGCGCACACACAGTTATTTATATAGTGCAAAAATCATAAAAAAATTGTCTCAAGATACTTTAGTAACAGTAGTCAAGAAAGGCCTTTCTCTTACAGACACCTTGGTCACCTGCAATTTATTGTCCTGAGCAAGAGATAGAACTGCAACCACTTCCCGGCTGTTCAATAGTTCCCCCGTAGTTCATGTACTGCTCCGTATGCTTAAATGCAGAATTCCAGATGTATTCTTACCGTATGTGCAAATGTACTTGGCACATCAGGCCAAAACTGGGAAAAGGTTTGGTAATAATAGGTAAAAGCTCTTTCCACTGTTGGAGATTCTAGGAACTAACACATGAAATTGCATAAAGGGAGTGCAGTGTCCTAGTGGAGGTGGTTATAAATCACAATGACATGATGCCGGTGCCTGACCATTAATGCATTTGTATGTGGGGAGGATGATTTTTAATTATATTCTGAATTTTCCTGGACTCGGGGAGTATAAAAGACAATAATTATTTTTCAGTTGTCAAATTATTCAAATTAGACCATTTTTGTTGGTTTTGAAGAAGCATTATAATGGATGGGGATAAGGGGAATGGATTTAATTTGTTAGGGGAAGCAGTGTCGGGGGTGACCTGTTCAAAAATATCCAAACCAGATGAGAAAATCTGGGAAAGTGAATAACTAAACTAACATTCTCCGCTTCCTTAACATATGCTGTTGTTGTGGCCCTGAGCAAGGCACTTGCACCAAATGACTCCAGTGCCCACTTCAGTGAAAAATAGTAAAGGGCTTATTGTTCTTGACAGATTCCTGTTGTGAATGTAGATAGAGTTGCAAAGGCACTGAATGCCTGGCACTGAAGAAATAACTCTTCGCTGAATACAAATTTGAAAAACCGTCCTCAACGGCGATAGAATTATCTTCCTTTAATCAACTCTCCACTATGAAGAGATGACTACAAATACTGTTAATCAGTGTCACTGTCAACTGTTAAAAAACAGTAAAATAGTGTGAGTCTGGAATATGAGAATCAGTTATACATCCGTTATGCTACATAATAACTTAATGGAAAGCCTCAGCTTCAATTTACTTTTTTTAATGGAAACCAGTACCAGGTAATTATCTATCTGTTTGGGAGAAAGCATGCACTCCTGAACCAATCAGGCTGTGCAACGAATTCACTGGACTGGACATTCCACGTTCTGTCTGTTAACTGTCTGTAATGACATGCCATTATGTTTAAGATTCTCTCCCTATCTCTTCCTTCATACCTCCATCTACCCCCCCCCCCCCCCCCTCCCTCCCTCCCTCCCTCCCTCCCCCCATGCGTATGAAGTGAAGATTCCTTTACAGAAGTAGATACCATTTTTCTTTTTAAAGAAAAGAAAAAACTAATTTGAAGCCATCGTTACACAGCAATAAGGAGCGGGATATTTTCTTTGCTAGTGATCTCTTATTAAATTATTTTCAGAAATCACTGTAGAGAATATGTGGGGACAGCTTGGACCCCACAGACAGTATTGTCTCACATCACTATTCCAGTTGGTGAGAAGGCACAAAAGAAAGGCTCAGAGTGGCATGTTGTCCTTTAACAACCAGGGCACCTGGCCTTTCAGCAACAGCTCCAGTTTCACCGGAGCCATCCCACTCTCCCCAGTGTTTCCACAGAAATGCGAAACCATAGCTATATATTTAGACACAAAAAGCCACTGTCAGCATAAAATATCACCAACCTTGACACCTGGGGGTCTTCATAGATGGCGATGAGGGTCTTTGTGAGTGTGTGTTCGTGTGTGCATGCCAGTAGGCTACACAAGTATGTCACCAACACTTGACTGACATTGTTTGCATACATTGAAGTGCTGTTGGATATAGTTATTTTGTACCACACTGGGTTTAGTTTTACTGTGTATCCAAACAACATACAGTAGTTGCTGAAAAGTTAACTAATTGGCGTGTTTGCACTGAAGTATATAATGTTGATATGGCAAGGACTCAAGGAGCAATAGTTCAGCTGTCTCTGTGCTTCACAGCTTAAGGGTTTTGGATGGAAATGGGATCTGTGGTTTGTATCTGGACTTCAGTGAGTTGGCCTATACTGCTTCTCTACTGCTTCTCTGTGCTTCCTTGTTTTCAGGAAGCCAATGTGAGAATGTTTCACAAAGAACAATGCACAGAGCGCAAATCGAATCAAGACTTCTGTTCTTTTTTGAGGTTTTGGGTTGATCTGTTAACCATCAACTTAACAGATGACCTTGGATAAATCCTCTCCAGGGGGATCCCAAACCCCATAACCCCATCATATTTTATTCTTCTTTCCCTCCTTCCCTCCTTTTGTCTTATTCTCTCAGCTGGTGCAGTCCATTTGACCAGCTGAATTCTGAAATTCAGTACTGCTGTCATTTTTGCTTAACATGGGGCTGGAACTAAGGCCTGGATTTCAACCATTATGTCCTCAATTTAACCATTAAGTGCTCAGAACGTGAATACCCTGAATCAATTGTGGGTTTTTCTTGGCTTCAGCAAGGATCTCTCCAGTCGTCCCTGAGATTAATTTCATCCTCTCCTGCTACTGTAGCGGGAAATGTATAGGTGGGGGAGACCTTGGTGAAGCTCGGTTTTAAAACAAAAAAGGTGAGAAAAAATGTTGATGGGTTATAGAGGAAAGCTGGGGAGAGAGACAAAAAAAGAGAGCGAAAGAGAGAGGGAAACGGAAAGAAACAGAGAGAAGCAGATGGAGAATGTGAGCCATGATACATAGTTGAAGGGGATTGAAGTATGGTGTAGCTAGTAGTAGGAAGCACCTTTGAAGAAGATGATTTACTCAGGGAGAGAGAGAAAGAAGGGAAACAACTCCATCTCTACCTCTCTCTCCTCATCTGATTCTCCCTCTCTCTGGAACTCTATTTCATCCCTTTGAGCAGAGGAGGACAGGAGACACTCCCAAACGAGCTGCCCATTGGCTAGGGACATTTTGTGAGGAGTTTTAACAAGTTGTGGGAGAGGAGGGAGGCGGCCACAGTAAAGAGAGTGAGGGGTTGTGTGTGTGTGTGTGTGTGTGGGGGGGGGGGTTCGGGGGAGGAGAGAGAGAGAGAGAAAAGAGGGGACTATAGAGCAGGGGTCTCCAGATTATTGGCCTTGTCAACAGGTGGCAGAGGGAGAGTCTGTGAGTGACAGTCTTTCAGAGGAGAAAGAGAGAGACAGAAGGAGAAAGTAACAGAAAAGCAGCAAGGGTAAGGCAACTTTTTGCTTTTTATTTGAACCCATTTAGGACTGGGGACTGAACACCCTCTAAATTAAGTTTTTCTTACGTCAAATATTTTATTCAAAAATTACAAAAATATTATGTTGTATATACTATATAGTATACTGTACATAGCAACAACCTGTCTTGAATCGGTTAAAGATTTTGTTTCATTATTGAGTTATTCATCGGAGAAGGTACTGCTGATTGGAATTTTACAACATGCAAATGTTTTGTGAAATCTTCTTTATTGGTATTAGGGCAGCAGTGAGTGCAATTCTTGCTAAATGACCCAACAAACCTGCTAGAAAGTATTGTTTTATGAGAATTGGATATTGGTAATTATTGTGGTAGTTCATGACTTATTACATGTTTATGCCACTTGAATTCTCAGGCATTTCTTGGACTTGTTGGGCCAGATCATACAGTTGAATCACTCACAACAAGTGTCAACAGAGACTTGTAGTTGTGCATGTTCTTGTTAAGGAAAACAGTGAGGATAATTTATAGACAAGTGAGAGACATCAGCTATATCACTCTGCAACTGAACTCCCCCCTCTTGTTTATTTACAAATCTCCTGGAATGGTCTGCATGTGTAAAGGAAGTAGTTACACTTCATCGTTTCCTCTCTTCTTGCCTGTTTCTCTCTCTCTCTGTCCATTCTCTTTTTTTCATTCCTCTAGTTTATTTCTCTTTCCCCTGTCTAAACTCTTCACTTCTAAACTCTTCACTTGTCTTTCACTCTGTCCTTTGTTAACTTCATCTTTTTGACAGTATCACTGACCCCCCCCCCACCCCCTTGCCCTTTCTCAAGTAACCCAAAAGCTCTCTCTCTCTCTCTCTCTCTCTCTCTCTCTCTCTGCCTGTCCATCTGCCTGTCTGTCTGTCTATCTGTCTAGTGATCTGGTGGGTAGTCAGGCATGAATGGAGCACTCCTCGCCTCTTGTCTGTCAAGCAGCAGGCAGAGAATCCTAACTGAATCTTCAGGTTCATGCTTTGACTTGGTGTTATTTATGAGTGTGATTCCCAGTTAGTGCTTCTAGCTTATTCTCCTCCTCAGACGGTCTTGTGAGAAGTTGTAAAGGCCAGATCTTTTGTGGCATGCTAGTATTTATAGGCCAATGACTTCCTTTATACATAAATCTGTTTTGTAGTATGTTACTACTCCAGGAGTCGATCGGACAGTTCATTGGTGAACAATAATTTGTTATGACATTGAGGCTAAACCAAACGCATGTTCTGAGAATACTGTGAGAATGAGGGTTCCTTTACTCATTATGTGCTGCAATTATAGAACCCCTGTTGCTTCTATAGTGGTTACAGTGGTTCTGCACTTTAAGCACATCTACTGTCTATGTAAAACAGGCATCTGACTGGCCGCCTCTCATTACTGGAATAGTTAATGGAGCAGGTCCAGCTTGCATGGAGGTATGACTTCATACACCCCTGCGGTCTGTGTGGCGCTGGCAGGAAGTTGTTCAGGTTAATATTTAGAATTTGTACACCAAGCTGGTGGTGGTGGTGGTGCTGCTGCAAGGCATTCCAGATCACCGCCGACTGCCTCATCGAGCAAACAGTGTGTCAGTGAATTCAAAATGATGGCGTTTTTCCGTGACTAAAGCTGTCAGTGGCGTTTCCTTTCCGTTTTCATAGTTAATAAGTATCTGCTTAGTCTCCCAGGACGGCCGAGCGGCTGGTCTTACCTCTAATGCTACTGTGCTGGCTCAGGGATTACACAGAAGCCTTGGCAAAATGAACTACAGATGTACTGTAGACCCACAGCCTTGGAGACACAGACAGACAGACAGGAGACAGACAGAGAGAGAGCTGTAGAAGAGAGACTGTGTGTGTGTGTGTGTGTGTGTGTGTGTGTGTGTGTGTGTGTGTGTGTGTGTGTGTGTGTGTGTGTGTGTGTGTGTGTGTGTGTGTGTGTGTGTGTGTGTGTAAGAGAGAGATGAGACTGAAACAGAGTCTTGCTGTTGCCAGTTGCCCCCACAACCCGAAATGTGAGGTTTATAAAATGTTAGGCTTGCATAATGCCGCTGCTGAATGAAAAACCTCCCAACTTTTATTGCTCAAATTGAAAGTTTAAGCAGACGCTTTACGTACAGAGAAAATGTCATGACCCTCTGGGCACGCAACTTCAAAAATGCGTGGTTGTCTGAAAATAGGTCCGATTTTATTATTACACCGAAAGCTGACTGGATTTCCTTTTCCAGAAAAGTGCGTTTCCATGTCTTTAATATGATCGCGACTGGCCCGGGCCCTTATCAAGGTCTGCTCGCTGGCATCGGAGGCAGACAGGCGCGTGCACATGTAAGCCCGGCTCTCCGGCGGTAATTGCTTTCAGCTTCTAGGTCGCTCTCCTTTCCCCGTCTGCCTACAAGCTGCATGTGAGAGAGGGAAAATTCAGCAAGCGTCTGCTGCGGGGGTTGCTGCTGCTGCTGCAACCGCACATAAATGCGCGACCTACCGCCCCGAGACCCTGTGGTACCCCGCATCTTTTTCCACATTGGCCAACTCTTTCTTCCTCTCCTCCTGCTCTCATCTCAGGGCTCGTCGCTTTGGTCCAATGAGGCTCCTCTGGAGCTGAAACCTGGTGGAACAGTCGGCCTTTTGTCTGATGCTTAATGACTCTCAGGAGAGGATGGGACATTCTGCACGCAGTCTGACCTTTCCTTCCCCTTGTCTCCTTTCTATTTTTGCCTTTTTTTTGTTGCTTCCTACCGCTGTTTCTTTGACAACCATAGACACACTATTGCAAAGCAGACACCGCATTGGCCACTTTGTCACTTTGCCAGAAGCTGTTATGTGTGTCCACCATACTGGTACATCAGGTTAATTCCGGTTTACGCGTTTCCAGTGGATCCTTCAAAATAAGGGTTTCACTGAAAAATGCTGGCGGTTAAATTTATCACATATAAGTGGTTAAGACATTCACGTCCTTTCTATTCCCTCTTATAAATATGCTATGAACTAAACAGCACAGTCGGATACTGTGCAATACTCTACTCGGGGGCTTTTTGAGATTTTGTGAAACTATGGCATTTTTATCCTCGTCCAGAAAGACGGCAAGAAAACAAAGATAAAAGAACAGATCCATGGTCTGTGTAAAAAAGGGAGGGAGAGACAGGAAACTCATTCAAAACGCAAAGAAATGCTCCAGGCTCTACCTGATGTTCAAGTTTTTTGCATTTTTTTTTAAGACTATGCCCTTCTTTTACTAAAAGAAACTTGGGACTGGGAACTAAAACCCTTGGAACAGAACTGTTTTGCAAAGCATAAATCACAATAAAATTAATTACAACTCTCTGTATGTCCTCCTGGCACAGGAACAGGGGGTTTGTTATTGCTGACTGTCATGGGAGCTCAAACCCTCGGAAAACAGACTGGACTGGTTTTGCACAGCTTTTTTCCTGAAATGCCACTCTGTAATTCATGTGTGGTCAGTGTGCCAATGTGGTGCAGCCCCAACATGGCGACCAACAATGCTGGCGTACGATCTAGTGGCCAATATGGCATCCAAATGTGCTATGTCTGTCATCACCAAAAGATGGACACACTCTGCAAGTCTGCATCCAATCAATATTATTCTATTCTAGTCTAGTCTATTCTAGTTTATTGTAGGCGACACAATGGACAAACACATCTGGCATTCGATTCAGGGTTCAGGGATGGAAACAGGAGACCATTTGGTAATCAATCAATCCAATCAATCAATCAATCAATCAATCAATCAATCAATCTTTATTAAGGACACATGGTCTGTCAGCTGCAGCTGATTACCAAAATAACTGGACCTCTGTTGAAGGGCTCTCGTGTGGCTTCATGTAATAGACACACACACGCACGCACGCACGCACGCGCACACACACATGCATACACACGCACACTGTTTTGTTCACACATCTTAAGTGAAAGGTGTCTGAGGATCCAGACAGTATTGTCTCTAGGGTGTTTGGAAGCTGTTCTTCTGTAAGCTATAAAATAGATAATAGAAGGTACACACACACACACACACACACACACACACACACACACACACACACACACACACACACACACACACACACACACACACACACACACACACACACACACACACACACACCGTTACAAAAGAGTGCCCACACAGAAGCAGTGGATACAGTACAGTCCTAAGCATTTTACAGGCTCATTGACATAGCTCTGCTTTGAGGGAGAGAAGTTACTGTCAGGTGGGAATTTTCAAGCATGTTTATGGACATGCTGAATTATACTTGTGTGCTTTGAGAGGCAGTATGAAATACTATCTGTATGGAGGTTGAGTGGAGAAATGGCGTCTTAACTCCATTATAATCACCTGACAGGGGTGGATGCTGATATCTGACAGCTCTGAAAGTGGGTAAGGTAAAGACATCAAAAAAGGAGGGGGGGAGGGAGGGGAAGAAAAACAAATAGTTTGAAGTCATCATAAATATGTCTTGGCATTTCTTTATTCCTAAACCTGCCCATTCTCAATGTTCCAAACGCAGGATGTCGCCGCTCTGCCTCATTTCTCATTATGCACGGCCGTCCCTGCTTGATCGATTGATCCATCCATGCATCCATCCTTCAATCCATCCGTCCGTCTTAGAAGGCCCTGTTACAGTTTCTCAAACCTAACTTGAATCCCTCCTTTGCTGCCTCCCTCCATATCCATTCATCACTCGGTGTCTCCCTCCGTTCCACAACAGTGTTCCACAACAGGACATTCTTAGCAGTTTCTCTGCTGTGTTTGGAAGGTCAGGCCGGCGTTTCCTCCAACACAAATAAAAGGCAGCTGAAAACGGCGAGCATCAAATGAACATTTGACAGATTGTGGGAGCAATAAACAGGTCCTTTAAGCATCCCTGTGTGCCAGGCAGCGCACTGTGCCATCCCACAAGGCCAATGCAAGGCCTGTGTGATGTGGCCCAGTGCTGGGCTGCCATGGATTGCCCCTCACTCTCCATTATTTTCATTCTCTCTCGCTTTCCTTCCACCTCACTTACAGTATAAACGCTCATTGTTATGTCTCTCTCTCTGAATTTCCATTACATTCTCTCTGTTTTTTTTCCCTTTCTTTTTTTCTCTTTATTTTTCAATGTATATCCTGGCGCCTGGCCATAAACTCTAAGGCCACTCTACCGTATGTGGTTCAAAGGGTCCGTATTGCAATATGCCCATGATATCATAGCTTGGATTTGTGGTGTGGGCAGTTAAACAAACAACTAAAATAAGCAAACAAGAATGATACATGTTGAGTTTGGATAGCTTTCTACACAGTGCACACACTAATTATAGATCAGTGTAATCTTCCTAAACCAATGATTCTGGAGACTCTTCAGAATTGCGCAGCCAGCTACAGTATTTGAAATATTTCCAGTATGAATGGCTGGAAGTGTTTATTTTACTGAGAGATAATTGCATCCGATGGAGTCTTCGAGGAAGCTTTCCATTAGCCATTTAAAATGTCACACATTCAGGTCCTCTGCAGTCTCTGGCATATTGTACTACTCAAAATGTCAGGCACCCTGGCGTCTTTGAGCACCCCTCGGGGACAGGGAGACCCTGCTAATGGGATAGCGATAGCATTATGGCACCTGGAAGATTTGCAGTTTTAAGATTTGCTTGTCGACGTTTTTATGTTCTGGGCAATACTCATGCGGTGTCCAGTGGGATCCTTGGGTTCCACTTGTGTCAGTGTGTTTTTCCCATCTGCTTCTCTACTCTTTGATGTGCAGTGAGCCATGTTTTGATGTTTGAGCTTTCCAACTGGCTAATTTCGACCCTTCAAAAAAAAAAGAAAGGGTTCAAAGATGTGTTAGGTAAGCAAAGTTTGAGCAAACTGTTTGTTTGGGTTCAGAATTGAAAGTATAAAGACATTCCCCAGCTTCTAGTCGTCATGGTTATACAGGTATGTCGCAGTCTCACCTGTACACACACATTTATCTCCTTGTGGAAAAATGTATTATACATATTTTGTTTATTTTCTCGTCACTGATCAACTGTCAACCTATTGCGGAGTCAATGAATGATTGTTCCTTTGCACTGTATCGGACCACAAAAGAAGTTGTCCGGTTTTGTTTGCGTCTTGCCCTGGTGTCTCTGGCTGCTACCTTTGGTAAAAACTATTGGGCTATACAGTATGCGCTCAATTGCTCTGTACAGTATTACTCTGCAGTTAGTGTGGTAGCCAGCCTGGGAAACAGCAGCATGTTGTAGCTCGGTCGGTCTGGCGATGCCAGGCTAGTGGTAGGTACCCTTCAATTTATTACCAGGATTAAAGTCTCTCTATGTTTTCCCATAGACCGCACAAGTTCAGACAGTTGGATCAGAACTTCCCTCTCGTAAAGTTACAGATGCTGAGAATCCATTTTTTTCCACCGGAGTGTCTAATTGTGACATAGTCGGTGAACGGGTCGCTTTCTGATCAAGTCTAAAAAAAGTTTTTTTTATGATTATATATCAAGCCAATTATTTTGATAGTGTGTAATTTGGCTTCCCTGAGGGAGTCGTGGGGAAGGTCTCTGGTCGGATGACATCACCGCCATCAGGCACGATGATATCATCTTTTGAAGACACATTTCCGCGCTCTTTGAAGTTCCCTAACGCCGGACTGAGCACAATTAAAGGTTTGAAAGAAGAGAGCTTTTGGCAAAGTGGTGACTGCTCTCTGCAGCTCTACTAACTGGGGCACAAGTCCCACTAATTAGCAGTGGTGGGAAAAGTACTGCAATTGTTTTACTTAAGTAAAAGTATCAATACTGCAATGTAGAACTACTCTGTTAAATGGTGCATTTAAAATGGTGCATTTATATAGCGCCTTTATCCAAGGCGCTTTACATAGATTTTGCATTACATTCACCCATTCACACACACATTCATACACCGATGGCGACGGAAGCCATGCAAGGTACCAACCAGCACATCGGGAGCAATTTGGGTTTCAGTGTCTTGCCCAAGGACACTTCGACATGTAGACAGGAGGAGCCGGGATTCGAACCACTGACCCATAGATCATTGGACGACCTGCTCTACCTCCTGAGCCACAGTCGCCCAGAGCCACAGTCGCTATTACAAGTAAAAGTCCGGAATTCAAAATGTGCTTGAGTAAAAGTACAAAAGTATTGGCTTCAAAATGTACTTAAAGTACCAAAAGTAGAATGTACTCATTGTGCACAATGTCTCGTTTCAAGTTTTCAAATGTATACAAATCTTTTGAAAATAGCTGATCGCGATGCGACACATTGTGAGCTTGTAGATCAGCTATTTTCAAATGGCTGAAATGTAAATAGGGTGGTTGATGTATGTTTTGTAATAATAATCAAAGTAACTAGTAACTTAAGTTTTCAAATAAATGTAGTGGAGTAAAAGTATAATATTTGCCTCTGAGATGTAGTGGAGTAGCAGTAAAAGTATTGGAAATTGAAAATACTCAAGTAAAGTACAAATTGTAATTAAGTACAGTACTTAATTACACCACTGCTCATTAGCTCAGCCACACACAGATGTATGCATGCACACACACACACACACATGTGTGCGCACACACACACACACACCCACACAGTACCGTACCGTAGGCCAGGCCTACTTATGTGCACGCCTCGCTGACATCATGTTTCCCCAGTATAAACATACGGTGGCCTGCCTGGCTGAACGTAATATAACCTATTCATCATCCGGTTGTATTTCTGTCTTCAGACGTCTATAAATTATGTCTGGAAACGATTCACTTGGACTCATAAAGACTAAGCAGCACGGGTAGTAGTAGCAGGTTTAATGCTAAAGGTGCGATTTATAAAGAAATTCATAAAGGCAGAAGAGCCCCAGTGGAGCAAGTCATGTCATGCTACTTTGGATCTGTAATAAAGGAGGTTTAGTTCTGATCTCAAAACCATCTTGGTTTTTGGTAACCACAGTTTATGGTAACTGTTTGTTGACCACTCATCCCTGTCATTTACATCACACGGAACCCGCTGAGGACCATGAATATGAAAGGGTTTGAGATTATTATCAACAAAACCACTATCGGGCCTGGGCCGGCCGAGTGGTCCAGGCACCTAGGCTGGTAATCCAGCGTGTCGCCGGTTCGAGTCCCGATCCCGATGACCTTTGCTGCGTGTCTTCCCCCCCCATCTCTCTCCCCCTTTCCTGTCTAACTACTGTAAAATCTATCAATAAAGGCAAAAAGCCCCAAAGAATATTTTCTAAAAAAATAAATAAAACCACTATCACCACAGCATGAAGCAGACATGCGTGAATGATGTTCTCTAGGTAAATGGTAAATGGTGCATTTATATAGCGCCTTTATCCAAGGCGCTTTACATAGATTGTGCATTACATTCACCCATTCACACACACATTCATACACCGATGGCTGCGGAAACCATGCAAAGCACCAACCAGCACATCAGGAGCAATTAGGGGTCTTGCTCAAGGACACTTCGACACTAACTCCGGGGGAGCCCGGGTTCGAACTGGCGACCTTGCGGTTACCATCCAGCCACTCTACCTCTGAGCCACCGCCGCCCCCCTCTAGGCTAGTGGTGTCATCCCTACAGTTTGTCCTTTGTATCACGTCCCAGTTTGCCTACCTGTAACAGCGACTGTTTTGTGCATGTGTCTTTGTCTTGGAGGGATGTTTAACGAGAATGTTAACGTTAAAATGTAATGCATCTTCCCTATATTCTCCTCCCATCTCTACAGACATGACCTCTAGACTGCACTGGAGGGCCCTGTACCTGTTGGGCGGCCTACTATACATCGTGACCCTGCTCGGCTCTGCTGAGAACGTGCCAGCCTCCGAAGCGCCCTCGGGGAAGGGAGTCACCTTCAGTCATGTCTACAAGATTGACACGCCAGGGACCTCCAGCTGTAAAGTAGAGAGTCTCCCATCCCAGGACCGAGCACAAGGTCAGAATGATGGGGACAATACGAACGAGTGTGAATATTAATGTATGGTAATTCATTATGACCTTTATTTAAAAGGTTTTATGTAAGGGATAATCAACAGTGAGACGGTAATTTCTTTTAAATAAACCTTGACAGGGTTATATGCAGGGCCGCGAATCTGATCCGAAGCTGTATTTTATCCCTCTCATTAGACAGCTATTTACGATTTCTGTATTAAACAAGCTTAGTCGCTTGCAAGAATTCCACTTCCATTGCAAAGTAAAGGGGCAGAGCAGTGGCCTGTTATCGTGAAATGACAGACATGATGTAATTGAGCATTCAACCAAGCTGTAACTAATAACGGAATAATCAATTGGGTGTGTGTGCGTGCATGTGTGATTGCGATTGTGTGCAATAACCGGTAGTAATGTAATTCATGACAGCAATGAAATGTAATTTTCAACAAGATTGAGTAAATTATGATTGAGTAAATTCAGAATTGCCTTACATTGAGCTGTCGTAATATTATGTGTACGGTATATTATGTCCTTTGAAACATTCGTTTCGTTTCTGTTTTCACACTGTCCTTGATGGCTGACATTTTTGTCTCCTTGAAAAATATTGATGTCCATGTGTGGAGTCACATGGACATCAAGTGTGTTTTGGGACACATGGACATGGCATTTTCTTAAAAGATATTTTTAAGAAAATGCGGTTGTTTTTCTCTCTCGAGTCTCGACTCGAAAAACAACCGCATTTTCTTAACCCGGACCTTTGCTGGACACCAAATGGCTGGTACGGTATCTTATTAAATCCGTCCGTGTTTTGTTCCGTTGTTGTGCAGATCAGACAGGTGTGGTAACCACTGTGGAGGGAGACAATGTTGTCTTCAGCCATAACATCAGGCTACGTATGCCCCAGTGTGACTGTGGGGAGTCGGAGAGCTTCATGTCTCTGCTGTACAGGGTCAACGGCCTGGAGGAAGAGGTCAACTACCTGAAGACCCAGTGTAGCCAAGGATGCTGCGGCAGTGGAGGTAGGCTGTGTCCAGTGTTGTTTTTGGCAGCATTTTAGTTTTAGTTTTAGTCAGTCTCTTGAATAGTTTGTCACATTTTAGTCACCTGGAATGTCTTAGTGTTAGTCTAGTTTTAGTCGACTAAATATCATAGGATTTAAGTTGATTTAGTCGACTAAAATGTATTTTGGCGAGCCTTGATGCCGTCGTAATGACTGTTTTTACACTTAAGATATACAAGCTTGTATATCGGCTGGTTGCAACCAAGTGTAAAATGACGTATCTCTTGTCCACTAGTCCCTTCCTAACATTTTAGTCTAGTTTTTATTTGTTGATAAAATTGTCAGTATATTTAGTCTAAGTTTTAGTCATCATAGCTTAGTTTCCATTTAGTTTTCATCAGTGGTAGTCGACAAACATTCTTTGTCATAGTTTTAGTCGACGAAAACAATACTGACTGTGTCATCATCATTATGTATGCTAGTGGTGGGAAGCAAGTACATTTACTTACTGTAAGTGCTGTGCTTAAGTACATTTTTGAGGTATTTGTACTTTACTCGAGAGATTTTGATTATTGTTACAAAACATACATTAACCACTTCGGCCCTATATACATTTCGGCCATTTGAAAATAGCAGATCTGGGTATAACAATGGAAAACATTAATTTGAGTATTATTTTATATGCTGATGAGCAAACAAAAATGAGTCAAATTTACAAAAAATGCTGAATATTGCATGGCTGAGTTTTCTCTCTGTTAATCGCAAGTCTCCATTTACTGCACCGTCCATAGTGCAGTAAATGGAGATTTACGATTAACAGAGAGAAAACTCAGATTATACACTTCATAAGGAAGGCTGTACAGCAAAGTAACCATAGTTTTATGTTCGGGTCAATGTCTTTGACTTATTCCCCCTCATACAAATACTTAGGTTTTGTTTTTCATGAATTTACGAGTTTCTCTGAGGGAAGGAATGTATTGGCTGACTCAGCAGGTAGAGCATTAGGTGCCATATTAAGTCAAATTAAATTTTGCCCTGATTTAGGTTTTGCTACATTTACCAAGCTTTATGACACCATGGTATCTTCCATTTTGTTTTATGCAGCAGGTGTGTGGGGCTTTGAGGAGGCTACCGAATGTAAAAACATTCAGAGTAGAGCTTTGAGGTGTTTTCTCGGGGTGCATAAGTATACCACTAAGTTGGCCATTGAAGGTGACACAGGTTGGGAAAGCTGCCTGACAAGGCAGTGATGTGAAATGATCAGATTATGGAATCGCCTTATCCAACTGCCAGAAGAGAGGCTTACGAAATTTATATTTAATTGGAATAAAAGATCGTAATCATCCGTGGATAAGAGAGGTCTCCTCAATTTTCTTTCTTTAATTAAGAAGTTATATTCAATTCAAAGAGGACTACATGACCTTATGTTGCATTTAATTTAAAAAGAGGACAGAGGTCCCTCTGTGCCCAGTTAAGATCTGGTGCTTTACCTCTGGCAGTTGAGGTGCGCGGGCAGATATACTGGCATTCCTGAGGAGCAGCGACTGTGTGCTCTTTGTGACCTGGGAGTTGTAGAGGATGAGTTTCATTTTGTTTTCTATTGTCCACTATATCATGTTCTTATATCATGATTTAAGAAACTCTTTATTTGAAAAAATTCAGGATAAGAACCCAGATCTGTTTTGGATGTCTGAGTGTTTTATATTAAATTGGTTGTTCAGTAATGAAGTTTTTGTTTTTGGAAAATTCATAGAGAAGGCATGGCAGTTACGTTGGAGAACGATTTATCCATAAGTAACTGTCTATTTGTGTATATGTATCATTATGTACAATTTTGTGAGTGTCTTGTAAGCCCGTGTGGGCTGGGCATCTTATGATGTAGGACACTTTAATAAAAACAATGTGTCGCACCACGACACATTGTGAGCTTGTAGATCTGCTATTTTCAATAGATGTGTAAACATTTGAAAACTTGAAACCGGACATTCTGCATAATGAGTACTTTGAGTACTTTCTACTTTTGGTACATTTTGATGCCAATAACTTTGTACTTTACATCAAGTACATTTTGAATTCCGTACTTTTACTTGTAACAGAGTAGTTCTATATTGCAGTATTGATACGTTTACTTAGTAAGAACTTTGAGTACTTTTTCCACCACTGTATGTTATTAGCTATACACTGGTTCAGTTAATTATTACCTTTATACCGATATCTGGTAGCAACAACAGGGCTCTATTAGGATGTCAGTGTGAGTATGCCCAACACTTTGGTCTCAAACATTCTACTGGCTCTGATTCACTGTGCTCCCCAGAGGATGAACGCACTTATTTTGGTGACCCTGTCATGGCCTTTTCTCCACCCTGATTCCAAAATGTTCACTTGCACAAAAATCTGAAAATCCAATGGGCTGTAGTGTATGTCATGAAACATCTGAAGCACATTCATACTCTCTGGAGGATGATAACCTAATGGCATGTGAGTTTGAATCGGTTGTCTAGCTTACTATTTGTTTAACCATGTACAGTATAAGCCCTTTATGGGTTTTTCTCACCTGCACTTATTTTTTTCCCTCTTTTAATAATGTTACCTTTCTGTACTGTTTTTATTGTGCGACTAAATAAAACTAAAACAAAAAAAACATTTCTGAAGCAAAATGCTAAATAGGTGAAAGGGTATTCACTATACTTTTCTATTCCACCACCTTTCACACATGTTCTTAATCTTGTCATCTTCACCTCCCTCCAGGTGTGGACACGAGCTGCAGTGGTCATGGTACCTACTCCCATGAAACGTGCAGCTGTCTGTGTGATGCAGGATGGGAAGGCCCGGACTGTTCCGTATCCGCCTGCCCCGACGATTGCAACGACAACGGTCGGTGCGTGGACGGGAGGTGCGTGTGCCACCAGGGCTTCACCGGACACGACTGCAGCGAACTGCTGTGTCCGAACAACTGCAACGACAAGGGACACTGTGTGGATGGGAGGTGTGTGTGTTTCTCACACTTCACCGGCGAGGACTGCGGCGTCCAGAGGTGTCTAAATGACTGTGTCGGGAACGGCCGGTGTGTGGACGGCCAGTGCGTCTGTGAGGAAGGTTTCTACGGAGACGACTGCTCTCTGGGTAAGCTATGCCAGTGGTTTTCAAAGTGGGCCACCAGGGGATGCCATCAGGCCAGTTGGAAAGAGAGGAAAATTAATAATAATAAAAATAAGCCTAGTAGGTTTGTTATTATAGGATTTATAGTAGGCTTAGCCTACTATAAATGCATGAAATCTCTGTTCACGTTAATCACGTAATCTCTGGCATTGGAACATTTCGGAACCCAGCTGAGCTATGCAAATAGACCTGTGTCCCGGAGTTTCAAATGAATTAAAAGTACAATTTGTATATGTTCATGGGATACTGTGAGTATGACCAAATTCGTAGTAGACTCTATGGAGAGCAGTAAAGAATCGTTATTACTTGTGTATGGAACCATTTATTGTAGATGTTCAACATTGCAGCCAGGCGCTAGTGGAAACTGGAAACTTTACATTCAAATTGTTAAGGCTATATAATACTCGGGGAGCTTTAGTCAGAAAATATTAGCATTATTTTTTTTTCATAAGAGTTTGGTCCCCCGAAGACCATTATGTCACCCATATTTTTATGAATTATTTATCCAGAGCCCAGGGTTGTATCCTCTAGGGCCCGGAATTACTCTAAAACTGTTCCTTGTGAAACTGGAGATACACCATTCATTCCAAACACCTCTGTTATAAGTCTGCTGGCAACATACACAGAACCCCAATTCTTTATCTTATGACAAACACAGATGCTAAACATAGTTCAACGGCCCCATAAAATGTATGGACACTAATCCCTGATGTTACCTACTTATAAGCTTGGCCAAATAAATAAACACAAATCTGTAAAAATATATTTAGCTAAATTACCTTTATGGTCCAATGAGTTAACGACTGTTATACAAATGGTCATAGTGACCTACTGCTCAGGAATTCACGACATCTCTCTCACAGCTCTTTCTGCTGCTCCCTCCTACAAGGTTGGATTTGTGGGCTTCCCCCCAGGGTCACTGCTGCCCCCCTGGCAATATATGACATCAGACACTAATACCACACAAACATAACAGAGCCCACTAGCTTGAAGGCCCTTCTGTATCATCACTACCTATAATGTTTCTGCACACTCAGCTCCACCTGGGGAGCGGAGTGCACTTTTGTACCATACAGCGGTTTCATTGCGAAGAAACAACAAGCAGCAGCATGGCATTTTTACAGCTTGGGAGATTCAGATGTTCCCTATACTTGGCTCAGAAAGTGACAAACAGGGAATTATATTAATTAAAGACTCCATAAAAATGAGGCAGAGACACCAGATGTATTTCAAAACATGTACTAAATGTGGTAACATTTGTATTATTTGCCTTTTCTGTGTCTTTGATTATGTTTGCAGAACAACGTCCAGCCCACTTGTTCACTGATACAGACAAATCTATTTCGGCCTGAAACTCGGTACTCCTATTCATACAAATATCTTGAGGTTCTAATGATGTGTGTGTGGAGTGGACAGGCCCTTTAGCAGATCAGTTACAGCATCACACTCTCCTGATGGAGGTCCAGGCTCCCCTGGCTGTGCTTATACTGTAGATCTGCAGAGGCATGCAGCTGGATTTACACCTACGTATGTAGAAGCTTTTGAGCAGGTTCCAACAGCAACAGTGGCACAGTGTGGGTGGAAACGGAAGGCAAAGAAGGAGGCAGGGATAGATGGAGCTAAGGAAAAGATACATTGTGTTGATTTTAGGTGTTAGTGATAACAGTAGTAATACGGAACAGGAGAAAAGTAGCAAGAATGTAAAGGAATAACAAAAGAAAAGACAAGGATTTATTAGTTTTACGTGGCCCATGTCCGTGTCAACATACTGTACAGTGATGTCTGTCAATCTTCTACCCAGCGATGACAGTAATAGCCGGAGTGTAGAAGTGAATACTTCTTTAGGTCAAACTCAGTTCCTCTCTGTGATCTTAGCAGTACCAGGCTAATGCTGTTTTCCTGTAGTTATAATATCAAAGGCAGGTTGAACTTTGCAGTGCTTTAACAATAGTAATAGCTTGCCTATGTGTGAGATAATATCAGTCATTTCATGATAATATATTATCAAAGGCCCGTTCAGTCTAACAGGAGTTCCTTTGGAGGGTTTAGTGGATTTATGGAATATACATCAAAGAGGTGCAGATGCTGTGGTTTTAGTGTTGATTTTAAGCATGCTTAAGGGGTGGCTTTCAATTGTTTTCTTTCCGTCATTCGAGGACAATGCAGCCACTGAAATGCCCCTCGAACAGTAAACCAGACACATTTCCAGTTCTGGATCACTTTGTGAAGTGAACTGGATCCATATGCTTGCTTACGGCACTGTAAAAACATCAGTGTTGTTAATTCAATTCTTATACAACACCCATGATTTTACAGTGCGAGTGAATAATATTAAGTGTCTAGGTTCAAACGATCAAACGTTTGCATTTATTTTTAGGCCATTTGATTGAAGTCCATTTCATTTATCCTGACAATGTTCTTTTCAAGTCATGCCATATGTTTAATCAGGCACATTTTCTTTTTTATGTTAATAATGTTCCGCTTTCCTCAGACTCAATCAGGGACGACACAAAATTCCACTTGCGTCGACTTTTCCCAGCTTTATATTATTGAAATGATTTGTCCCAGTGGCTCTCTTGAAAAACAGTCTAAGGCGATAGATTGTTATTTGTCGCGCCCGGTGAAAAACGGGATGCTGCTGCATGGAAAAGCTCCCGCCGAATTTCAGGAAACATTAAGTTTTCTTACTTTGCCATATGGAACCATGTCCAAACCTGATGTGCATTCTTTCCTGTTAAGTGTGGTCGGTGATGCCATTAGCACCCATTTGACATGATCTCCCCCAGAGTGGCCTCCACTGTGCTTTTGTTCTTAAGAGTCCAGAGTCCACCACAGCCTAACCAGATTTATTTCACTAAGTCATACAATACAACCATTGAGTTTTACCTTGCTCGTGGAAAGTTTCGCTCCCCAACATTGCTGACTTGCTGTCTCCCGACTCCGACTCCCGACTTTTGCTATTGAACTGCAAATGTAGCTTTCTACCTGATCTTAACCGCTTAGAGGGCACTTCTAGAGGGGGCCCTCCTTGTTTCCCCCTAAATGGTAAATGGTAAATGGTGCATTTATATTGCGCCTTTATCCAAGGCGCACACTACACTAAATCTAAAAAGCTGATCGATAAATACAGCTATTTTCACAGAATGTTATTATGACACGCTCAGAATAGAGCGTCGCAGTCCCGCCCCCTACCAGGGCCCAGGAAATGATTCTCCGTTCATTTTCCTCATAGACTTTTCAGAGAGTATTTATTTAAAGACGGTTACGCCGCGGACAAAGCCAACTCGAGTCGTGACAACTCATGACAACAAACACAATATTTTGGACGGAACAAATAATTAGAAAGAAGAAAAAAACACTTCTTTGTAATTATTTGTTTGGTCCAAAATATTGTGTTTGCTGTCATGAGTTGTCACGACCCGAGTTGGCTTTGTCCGCGGCGTAACCGTCTTTAAATAAATACTTTTTGAAATGTCTATGAGGAAAATTAATGGAGAATCATTTCCTGGGCCCTGGTAGGGGGCGGGACAGCGACGCTCTATAGGGATGCAGGGGTTCATGTGGTCAGCCCCACCACCACTACTCCCCACCCATCCGCCCACCCACCCCAGCAGTATACATACACACACATATATTTTTTTCCATCATCTAGACTGAGGGGTTATGGCATGGTGTCCCAATTGTAACCACAGAAAAAAAGCAATATAGTCTTCATGTTTCCATCTCAGGTTCTCGAAGAAACGTCAAACTTCATAATCGTGAAATTATCCCCTCCCCCCACAAAAGGGGGGTGAAAGAAATGAGAGAACAAGAATGTATACATTTCAGTAGGTTACTTACATTTGTAGTGTGGCATATAGTACAGTATGTGTGAGTATACTGAGGAGGACCAATATGCACCACAATGGAAATATATGTGTGGGAGAAAGAAACAGGCGACAGGGAACATACTGTAGAACCCTGTGGGAGGTAGTAGTGGAGAAGAGACTATAGTATGTCCCAAAGTTAATGCAACCTTCATGAACTTCTCTCTCTCTCTCGCTCTCTCTCTCTCTCCCCTCCCTCCCAGTTCTGGGCCCTAAGGGTCTTCAGTTGGTTCGAGTGACTGATGTGTCGCTCTTGGTGGAGTGGGAGTCGGTAC
Source organism: Electrona antarctica (assembly GCF_951216825.1). Taxonomy (NCBI): domain Eukaryota; kingdom Metazoa; phylum Chordata; class Actinopteri; order Myctophiformes; family Myctophidae; genus Electrona; species Electrona antarctica. The sequence continues at coordinate 37,083,765 of NC_136800.1, forward strand.
GCGGGGCAGAGTATTACTTGTTGACATATCAGCCCAAAGGTGTTAGTGCACTGGAAGAGGTAAGTCAATAAAATTGAAATAAGTGAATCTGCCAATAGAAGACGATTCTCATTCAAGCATCAGGGAATTGCATTCCTATAAGTGACCAGCTTGTGACAGAGCTCACATCTAGAGCTTCATTCACTGTGGTAGAAGTTGTCTCAACCCACTGCATGCTCTGCCCTAGGTGAGAATATCCAACGCAGACAACTCCTACCTGATCACAGACCTGACACCCGGGGTCACCTACATCGTCGAGGTGTATGCAGTCATTAAGCAGATCAAGAGTGAGGCGGACAGCATTGAGGCCACCACAGGTGAGATTTTGGCCTCAAAATGAGTGTGCGCTGGTTGATCAATTTAACCACTTAAACCCTATACATTGTTGACCGGGGTCCCCTAGGGGTCTATACTTGGTCCTGTCTTTTCCCACTCTGCACCAAATGCCTTTGCTGAAAATTGGCGATGTAGATCTGCTGTTTTCGGCCGACACTCGCCTATTTTGACCAAACGTTTGCGCACTATGGCATGCCCAGAATAGGGATTCTTAGGGTTCGTGTGGTTAAACAAAGTACTGGACATTGAAGAAAAAATAGGGAGTGCTACATTGGGTAAAAGAAAAACCAACATATTTTGGTACTGTTGAAATAACAAATCAGGTGCTCTTCAAGGATGATGGGAAAGTAATTAATAAGAAAAACAAAACAAGGACTCATGTCCACCTCACCTGTAATGTAAGTCGCATGCTATTGGATACAGTACAAAATAAATAAATTATAAAGCATCAGAGGTAGATATTATAAAAATCCTTTATTCAAGCATGGATTACACTGTTAATGGACATTCTTGGATGGAAAACCAAACTTTGGACAGATCAAAACTACTAGCAGAGAATTGAAGCCAAATCTACACTCGACGACAGAAGCAATTACAAGCTGGAGGCTGTAGATGTGTTTTGGACCGTGTGGCTTTTAGAATGTGTGTGTGTCTGCACTTTAATGTGTGTGTGTGTGTGTGTGTGTGTGTGTGTGAATGTGTGTGTGTCTGCACTTTAAACAGGCACGTTTCTTGAGAGAAGTGCAGTTCAAGAGGAATGAGCACAATGAGAACAGTACAGCTGGTGGACTTACTGTAAATGTGGCTGTGGTTTCATAAGTACATTAGCAGGTGTGCTCCGTTGGTCTGGTCTTAAAACAGGAGCAACGGTAGATGTGACCAGTTGAAGGTTAAACATTTGAAAGAGCGTAGGTGTGACTTGGTGGATTTAAAAGGAGATTTTCTTTGGCTTAAACTGTCACATTTTAGGATGAAAGTAAGCTGTGATGTGGATGGTTGTTGTGAGCCTACCTGAATCTTTGGGGGAAGGGATGAGAGGCAGCTATATGTGAGTTTAAAATGTGGGGAATTTGTGGATTAAGCAGCTTTCTCCTAAGAAAGGCACGGGGGAACAAATAGGCAGGTGTGTGTGTGTGTGTGTGTCCACACTTTGCAATAGAGAGGCAAGTGTTTTTGTTTCAAATGGCTGTAGAAATCATGGCTGCACTACAAAATTGCATACTCAAACTTATACCGGTAGTATATTGTAGTAGGAATACTTTGTCACCTGTATTCATGTCAGCTGCTTCCATCATTGCTCAATTTGTTGTTGTTTGCACATGTGAACATTTTCCAGTGGTTGGAAGAAATAAAATTGAGATGGCATTCAATTGAACGAAGTCCAAAGTTCAGGAGTTTCCTCAAAGTAAATATTATTGCTTGTGCCTCTGGATGAACAATTAGCTTCACTAATACATGATCACTTTCAATGTAAATGTCCCCCATGGGATAAACATGTTTTTCCATTTACCCTTCCCTCTAAATCTCCTGCCAGTTCACAAGGCAATGAACAATTAAGCTGAAGGCTGTCATTTCTAAATGTTTCATTAAGCTCAAGTTTATTTACCATTACATTTAAGGGTAATTACATTAGTCTGTAATTACGAGGCAATGACTCCACACAGACACATTTAATGGATGCTGCAGGCGTTCACAGATGTGGAGAGAGAGAGAGAGAGAGTAAAAACGGGAGAGAAAGGAGGAGAGGGACGGAAGGAGACAGAGGGAGAGAAAATGAGATACAGAAAAAAGGGAAAGAGACTGTGGTATGGTTATGGTTAGCCATGGCAAACCACACAGAGCATGGCATTCCTCCGCTGGCACGAGAACACATGTGGCATCATCTGACATTTAGCTGTGTGAGGAGCTAACAGCATGAGACAGTCTCTCCTCTGCCTACAGGCCTTTCAACTTTAAACAATCATCTGATTCAAATGGGTTATGTATTCTTCTTCTTCCCGAAAAGAAAAGCACAGCTGGCAGTAAAGCAAAAGAAAAACTCCCAGCTGTGTGTACAGTTTCTTTTGTTTTGTTTGGACAATGTATCTTTCTGTCTTGGCATTGTTATGTAGCCTACATCGTGTACATGGACCTATTTTGAAGTAAGGGCTAGTATTCATATCGGCATTTGTAATGTTCTAAAGTCATTCTCGAGTAATGGGTTACTACTGTCTTCTCTTCATGATACTTTTACACTTAAAATTGCAGCGATTACAGGTACTGTACAGCCAGGGTTGGGAAATAAGGGATTATGTAACAACAGTGACAAAATAACTACCATTGTGACAAAACAAATGTAACTCTAATAATGAATATATAATTTATATATATTTGCATGATTAGTCCAAGCCCCCCAAAAATACTAATGAACACCAAAAGGTGGAGGATAGCACTCACTTTCACAGGATTGACGGGATATTGAATCCAACTGCCTGGCAACAATTTTTGCATCAATGCAATATCCAAATTTAAAACATGAATTTATTTTACAATTTTAAGAGAGTAATAAGTAATCTGTAATGCAATACATTTTAAACGTAACCTTCCCAGCCCTTGCTAGCTATATCACTTACTATTTTCTTTGGCTGTTTGTGAAGGTTAATACTAGGTTGTGTCATATGGAAGGCAGATATGATACTTGACATAGTATGAATCCTTTCTATTAAGTTCTGACCACTGTGAAATTGGATGAGGTCAGATAGAGGCAATTATGCCTCTCCAGTCCAAAGAAATCCACCACAATATGCACTATAATGCTATGCTCTATAATGTGTTTTATTTTCACTAGTGAGTGCTCTAAACATTCACTTACTAACTGTATTACCTCAAATATATAACAATAATATTTCCATGCTCTAGGCCTTATACATTTTTGCGTCTTGACTTGAGTGCAAAGATCAGGGAAGCACATGCAGGCAGGAAAGACTTCAAGGCTGGTTGGTAACTTAGAAAACGTTTTTTTCCTTAGAGAATAATGCCTTCTGTATTCATTTTGATTTACTTCAATTCAAAACATGACAACCTTCATTGATGCTATATTGGAGAAAAAAAGTACTTTGAGTTAAAGACACTATTTGTGAGAGTAAATAACTACAATATACACAAGTACTTTCTAGGACAGGTCATTGTCTTGTTTTAGGGATGCATTATGACCATGCATTATTCAAAACATAATCAAATGATATAATGCAACATGTGGTTATACTACTTTGAACTAATCAAAGTAATATAACCTGATTATTACATTACAGAGTTTACTTGAATTAAATAAAGATGTTAATCAGTAATATTGAACATATTTTGAAAATAATCTTCCCAACCCTGTCAACTCAGGACAGCATGTGGTATAAAACACACAACACTAGAGCTCCATTCTGTCGCCTCAATGGAACCAAATGGACCACAGGTCCATTTGATTGCATTTGTACAGTCTCAGAGTTACAGACCCGTAAGGGTCCATTTGGTTCCTACTGTATAAATATGTAGCTGGGGATCCCCGGAACCTCCTCAAGGACCCATGGGAGTCCCTGCACCCGACATTGAGAACCAGTGATTTAGAACATTCTACTCTCGCATAAAAAACAATATTCTGTTTTCTTACCACAGCATACAGGAAGACCAACTACAACCACTAAGGTTGTTGTTTTTGTGTATTGTTATTGTTTTTTTTTTTCTTATATCTTATTTCACTTTTGTCTTGTAAGACTCTTGTCCTTTACGATTTTCATTTGGGGAGAAAAAAATGGCATGTTTAATACTGTATTACTGAGGCAAATATACTGAGGCAAATATGTTACTGTATATGTCGTGGATATGTATGCAATGAATGCTTCCGTCAAAATCCAATAGACAACCATTAAAGAAAAATACATACGTTTTATTCACAAAACATTATTTTTTAATGCATTGTAGCTCTGAACGTTACCACTCACAGTCACACTGGAGTGACCTGACAAAGATGTGACAGATGTCAGATGTGACAGATGTCAGATGTGACAGTCACCTTTTACTTGCACCCTGTGAATTAAAAGGGCTTAAACTGCTCCAGTGCCTTCCTTCCTCTCACTCTGGAGTGTTTCTTGCGGTCTCCCATGCATGCAGAGGCCATCGATGACATCAAGGTGGTGGGTCAGACGGAGGACTCCATCCAGGTGGCCTGGAAGAACCCGTCTGCGACCGTGGACCACTTCAAACTGACCCACGTGGACCCGGCCGGGCAGGAAGAGGAGCAGGATGTCCGGATGAGCCAGGAGGCGCGCACCAGACACACCATCGTGGGTAGGTCGTCATGGGACAGACACCATGCATGCACACACACACGCACGCACGCACACACGCACACGCACACGCACGCATACACACTTTTATGTAACATACATTTTATGTCAAACCCGGGTCACAGCCAAACATCTTAAAACCACAAGCTTAGATGGAATCCCCTTTTGGCCACAGAGATAAATAGGCTTTTGGTCTTCAGGCAGAGTTTTTAAGCCAATCTGCACGCACACACAGTCACGCACGCATGCGCGCACGCACGCACGCACGCACGCACAAGCACACACAAGCACGTACACACAACACTGCAATAGGAACTCAAGGTGAATTTCAAGTCAGCTGAATACTGTCGTCTAATCACAGTAGCCTATCATATAATCTCATCTACTGTAATTTGTGTGTGTGTGTGTGTGTGTGTGACTGACTGTGTGTGTGTTTTCGTGTGTGTGTGTGTGTGTGACTGACTGTGTGTGTGTTTTCGTGTGTGTGTGTGTGTGTGTGTGTGTGTGTGTGTGTGTTTTCGTGTGTGTGTGTGTGTGTGTGTGTGTGTGTTCTCGTGTGTGTGTGTGTTTTCGTGTGTGTGTGTTTTCTCCCCTGCAGGTCTGCATCCAGGAACTGAGTACCAGATCACAGTCCAGGCGGTCAAGGGGAGAGTTGAAGGAAAGCCTTCCTCAGTCACTGGGGTCACAGGTCAGAAACTAATAAAGCTACTGTGTTGATGTCCGTCTAGAACATTCAAATATTTTAATTCCAGCGACCCCGAGACCCGTAAGGGTCAATTTGGAACCTCCTCAAGGAACTCTGTGGATCCCTGGACACTACTTAATAATAATAATAATAATCTTTATTGTCCCGAAGGATATTCATCCTCGAGAACCTCTGGTCTAACGTACATAGGTACTGAATTTGTACACTTTGTACTTGTACACAAGTTAAATCAAATAGATTTAGCTGTGCACACTTCAAAAGATTTGTAAAAGATATTTATAATGAGACTAGCATGGTTTTAATTGAATGCTTACTGTATTTCTTCAAGGGAATACAGTAAGTAGGAGATTATTTGAGCAGTCGCTTGAGATAATAAAACAGAGTTTTAGCGAACTGCACACATTCCAGTTCTTTCTTAGGGCTGGAGAGGCATTGCCTCTGTCTGACCTCACACAATTTCACTGTGGTCAGAATTTAATAGAAAATACTCATAACATGTCAAGTATCATATCTGCCTTCCATAATGACATGACCCATAATTACCCTTCACAAACAGCCAAAGATAATAGTTCAGTAAGTGATACAGCTAGTAAGGGGTACAGTAATGGGTCACAATCAGTGGAATGTAGTCCATTACAGATTAGTTACTACTAACCTCTAATAAGTAAAATAATACTTAATTTTAATTTCTTAAATATACTGTATGTTTTAAATGTTTTAAATTTAGTGTACCTCATAAAACCAGGCAGTGTCCACTTGGAACAACACAGTGTTGTTTACTGTCAATAGTTTTAACTCAACGTTCTTTAATAAAGCGTCAATGAAGATTGCCATCTTTTGATTTTAAGCAAAGTATCAACATGCATGTGTGCCTTTCTGACCTTCTCACATTTTGATTAGAAACAATAATTTAACTGGCACATTAGATGTGCCAACATAGATAACATTTGTATTTGTAATTGTAAATGATTAGAGTTGTATGATTAGAGAATGTGTTTACTTTATGGCATTATAGTGCAGTGCATGTATTCTGTTAAGACTATTGAGACTTGACCAAAGATTTGCGACCGGACAAAACCGTTTTAAGCCTTTATATATTAGTCATACATGTATGACGACGACGTGTGATGAAATTAGGTGTTTTACATGTTGCGAGCTTGTAGATTGCATATTTCTGGCGCGCTGAGAGAAAAGTACTGCCGTAGCAGACAACCCAATTTCTGGCGCGCGACACCGTCGTATGACGGAGCATACATTAACATTAGAATGTTGCGGAGAAAAATAACAGCGGTCTGACCTACCCCGTACTTCCCAACCGTGGTCGTATAACTAATGATCTGATCATTATATCTGAGGTATCCACCATCCTTGAAGAGGATCATGATACACAGTAGAGACTATGTAACCTCTCTGGGATGATTCACATTGATTGCGCCAAGTGAAGTCCATAATTTATCGGGCCCGTCTGGCGCTATTGAGGACTCGTGGCACGACACTGAGCCTTCCTCACAGGTCTCCCTGTGTTGGACCTGACGAGGGACGTGAGGAGGAATATATTTGAAGATTTTCATTTTAACAGCTGGTCTGGGTAGACTGTCTCTTAAATCTGGGCTATTGGACTGACCATTACATATATATCCCACAATGGCACATTTTGGTCTTCAGTTTCTCCCATTAATCTTCCCTTTTATGCTTTCCCCCCCAGTTTTCTGTCATTCTGTCTGTGTCTCTATATCTGGACTTTTCTCCTCTCTTCCTCTCTCACCTAAAGTGTGATTTGGCTTCTGTTTGCAACTAATTCTCTCTGTTCATCTGGGTTGATAGCTCGTCTTTTTCCAGACCCTTGGGCGGCCCAGTAAATGGCTTTCATTTACGGGTGTTACTTAGTGTATACCTCTGGAGCCTCACCGCTCCTCTTTTGCTTTTGAATCCAATCAGGGAACCAAGCATGACCTCAACATTCCACCATAACTTTGTGTGTGTGTGTGTGTGTGTGTGTGTGTGCATGCACGTGTGTTTATACTCAGGAGTGACACGCACATTTGCCCGAGTAAGAGGGTGCTAATCTGCCCCTGGCAGTCGGTGGCTTGACTTCACTCCAATTTAGTCAATCCTTCATTTGGGGTGTTGCACGAAAAGGCTTAGGGGGAGATTTAAGGGGAAAGCACTTTGCTCCTTCTTGTCATACTTTGTAAAGGTAATATTCCCTGCTATTGGTTCAATATGGCTGGCAGGGCTCTAGAGGACATGTGGAGCTCAGTTACCTGTTATCATGTTACACAAAGTCCCACTTGGGATATGGTTACGGTATGCATACTGAAAATGGAGAGGGAACGGAAAAGGATAAATAAATAGACAAAAGGGGTAATATTGAAGTGATAGAAAACACTTAAGGAAGTACAATTCAGCCCCAGAAGGGGGATGCTACAGTCACACTGTGGAATGACAAAATTATCAAATCAATGTTGTAGCCATTGAACAGTGAAGGCTGCAATAGAAGATCAAGATACAAATTGAGGAATTAAGAAGAAATGTGCGTGTGGAGGGTGGTTTGCATCTCTCTAGAATGTGTTCTACAGTTAGAGGAATGCCTTTACCTTGCAACAATGTGTTGCAGTGAAACTGAGCTTTGTCCTAAGGGACTACTCATGATACATTATAATACTGTTCTAGACCGCCAATTTCCATCATCCCACCACCAGCTCTCTTCCCAAATCTTTCACTTTTTGCCTCTTTCTCTCAATTTCTCATCCCTCTTGCACCTCTTTCATTCTTACCCACATTCCACTGCTCTCAGGACCTCTGCATGAATCTCCTTTTTGTACCATCAAGAACAACGGCACGCTTTGCTTATTGTCACGACATAACAGGAGATGGGTTTTCAATATGAATGACCGACAAAACATGTGCTAAATATCACAGCATTTATTTGGAAAAAGGGATACAAAAACACAATAACAAATAAATCTGATAAATGATCTTATCTCACAACTGATCCACAGTTACGTACAGGAGCTGGCTAGTATAGCATACACTGCATCGGTTTCCCCAAGATTTGTGCACATGGATGCATTTAAAACAAACCTATGCATCTCTGTGTAGAGGGCATGTGGTTAAGTGTATGTACTATACTGTATATTATCATATTTTTGACAAAGAAAAAACATTGGCAACAAGAAGGGATGAACTATAGTGATAAGATGAGCGCGTGCAGACAGCCCAATGTCAATGGAATATCTGCCTAGATTGGCTGCTGTCAAAGTCAATATGTGTGCCAAAGGACTATAAAGTCTATAAACACAACATACAGCTGTTACTGATTCTGAATTTGATTCAATAAAGATTACACTGAGGCCTGTACGCTGTAATATAAAACAGATGGGCTTGGCCAAGGTAAAGAGAGAGAGACTGTTATAACAGATAATATTATCATCTCTGGGGACCCTGCCGTGACCCGTTTGGAGGGACAGCTTTCACACTTGTCCATCAATATGTTTTCACTTGTGATATTTCTGCTTTACTGGAGTGTGTGGGGATGGAGACGAGAGAGAGGGAGAATGAGAATAACGTGTTAATAGCTTGAATTAAATTAAATCTGACAGTATGCGGGTGGGCCAGTGCTGTGTGTTGTATCCTGCTAAGATGTCCCTTTTCAGTACAACCGCTGGACTTCAGTTGCAGACAATTATACAAATTGTGGGTTTGCAAGTGAAACTGTGTGTATTTTACTATGGCTGTCAGTCACATCTCATTTAATAGTTTCCACTCTACACTGACACTCATTCAGTCATATTAATTCCCCTTTAAATTTGTTCTTTGAATTTCTTCATCATTTTGCAATGTCAGCGACATAGGACTATACACACACAATTGATCTCATATAAGAACAATGGAATTTAGGTTGAAAGTCGGTGGTTTCATTTGAAATGTGCCACATCTTTATTGAGCAATATTGAAATCTGCCGCATACAGTATCTCGAGACCATCTGACCAGTGGTCTTCAAACTGTATCATCAAGGACGTGAGGGTGTGATGTGCTGTGTGGTCAGATCCAACCCGGTGAAATAACACAGATTGGAAAACTGCAATTCCGTACACACACACTTAGAAACCCCCCAAATCAATACATATTACACTGAAATCCTCCCCATTAACTTCAATACGATGCACGTTGCAGCCGAATAAGACAATAGGACAATAAACCTGTAAATGAACCCTTCTATACACACATTTGTTTCTTAACCCATTTAGACCGATTATAAAAACACTTTCTAAATCCTGACCTAAGTTTTCTGAAAAAACTAATATTTATTCAAAAATTGCAAAATAAATTATGTTGCTATACTGTAGCAACAACAACAACCTCAAAAGGGGTTCCTGGATTGAAAGTTATAGTTATGTATAGGCCGGGGGTTCCGGTCTAAATGGGTAAATGAAAACTAACCTTTTCATGTCAAGTTGAGGATTAGTCTAATCTGTAAAATTGACAGGAGAGATGATCAGAGGAGTAGAGTTTTTACCATTATCATTAAGCATGGGATTGAAGTATGGATAGAGTTTGTCAGTGAAGGCGCAGCCAGTGAAAGAGTAGATGTGAACTCTGGCCTCCACATCATAAAAGGACACCAGACCCTCCTCATAATCCACAAACACTCCCACTTTCTGGACATCCTCTGTTACAGGGAGGAGGACAGCAGGGTCATCAGAAGCCATGTACTCTTTTCCATTCCTCAATGTTATAGTCCAGTAACCATTGTTCGGGATCAGTGTGATCGCTCCCTTCCTATCGATGGACTCTTTGGCCACTCCTACATCCCAGGCAGTCTTCCCTTTAACCTGAATCTCATAGTAAAACCTCCCGGAGGAGAAGCTTTGTTTTCCCAAGACATTGACACAATGAGAGAATCTCTCTTTGTTATTTGGGACATTCTTCTTTAATGTTCCATGACTCACTTGTTTTCCATCCTCAGACAGGATGAGTTTGGGATGTGCTGTATCAGGGTCCAGAGTTACATCCACTGCATATCGCTGGATCATCCTTAGCTCAGCATCACAAAGATTCTTAATTTCGTGACCTAGTGTCTTCTTCAGCTGAGCCACAGCTGTCCTCACAGTCCCCACATATGAAGACTGAAGGACATTGACCTTTGTCCAGTCCTTGGTGGGTGGAGGGGTGTTGATGGATGTGAGGTTCTGGAGGAGGTGGAGGTGGTCTTCAGTGTGTGAGAGCTGCTTCAGGTCAGAGCTTCTCTTCTCTAACTGGGTGATTTCCTGTTTCAGCTCTTTGATGAAGCCTTCAGCCTGTTTCTCTGTTGTTTTCTGCTTCTCTTCGATCACATCAATGAGCTCAGCCTGGCTTCTCTCAATACAGCTGATCAGAGCAGTGAAGACCTGCACACTGTCTGCTATCTCTCTGTCTGCATCTTTATTACTGAGCTCTACTGAGTGTTGGACCTCCTGAATCTTCCGTTGTCTCTCCTGGATCATCTGCTGAACTTCGGCCTCTGTCTTTCCCAGTTCAGTCTTCTTTCCTTCATATGCCTCTTTCAGAGATACAATCTGATGTAACTTGTGGTCTGACTCACTGCAGAACTGACAAACACACATGAGGTCAGTCTTACAGAACAGCTCCAGAGGTCTGTCATGTTTCTTACACAGAATGTCTTCCAGGTTCTTCACAGGGTCAATGAGTTTGTGTCGTTTTAACCTTAAGACTCTGTGATGAGGCTCCAGGTGAGCCTCACAGTAGGAGGTCAGACACACCAAGCAGGACTTCAAGGCTTTGAGTTTGGTCTCAATACAGACGTCACAGGAGACATCATCTGGTTCAGCAGGTTCTGGGTTTGTGCTGGAAGTTTGTCTCAGCTGCTTTGACTTCTTGAACTGATCAGCCATCTCTGCGAGAACTTTATTAACAGAGGATTCTGGTCTATTACAGAAGGTTTTGTTACATAGTGGACAATGACACACATCCTTAGTGTCCCAGTAATGTGTGATGCAGGTTTTGCAGTAGTTGTGTCCACATGGAGTGGTGATTGGGTCAGTGAACACATCCAGACAGATAGAACACAGGAACTGCTCTTCAGACAGGAGACAGCTGGCAGACGCCATTTCTACACACTGAAAATAAATTTGAAAAAATAATTGTTTAGTGTGCTGGAAATTATGTTTTGCTGTGTGTGTCTGTGTTTCTCTGAGCAGCTAATCTGTGGCACCACTGGACAGATCGGTGTGAAACTTTGCTGACACACTCCCAGTAGGCCAAGGAATAACCTCAACCCCAAATGTTTCAAATTGCCTCATGGGGTGGCCCTATAAAAGGCCACTTCCCCTTTTAGCCTTCAATTTGTTTTCAAACATTTTGCTAACACCAGGGGTTCTCAACGTTTTTTGGCTGGGGACCCCCGGAAATGCTTTGGCCATGTCTCGCGAACCCCGCCCCACCCCCAATACAAATTGACTGCTACAATAACCTTAATAATAGCGAAAATACATCATAAATAAATACGAATATGAAACCAGATATAATCATTAAGGAAAGTGTATGCATGCACTATGTCAGGGGTTCTCAACCCGTGGGTCGCAACCCCTCGGGGGGGTCCCCAAATTATTTTGGGGGTCCCCAAATTATTTTGGGGGTCCCCAAATTATTATTTTTTTTTACAACTGAATGGCTGGAAAATGGAAATGAAGAGTTTACATGGTACACATAGTACATATGCATACACCTCCCTAATGATTATATCTGGTTTCAGTATTTATTTATGGTGTATTGTCTCTATTATAAGGTTATTGTAGCAGTCATATGTGCTTTGTAAACTCTCAATTTCCATTATCCAGCCATTATTTTTTTGGGGGGGGGGGACCCCACCAAAATAAATTGGCGAGTGGCGACCTCCCGGGGGATCGCGACCCACGTGTTGCACAATGTTTGACTACAGGAGGTTGAAAACAAGCGCAAATTATCACGTGCATGGAATTTCTTGACAGAAAGTAGTTCATTGTCTACGGTGGATTTTTATTAAACAAAAACTTTGCACATAGAAGATAATTCAAGCTTTCTGTAGGCCTACAGCTGCAAGCCTGCAATGTTGTAGCCCCATATGTGCCCTCTCCCTACGCTCATTCTGTAGCTCCGAGATGAGGTCACACACAGGGCCCCTCCCACCCCGTTCAGAAACGGCGCATGTTTCCACAATTCCACGATTCTTACCCTTTTCTAAACGCCACTTCACGCGTGAAGTGGCGTGAAGGGTTTACACTAATTCAACGTCAACAACGCCAAAGAAAATCCAACTTTAAACGGTTACACGAGCGTCTAGCGGTTGTTTAGCATGTTTTTCAAGGAAGTTGAAAAGCTTTAGCGCCTCCCCGGCGCCTCCCCTGGCCTCCCCTGGTCGAAAACTGTCCAACTGACTTCAGTTCACTCGACATGCACGCGCACACGCACGAATCCCTTGATAAACATGGAAGCGGCTGACTAAACCAACCGCTGTAACGCTCGTAACCGTTTAAAGTTGGATTTTGGCGTTGTTGACGTTGAATTAGTGTAAACCCTTCACGCCACTTCACGCGTGAAGTGGCGTTTAGAAAAAGGTAAGAATCGTGGAATTGTGGAAACATGCGCCGTTTCTGAACGGGTGGGAGGGGCCCTGTGTGTGACCTCATCTCGGAGCTACAGAATGAGCGTAGGGAGAGGGCACATATGGGGCTAGCAATGTTGGTGAGTTTAACATAATACAATCAGATAGGACCTTTGTTTGGTTGAATTGGCTGTCAATAACTGGTGTTGCAACTCTAGATTCAACAACATTAAAACAAATCTAGTGTTACTTGCAAATGCTATAGGCAGAGATCTGCGGTCAGATCTGTGACTCTCTGATCATGGGTCATTGACTCATTCTGAATCTTATATGATTGGACTGGGGAATTTATTTGAAAATAGGGCAAGATCATGTCTACATGATACATTTTAACATTATTCTATGAATAATGGATCAGTATCTTTAGTACTCACCTGTGTTTAGGTTGTCAGAGTTGTATGAAACGTTCTGTTGAAAGGTTTTGGTTTTCTATTCCAGAGTGTGTTTGTCCCTGTCACGCTGGCCAACAAACTTTTCACAGTTTACTTTCGTTTCAGTAGATTTCCGTCACTGAGAAACTCCTCCTTGTGCTATAGCTATTAACCCTTTACTGCCACCTGGTGGGAAAACATTTACCATTTGAACCTCAGCATCTCAAATTCTAGGCTAGGGGAACATTATCCAATAATTTCACACGATGTTGTAAACTTGTAGATTGGACATTTTTGGAAAGGTTTAAGAGGTTAGGTTAAAGTAGCAATATACCTACCAAAATTACATTTTAAAATACCTCTGATATAAAAAGGTTGTCCAGAACTATAATACGACAATGGATGTTTTACTATCTCCCAGAGGAATGCATGCATACATGCACCAATGTCATCAATATGTTGTTATTATTACATAAATTTATTTTACAAGAAGTCACAATTAGAGAATGTAGAAGAAACATTATTTTGATCAATCCAGACAGACAGACAGCCACAGTGATCTCCATGAATGAGAATATGAGAATAGAAAGGACACAAACAGTTGTCTGACAACTGCAAACCAGTAAGGAATGCTTTCCCGGTGAATCGATTCGTTACCATGGCATATGGCCTAGTTGAGATAATGACAATATACTGTCAAAAGGCTCAAGAGCTTTTATTTGCAGCTCAATCAGCTCTTCTTGCTTATGAAGACTCATTAACTGCTTACAGTGCAAATGGACTGTGTGTGTGTGTGTGTGTGTGTGGTGTGTGTGTGTGTGTGTGCGTGTGCGTGTGCATGTGCGTGCGTGCGTGCGCGTCACCCATCACTGTCTAACCCCAAGAAAAACAGCACACCATCGGCATGCATCTCCACAAAGCCCCTTCCAGATACTTGCGGCTGGTACCGTACAGCAAGGCTAGCAGGGTGTAAATTATGAAAAACGGTCTGTTGCTGTAGCTCCCTTGGCGGGTGCTGTGCTGAGCATGCCACCCATAATGGATAAGCTGTTCTCCACATGGCCAAAGCCACAAGTGTTGTTTTGTAGTCTAGTAGCCACTGTCGTGAAGCAGCTACTGTGGTGGAACGTCTGGCAAACCTTATCCATCATGCTGCGACGTTGGGGGCAAAAGCAACGCAGTAGAAGCAAGAAGGGTTCTTGCTATAGGCAAATACAAACAATAAGAAAGGACCTGGATCAGATTTTCTGGTATATATATAGTACCGCATGCATCCAAAGTGAGACACACATTTGTTACAAACTAATGTTTGGAATTACAAAGCGCCGTTGGCATTGAATTGCATTATTATTTTATAGTGCTCAAACTGCCTTGGCCACCACATTTAGATAAATGGTTACAGGATATGGCATTGAGGTTGTCCACGTTCTTATAGCTGCATGAGTAAGATGGACGGCAACCTGCAGCTAGTTGCTCCCTGTCACTTTGTCTGTTGTCCGCTATCAAGGGGGGGGGGGGGGGGGGGGGTGTGTGTGTGTGTGTGTGTGTGTGTGTGTGTGTGTGTGTGTGTGTGTGTGTGTGTGTGTGTGTGTGTGTGTGTGTGTGTGTGTGTGTGTGTGTGTGTGTGTGTGTGTGTGTGTGTGTGTGTGTGTGTGTGTGTGTGTGTGTGTGTGTGTTTATACTGAGTGTTTCTATGATGTGATGCTTTTTGACAAGTGCTCACTTAAAACACTATTGAAGGAAGCTTTCATTTTTTGTATTCTCTTAAGACCTTGCAGACAACACTCAACCCTAATATGATGTAAGAGATTATAAATTGCTCTTGAAAATGTTCTGGCTCTGTGATGCATCTTGTACTTTGCATTGAGCTGCTGACAGATTGCCCAACACTATAGCCACAAGGGCGAGAGAGAGAGAGAGGTTTTTTTCTTCTCCCTGAATGCATCATTAATCAGTTTTCATGATGCAGACAGCACAGTGACCTTGACCGAACCACCGAGGAATAACCCTAAATGATGATTGCTTTAACATTTCTTCTCACTTCCGCTCGGTCTCTCTTTCCTTCTCTTTGTGTGTGTCTGTGTGCGCGTGCACGCGTGCGCGCGCGTGTGTGTCTCTGCGAGCTTGCTTCACTGCACCATTCCCTTCATCTTGTGTAAAGCCTCTGCCACTGTGTCCCTCTCACTCCTCTCCCTCAAAACACACGCACGCACGCACGCACGCGCGCACGCACACACACACACACACACACACACACACTACTTGTCTCCTCCATATGTCTCTAATATTCTACCCTCACTGGCTTCCTTGCACAAACAGAGGCCTTGTGTTATAGACTCAAGCCTCCTGGTCTTCCCGCGCTCCCGGTGTGCCTATGGAGCTCAAACACCAGCTAGGGCTCAAACGCTTCTGCATAAAGCAGACGCGTCCTGGTAGGGCAGCATCTGTTGTTGACAAACAGGGCAGCTGTTACCTCAAGTACAGATGTTTGCCTTCATGGTGCTGAAAGATGTCTGGGTAAAAAAAAACGTCCTCACCAAATGGCACACGTTCTGCCATCGCAATTCAGGATCTGAGGAAGTATCTGCCAGCTGAACCTTCTGTTGCTCGTCAGTGTCTGCACAATGGAACGCTTATGGTGTACCGCAAGCAGGAACATAATGAAATGCAGTGTTTATTCCGGGGGTTGCAGTTGATTCTAATACAGTAGAGCTTTGATGGGTATTCTGGAACAAATTTACATCTAAATAGCTGGATCGACGACAGAACCATTCCTTAACCTCTTGTCCCCAACATATCATCTATCTCTCTCTACTTGTTCCTGTTTTGTTTGTTCTCTTCTGTCATTTGTACTATTAACATCTGTGCCGATTTTGACATCGTCAGCAAATATCACAACAATCTTTTTTGTCCTCCTCCTCTCCTCTTCTTGAAACAGATATCGACGCGCCCACTAACCTAGTCACTATTGAGGTAACAGAAGACACCGCTTATGTAACGTGGGATCGAATCCAGGCAGAGGTCGACGGCTACGTGTTGAGCTATAGCTCTGTCGAGGGCTCCAGCGCGGAGATCTCCGTGGGGCATGACAGCTCCACGTACAGGCTGCTCGGTCTGAGGCCTGGAGTGCTCTACACCGTCTACATCTGGGCTGTCAAGGGGGACAGGGTCAGCAGGAAGTCTTCTACACAGGCAGAGACAGGTAAACTGCTGCACCACAGGACAGGTGGACAAAGGGCAGGGGTGCTCCAATAGGCTGCTTATAACTACAGCGGAGGACGCCCACTGGCGGGCCTTCCGTAATATGTAACGTTTAAAGGCGTAACCTTACCCCGCAACAACACACGGCGGCATGTCTACAATGATAAATCACTCACGCATAGTCTCCCTGCAAATTGATTCAGCAGGGGAACATGTGCACAGGATGACCTGTGTACTGACCATTCATCAAATGCTCCCAGGTGGCATGTTTTTTTATGTTTTAAGGTAGATGGAGAGATGCTCAGTCTCTCCGCTTCTTACTTTGTTGTTGTCGTATTTTTTCTACTCACCTCATATAGATTTTAAATAACAGACATTCATGTCCCTACTGTACAGTAGGCTATGTGTCTGTTATTATTTTTCTTTTCCCATAGAGCTTTATAGACTTATTTTTTCATTCCTCTTCTTCAGAAATGGAAAATATTTGAAAGCATTCGAGGTAGATATTGTACCCGAAGCACTTTCCTGCCAAAAGGGAAACCTCCACTTTAAGTTGAAGAGAGACTTTATCATAATTAGACTGAGAGGCTGCTTTCAAAGCAGTTTGACTCTGGGCCTGGGGTCAGATGTCCATGAGAGAATGCAGCTCACACAACAACGCTGACTAAAAGGACCAATAGCGAACGAAAGCGTTTCTCCCGTCTCTTAAATTGGCTTTCAGCTAGGATGGTTACCAGCTGTGCACTGAGTGTACATTTCTTAAGGCGTCAAGAGACGCTTGTGGTTTGGAAAAGGCTGATTTGCATGTATCCCAAGTTTTTACACTCAGCGAACAGTCAGAATATAATGTTATTGTAGAGCCTGTGTTGAACAGGGAAATGACAAAGGGATCACTTTCATTGTTCATTTCTCTGTCAAAGACGTGTGTGTGTTTGTGTGCGTGCGTGCGTGCGTGCGTGCGTGCGTGTGTGTGTGTGTCTGTTTTCGTAATCACTGGTCAATGAGCAGTGGCGTGCACAGACATTTAGAGGGGCAGGTGCTCAAGTTAAAAAAGGGCACCTTGTGCAGCGCGTGGAACCGGCCGGTTGCCTTAATCCATTTTGGGCGGGAACCCCTTTTGGTGTTAGCATTATGTTATGCTTTAGCTATTGAAAAATAGCAGATCTACAAGCTCATAGCGCGCCACCGAGTGGCGCGCTATGAACTTGTAGGTCTGCTATTTTTGAAAAATCAAAAAAAAAGAAGACAAAAAAAAGTTTTTTTTTATTTTTTTCCCAAAAGGGCACATTGCCAAAAGGGCAGGGGGTGCTCTAGCACCCCCTAGTGTCTATCTGTGCACGCCACTGTCAATGAGGGCCTCTTTTCTATCAGTTTTTCTGTCAGCCTAACTGTCCCATGGTGGACGAGGCTTAGATCAGAAGAAACAAGCTAAAACGGAGCGGGAAAACAATACATGCACTTTTCCCCTTTTTCCTATATCTTTCGACGTCTTTGCCAGTCTTTGTTCAATCTTTGTAGTATGTTTCTTCACTCTGCTGTTATTTCAGTGAGAAAACGTGAGAAGCACGCATGCTAGTTCCAATAACCTGAGTAATAAGTCAAACAGCGGGATTCCACACAGATGCTCACATCTGAGATTGGTTTGAAACCCACTTTATTGGATGCTGGTGGTGGTCGTGTTTGTGCGTGTGCGTGTGCGTGCGCATGTGCAAGTTTCCCCTGTAGAATTGTTGGGCCTAATGAACTGTGACATACCGGTATGCACCTTAGGAAGCAAAACTATTTTTTTCCCCTTTCATACTGTATGTTTTGTTGTAGCAAAATGTGTGTGTATGTGTGTGTGTGTATGTGTTAGTGGAAGAGCAACATGGTGACAAAGTTGTGTGAGACATTTGGTTTGTCGAGTTTTTAGGCACTGACTGAGCCCACTGCTCAGTCAGTGCCGTTTTCAAATCTATTTTGAAAAATAAAAGTAGAAGAAGTTCTGCATTGTGTCTGTACCAAGCAGAGGCTTGTGATTTCACCAGCATGACCCCTAATGACAACACCATCGTCTGGCTGTTCTCTGGCAAATGGAAATGGAAATCAATGAATTGGGAACATGGATCACCCTGTATGGCAGCTGGGCCGGATCTAAGGCTCATCCAGATTCATCTTTAGGCTCTCCAGGTGGCATAATGTGATACATTGATAACACTGACAGCATACATGGAGATTAAAGTATCATACAGCATCATTCAGTACTTCTCAGAAAAATGACATTGACTAGATATTTATATTTTGATAACAACAAGAAACCTTATAACCTCCCCCTACCAACTCAGCAGATATTAAAGAGGGTATGTGCGTGACGTTATCATCATACCCGGAAGTTATGCGGGAACGCCTACTGAGTGGCAAAAAAACTACTTTCTGGCCTTGACAGCCCATACATCCAATCAGAAAAGTCCTATCTGATTGCATTAAACAACATTAAATGACATTCAACTCACGTTGCCACTCGATTTTCCACTCAATTTATGCATGCACATACCCTCTATTAAAATGCATTAGTAGTAGCTTATACAAACGTAGTTGCTTTGCTGTATGTTTGCATATGCGTAGTGTGGACTAACCCTAACTCCTTATGCAGACCTGGACACTCCTACTAACCTCTCGACCAGAGAAGAGACAGAGTCCTCTTTCCTTGTGTCGTGGGATCAAGTCCAGGCAGATATTGAGGGCTACATGTTGAGCTACAGTTCTGCTGAGGGTTCCAGTGAGGAGATCTCTGTGGGGCCTGACAGCACTTCATACAGGCTGGTTGGTCTGAAGCCTGGAGTCCTCTATACTGTCTACGTCCGGGCTGTCAGGGGAGACAAGTCCAGCAGTACGAGTTCTACAAAGGGAGAGACAGGTTAATATTAATAAGAATGATTGCGTTTAATTCACTGGAAAGTTTTTACAGTATTTGTTGATAATGTCAATATCAGCTCGGTCTTTAAACCGAATCAATTGTTGTCTCCATTAAGTCACCTCTCAATGATCGGATTTTTGTAGACAATGCATGGCAGTTGCTTTAAATGACCCTT
This sequence comes from Electrona antarctica, assembly GCF_951216825.1. Lineage (NCBI taxonomy): Eukaryota > Metazoa > Chordata > Actinopteri > Myctophiformes > Myctophidae > Electrona > Electrona antarctica. Next base: position 37,103,448 of record NC_136800.1, read on the forward strand.
TGTCAAGTCCTGCCCGTGGTCCTGCCCCTCTTTGTGCCTCGTATTGATATAATGTACTCAATTTCTGGACCCCAGGAAGAATAGCCACGCTTTTGCAAGTGCTAATGGGGATCCATACTAAAGTAAAGTAAAGTAATTCTTAATTTAAACTTGGCCTCAGTAAAAAGGAACATCTCTGCCTTCTCGGGTGCAGTGTAGTGACTGGGCACAACAGGTTTTTATTTAGTTTTTGTTTATTTTTTCCCCCACAAAACTGGATATTTTTCTAATCTTTAGCAAACTTATCATAAATAATCAGAAGGAGGCGGAACCTGCAGGGGCGAACAAGGCGGAAGGAGCCTACTGGTTGGTCGGTCATCGAGCAATCAGAAGGCTGACAATGGGTCATTTTCCTTGCAATGGCAAAAGAATCAACACTTGTTGCTTGTAGTTTGCATCTAGTAGTTGTACTTACCTCACCTCACCCACTAACATCTCCCTCCAGAGCTGGACGCTCCTACTAACCTCTCAACCAGAGAAGAGACAGAGTCCACTTTCCTTGTGTCGTGGGATCGAGTCCAGGCAGACATCGAGGGCTACGTGTTGAGCTACAGTTCTGCTGAGGGTTCCAGTGAGGAGATCTCTGTGGGGCCTGACAGCGCCTCATACAGGCTGACTGGTTTGAAGCCTGGAGTCCTCTATACTGTCTACGTCTGGGCTATCAGGGGAGACAAGTCCAGCAGGAAGACATCTACACAGGGAGAGACAGGTTAATATCGATCTAAATAAAAGTGACTAGGCTTAATCCATTGGTAAGTTTCCAGGTCTTCGATGATTAGGTATCCCTGCTGCAGTGTAGTCTTAAAATGGTAACAATTGTCTCCATTTAATCACCTTTCTAGGGTTGGATATGTTGTAGAGACAATGCATGACAATTTGCTTTCATTTCTTGCAATGAGAAAAGGAACAACGCTCGTAGTTTGTACTTTGTAGTTTGCATTAGTAGCTGCACTTGCTTTACCTCAAACATTAACATCTCCCTCCAGAGCTGGATGCTCCTACTAATCTCTTGGTCAGAGAAGAGACCGAGTCCACTTTCGTTGTGTGGTGGGAGCAAGTCCAGGCAGACATCGAGGGCTACGTGTTGAGCTACAGTTCTACTGAGGGTTCCAGTGAGGAGATCTCTGTGGGGCCTGAAAGCTCTTCATACAGGCTGACTGGTTTGAAGCCTGGAGTCCTCTATACTGTCTACGTCTGGGCTGTCAGGGGGGAAAAGGCCAGCAAGAAGACGTCTACACAGGGGGAGACAGGTTCATATTAATAAGAATCAGAATTATTAGGTTTAATGGTCAATTGACAGATACCTAATCAGTATTCGATGATTAGGCATCTGTTAATTTCAGCTGTGATTGTGTCTTAAACATTGAACCACTCCTCTTCTCTCTACTTACCTTTCTTTCTATGATTGGATATTTTGTAGACACTGCATAACGAATGCTTTCATTTCCCCGCAATGGGAAATGAAAGAACACTTGTAGCTTGTAGTTTGAATTAGCAGCTGTACTTGCCTTATCTCATCCACTAACATTTCCCTCTAGAGCTGGACGCTCCTACTAAGTTCTTGGTCAGAGAAGAGACAGAGTCCACATTCCTTGTGTCGTGGGATCGAGTCCAGGCAGACATCGAGGGCTATGTGTTGAGCTACAGTTCTGCTGAGGGTTCCAGGGAGGAGATCTCTGTGGGGCCTGACAGCGCCTCATACAGGCTGACTGGTTTGAAGCCTGGAGTCCTCTATACGGTCTACATCTGGGCTGTCAGGGGGAACAAGGCCAGCAAGAAGACTTCTACACAGGGAGAGACAGGTCTTTAATCTGCCAGTTTCTGCTAAAAGACAATGGTCTGATTTACGCAAACAAGGCCAAATTCTAGTTGAAAACTAACTAAATGGCATCATTGCGGAGAAATCAAACAAACATATTGCCTTGCCGAAGTTAGTTTCGGCAGTTCTTGGACCTCCAAGATTTTCTAAGTATGTATTAGGAGTGATAGGCTAAAGGCAGCTACATACAGTAGTCCAACCGAACAAGATCTCTTTCTGGTTTCAAAAGGGATTGTCGATCCAAAGAAAGTTCAGATCTAACAAAAGTGTGTTCTAGGCTACTGCCAGGTCCCAGCCACTCTGCCCATATACTATAGTGAAGCAGTGTACAGCCAACACTGGAACTAGTGGTTTTAACACCTGGATCCCTCTGGGACATTTGTCAGGGAGGCAATGGAGGTTTTGCCATTTCTTGTGTTGGGTTGTGTCTATACATGGTCACTCAGAGAGGGATAGGCCTATCTCACAGCCCGCTTTCCACGCCCACTTCCGGTAAATAGTGGTGTCATTTAACATTATCATTTACACGTTTTTTTCTCTGGAGAATCTAAGTACATTTTCTAATGTAAAAATGTGACAGACCAATATTATTATGAAGCAAACAAGATGGTAAATCAGCTCGAACAGATAGAACAAACCTTACCTTGAGAAAACAAAAGTTGTAGACTTCTTAAATTACCTCTGTTAACATGTAGCGTCTATGGAGTGACGTCACGCTATCACCACTAACCCCGAAAGGGGGCGTATTAAGGGGGCAGGGAAATTCTGTGAGATAGGCTTATTACAGAGGTGTTTGTTTGTTCTGTCAGAACTTTCTTCAGCTAGTTAAAACTTCTTTGAGGTGCAAGAATGTCTAAACCTTGTTCTGAAAGGCACTGCGGAATTTCTGAATGGTGTCATTTTGTTAATCTTGCCTACTTTATCTTGATTTGAAAGGAAAATACACCTATAGATACAGTCACATTAAATCAAATATATTCAATATGAGATACATAAAACATACAATAAGGAGCTTTGGGTAATGAGTCTGATTAATACACAATAACCCATTAAGGAAGGAATACATATTTTAGATACTTTTCGGACTCAGTACAACTCTTTGTACAAGACAATACAGGACTTTGGAGTGGTCACAGCTTATTACACAGCTGGTCTGATCAATAGACAAGTCCAAATGAATACTGGCTATGTAGCTGGCGTATCATGTTGCAGTTGTGTAGATGTAAACCAGGTGAAAATAATCCTGTTGGTCAAATGAAGTTGCTTGCATTGGTATTTTACTAAATCATTTTCATAACTAACCATAACTCCCCATGCAGAGCTGGACGCTCCTACTAACCTCTTGGCCAGTGAACAGACCGAGGCCACTTTCCTTGTGTCGTGGGATCGAGTCCAGGCAGACATTGAGGGCTACATGTTGAGCTATAGCTCTTCTGAGGGTTCCATTGAGGATATCTCTGTGGGGCCTGACAGCTCCACATACAGGCTACTGGGTCTGAAGCCTGGAGTCCTCTATACCGTCTACATCTGGGCTGTCAGGGGAGTCAAGGCCAGCAGGATGGCTTCCGCACAGGGAGAGACAGGTCTCTAAATGTAATCTGCCATAATCTGCCTGTTTCCGCTTCCAATAGTCTGATTTAAGCAATTAAGGCCATATTCTAGTTGAAATTCCCCAAAACAACACAGGATTTCATTTCTGACCCTAAGCCATTTTAGATTTGATCCAGAATTCGGATCAGACCTGCAGCAAGGGATGTAGGGACAGCATGATAAATAAACAATATGAAAATGCATCTGTGAAGACTTCACATCAAGCTATTATTTTGGTGATGCCTCATTCAGACACGTTGATGCTTCTATTCAAAAATCTACCTTGTTTAGAAAATATATTACGTCACTTTATCGCCATGTAATATTCAAAGCCTGTGTAGGCAACACATACTGTAGTCTGGTTCTGTCGATGGGAATCACTCGTTATTACATTTATTGGATATGGTGATGGCAATATATGTAGTTTGACTTGGTGGCAGTGTTGTACTCATGATCACTGTTGCAGCAATATAGCAACATATCACCTTGACCATAGCTAAGCTAAACAGTGGTCGCAGCCAACAGTCACAGCAAATCCATCTTCTGTCATTCTATCTCATGGCGAATTTGTCACAGCTGTAAAGTTAAATTGTCAATAGTGGCTACCTGGCTCTTCTAACTGTGAGAGGATGCGGTCATAGCCAAGCTCATGGATCTTTACAGTCTAGATGTATGGCACGCCATTACAAAAATGATTTTTAAATAGAAACTACACTATAACTAAAGTCATGTTAAGTAAAATTAATTTAGACGGTACATTTAAAATAGAAAACCATGAGATTTATAAATCAATCAATGAGGCCATTGAGGAGCTATAGTTAAAGGAGATAATAAACATTAAATTCACATCAAGAAATGGAACAGACTATCATACTCTAGTCTATACTTAGATAAAAAATAAATAAACAGGCCTATACTGTAAATTGATAAATTGGGCTATTACAAAAACCTGAAAGGGAGTAAAAGAATAGGCTATACTTAAAATGTCAATTTTCGGACTCACAACCCAACAGATTCTGAGTGGCCACAGTGTATTCCACAGCTGGGATGATCAATAGATGCAGTTAAAATTAAAACCAGCAGAGGCAAACCTCAGTTGGCTCAACTGATGCCAAAAATAAGAACTTAATCTAGTTACAGCAGGACGCTGTAGCGTACATTGCCAGGCAGTCTCAGAGCTTTGCCCGAAACTGAAATCCCGTTGCAATTGTGCAGATGAAAACCAGGCCAAACACATCTTAATTGTTTAATGAAATTGCTTGCCTTGCATTGTTTTGCTACTTAACCATTCAACTAACCATATAAACTCCCCATGCAGAGCTGGACGCTCCTACTAACCTCTTGGCCAGTGAAGAGACCGAGTCCACTTTATTTCTGTCATGGGATCGAGTCCAGGCAGACATCGAGGGCTACGTGTTGAGCTATAGCTCTGATGAGGGTTCCAGGGAGGAGATCTCTGTGGGGCCTGACAGCTCCTCATACAGGCTGGTTGGTCTGAAGCCTGGAGTCCTCTATACTGTCTACATCTGGGCTGTCAGGGGGAACAAGGCCAGCAGGAAGACTTCAACACAGAGAGAGACAGGTCTTTAATCTGATCGTTTCTGCTAAAAGGACAATGGTCTGATCTGAGCAACTAAAGCCTGATTTATAGTTGCCTTTTCTCTATGTTCTTTCTGTAAAAGTCCCGCAACGATTGGAAGGGGAGACAAGAATGCCAATTTCTGGTTGAAATTCTCAAAAGAAAAAACAAGCAAACAGTATATACTGTCTGTAGCAATACAGTTTGGCTTGGTGGTATTGTTTTACTTTGGGCATGCATGCTCCCTTGTCCCTACTGCAGCAATACAGCATGACAACATGAAATACATAGCACATTTAGAAACGTGCTGGGAGCATTGCATAACCTAATCGCCCCCTGTGCATGAACTTTGTAGTAAAAAACCCTTCTGGGTGCGTAAAGACTGCTATAACAATATTCACATCTATCCAAACGGACCATAGCTACTGTACTGTTTATGTAGCATAGCTAAAGCAGTCATACTGTAGCATACAATGGCAAATTTGTCACAGTTGTAAAGCTAAACTACCAAGACGACCGCCAAGAGTTGGAATGAGAGCATGTGGTTGTAGCATCCATCTGCATTATAGATTTACTTCATGCCATAACAAAAATAACTTGATTTATATAGACAATATACTATAACTAAAGTCATATTAAGTCAAATATATTCATGAAGAATGTAACAGTAAAATCTAAAAGACATTAAGTCCCATATAGAGATAAAACGAGTCGTCGTGGTTAATAAATAATGCATAAAAATAAGCAGGCCTAATTTCATGAATTGAGTTGGGATGAAGGGCATATCTTTTTTATCTTCTCTCCCAGTCCAACCCAGCAGATGTTGGAGCGGTCACATCATGTTCCATTGCTGGTCTGACCAACAGATATGGTCATAACTAAAAGCAGCAGTGGCAAACCTCAGTTTCGCCAAAACTCTAAACTTGTTACAGCTGACAGCATACTTTGCCGTATACAATGCCAGACAGAGTTTTGCCTGAGACTGAACTCCTGTTGCAGTTGTATATACTATAGATGAATATTAGGTGAAAATAATCCTGTTGCTCAAATGACTTTGCTTGCATTGGTGTTCTACTACTTGACCATTTTAACTAACCATAACTCCCCATGCAGAGCTGGACGCTCCTACTAACCTCTTGGCCAGTGAACAGACCGAGGCCACTTTCCTTGTGTCGTGGGATCGAGTCCAGGCAGATATTGAGGGCTACGTGTTGAGCTTTAGCTCTGCTGAGGGTTCCATTGAGGGCATCTCTGTGGGGCCTGACAGTTCTCCCTACAGGCTACTGGGTCTGAAGCCTGGAGTCCTCTATACCGTCTACATCTGGGCTGTCAGGGGAGTCAAGGCTAGCAGGATGGCTTCTACACAGGGGGAGACAGGTCTTTAATCTGATAGTTTCTGATAGTGGTCTTCTATGAGCAACTATGGTCAAATTCTGGTTGAAATGATCAAAAACAAAACAAGATTTATGAAATTTAAAACCAAATTCCATCACATACTGATCGGACCCGCTATCTGGGGGACAAGTCCAGCAATATCACTTCACAGGGCGAGACAGGTTGATTCTGATAACAATAAGAATTATTTGGCTTAATCCATTGGTATGTTTTGTAGTCTACAGTGATTAGATTTAGATTTAGATTTGTCAACATCAGCTGCAAAAGATCATGCAAACAGAATAATTTTATATGATCTGATCTGTTGTAGACACTGCATGACAAATGCTTTCATTTCAAGGCAATAGGAAATGAAACATCATTTGTAGCTTGTAGTTTGCATTAGTACTTGCCTTACCTCACCCACTAACATCTCCCTCTAGAGCTGGACACTCCTACTAACCTCTTGGCCAGAGAAGAGACCGAGTCCAGTTTCCTTGTGTCGTGGGATCGAGTCCAGGCAGACATCGAGGGCTACGTGTTGAGCTACAGTTCTGCTGAGGGTTCCAGTGAGGAGATCTCTGTGGGGCCTGACAGCGCCTCATACAGGCTGACTGGTTTGAAGCCTGGAGTCCTCTATACTGTCTACGTCTGGGCTGTCAGGGGGAACAAGGCCAGCAGGAAGACTTCTACACAGGGGGAGACAGGTTAATATTGTTTGAGAACAGGAATATATTATGCTTCACACCACACAACCACTCAGAAAACGTAAATTATTGGGGTCACGGTGGCACATTCTGTAGTGCTGTTGCCTCACAGCTAGAAGGTCCTGGGTTCGATTCCCGCTGGGGACGCCGTGGGCGCTGGGGGCGTGTTCCCTCCTCCGCGTCATCAGTGCCCATACCCGAGGCGGGGTTGGCCTTTCTGTGTGGAGTTTGCATGTTCTCCTCGTGTGCCCTAGGGTAGGTACCCTCACAAAAACATGCAGTAATCCTGGTCCCTAAAACTACCTCCCTCTGGCCAGCCGGGGCACCTGATGGAGGGGAAAGGAACTGGTCGGAATAACGTGTTCCTTCCACGCACTACGTCCGGCCGGGGAAACTCTCCCCTGTCAGGTGAAAAGAAGCAGCTTGGACTCCATGCATAGAAGGAAGCATGAGGTCAGTCCGCTGCCCCCCCAGGTTGGCAGAGGAAGTGTAGCGCCCATGATTACATTAGATAATTGACACTGGGTGAAAAAATGGGTTACAAAATCGTGGGATAAAAATTAATTAAAAAAGAAAACGTGAATTATATCTAAAATGATAAATTCTACAAACAGATGGGAATACAAGATTTAAAGGTCTTTATGTTGAAACTTAGTACTAAACTAAGTTCAATTAAAAACAGGATCATCAAACATCCGCTGCATTATTGTATGACGTAGACCTTTGATGACTTTCGGACAGTAACATATCATCTTGTTTTAGCTTCCACCAAACAAGGCATACATGGTGCTTATACATGCTGCTGTGCACATGGCTTTCACAAGTATTTCACTTGAACTTCACTCCCATGAAGAGCTGAACCTCCTATACCAGCTGCAGGAGAGGAAATGCTCCCAACAAGCCGTGCCAGGTCACTGGTTGTTTGTCGTAACTCACGTGTGCAGTGTAGGAGCAGTGGTGTCAGCACATGGTGCTAAGGGTTATGATGGGAAGCCAGCTCATCTGTAAAATCATCTGGGAGCTCTAAGTGAATGCGGCATCTCTTTCAATTAGACAGCATGCGACTGGAGTCGTGGAATATAAACTCATCTCGTCGTAACTCATCAGAAGCAGCCGGCGCTACTGGCAGGTTCGGGGGCCAGGTTCGGATAGGGAAGCCATTGTGCCAGGAGAGGTCATCTGGGATGCATAAAAACCAGTGTTGTTACGCTTGTGACTTTACAGAACCTAATAACAGGCCCCATAAATAAGCCAGTCAAAACTTTTCTAAAAGCAACATTGACTTCAATAGAATTCTTTTAATCTAATTGTCAATTTTCTGTTTTCTATTTTCTATTCTGTCATTTTCAATTGTCGTCCTCTTCATCCAGTAGCTCTTAACTACGTAAACCCTCTAGTCTATAGTCTAGATGTGAAACAGGCTTTTTTTCTCCATCTACACCGAATCTCTTTGCCACAAATAGCTGATCTACAAGCTCATCTGCTATGTTTTGGTGAATGTTCACCACCAGAATAGGCTAGGCATGCTGGGTTTAAAGTGGTTAAAACCTTCCTCTGGTCAAAAAAACGTGGTTTATCTATACCAGACATAAGGTAGCAGTGCTACATTCTTCTTTATTGGATAATCACCAGAATCCCTGCAGCTTTGAGAGTTTGAGCCCTAGCACACTACACCCTGCACTTTGTAGTGCAGAGGGCAAGCCACTTAACTCTGGGAGATAACCGAGGTAATAACCATCTGTACAACCTCATGTATGGGACACATCATCTTCCCTGGGGCTTCATGTTGACAGCCAGAGCCTGTTGGAGACTAATAATCTCCCACAGCAGTTAAATGAAGCAGACAATCACTGGAGAGAATAACGTCCACTTTATCTATGGAGGCACATAATGGTTGGAAGAAGAGATGGAACAATGTGTTAATCTCTTGGTGACAGGACTGTTGATTCATGAACAGTGCATGTCTGCGATTATGTGTTATAAATGATTTGACAGAAGGAAATATTACCATCAAAATTATTTTCTGTGTTTGAGAAACAGTTCAACCCAACTCTTTATTTTCTCTAATCACAATGGCCCTGACATACCGGCCACAGGTTCATTCTTTATTGCACTTAATGAGCAAGAATTCAAGAGCAGTTTAATGAATGACAGTATGGATAAATGAATGAATGAATCTATTAATCAGTCAATGTTTTTTTTTCTTTGTTTGGCATTTGAAAACCGTAAATAAGTAAATTACGTACTGTACAATGACGAACTGACTGACTGACTGAACAAATTAGTGTGAACACACATTACACTTCTGGTCCATTTCAACTCTGTCTTGTCGCCTCACCTACATTATAGACATTGATGCCCCCAAGGATCTGAAGGCTACAGATGTGACCCTAGACTCTGCAGTCCTGAGCTGGCATGCCCCCCTGGCCGACATCGACGGTTACATCCTCACATACAGATCTGAGGACGGCACCATGGAGGTAGGACAGACTGCAGTTCACATTGACAGACTTGCAAGCAAATAAACGCTCAAATGCACACATGCACGACACACGCGCACACACAATTCTGAAGTCTGCTCGGGCCAACTTCAAAGGTTACATCGTGATTTGTTGTCAGTATTTAGTGTGACACTTTGATTAGAAATGGGGACGAGTGAAGACATTTAGATGCAACAACATAGAGTCGAGATTCAAAATGTATTTTTTTATCATCTGGAAAGTAGGCTATGTGTCAGTGGAGGATAGGCACTTTTCTGCACACAGTAATATAGTACATTTGAGTGTGTATTTGATATATAAAACATCAATGTGTACTGAAGCTGAATGACCTACAGATCAGATCAGCAGAGTACAACACTGTGGAGTTATACCAATTACCAATACAGACACTCAGAACTGAGGGACATATATACATTATACAGTGTCTCAGTGAATCTTGTATAAATCAGATGAAAGTATATAATATCTCTGCATTTGAGGCCACAATCATACCTATTAGTATTTAGTAAGTATACTGTACAAATACCATTTGAATTACATTCCATTATTTTCAGAGTTTTGCTTCCAAATAACACAGGGGACATAAATCTGAGCTCTGTGTAACGCTGACCTCTAGTGGCAAATTATGACAAATTTCCATTCAAAGCACTGTACATATGTTGTTCTGATCATGCAGCAATGGTTAACGTTCTGGTGTAGTGCATTCTAAGTGCTTTGAATAATATATATTTTGACATGTATACATTACCCACTGAGACAAACACAAGTCGGCTAAGTTTAAGCTGGAATTGTGATGAAATGTGGAACACAGGGCAGAGGCCATGCAGAGAGACAAAAATTAACAACATCATCTGTGCTTTTATTATGGTGTAATTACACTAAACTAAACTAAACGTCTACAGCCTATAACATAGGCTACAGTAAATGAACATACTTTTTTCATACCTTAAACGTAAACATTTACAGATGTGGTAGTGTATATGTTGTCTTGAGTGTAACGCCTAAAATAGCAGATGTACAAGCTCACAATGCTTTGCAGCACGGCACGTTGTGTGAGCTTGTATAATATACACATACTTATATATTGTGTAAAGTATAAATCATGCTTATTTGGCTTAATGTTTCTCTCTTGTGGTCAGACTGTTGAAAAGCAGCTTGGAGCTGGAGAGCGCCGCTTTTCTCTATCTGGTCTGGAGATGAGCAAGAGATATCTGGTCACCATTATGGCCTACAGGGGAGTCAAGAGAAGCAAGGTGGTAGAGACAGTCTTTAAAACAGGTCAGTAGGCCTACACGCTATATTAGGGTCTAAATCAGCTGTCTTAACACATTGAGAGCCCACGCAATACTGCCCAAAATCACTTTCACCTAGAAAATCCATTCACATTTTTTATAATTCAACTGACTGTGGAGACACATGCTGGAACTTTTTACTTTGAAATGTTTTATAGTTTCTGAGTTATTTAATTTAAACGCCAAATGCATTCTCAATGGCGAAAACACAAACTTTGGCACCACGTGTAAAAAAAAAAAAAAGAAAAGTGTTTTGATTTTTCTGATTTTTTTTAATTAAACGTCCACAGACGTCTTGGGCTATGCACGTGCGGTAATACCCAGGACGTCCACAGACGTTTTGGGCACAAAATGTGTTAATTGTGCCCCCTGCTCCTAATAGTTGGATGGGCAAATAGGAACATTCTATATGGGTTTATAATTCAAATAAATGTACCGTAGCAAATACAGCAACGACTAAAGGGAACACTTTTTTTTTTTCAATTTTTTTGTCATGTTGTGATGTGTTGTTTCGTGTAACGTCTTGATTCACGGTATATCTGTTGTCCTTAGTTGGCCTGGTCTACCCCTTCCCCATGGACTGTGTTCAGATCATGAAAAATGGCAATAGGAAGAGTGGCATCTACACTGTCTACATCAACAGTGATCGCTCCAAACCAATAGAGGTCTTCTGTGACATGGACAACGATGGCGGTGGTTGGCTGGTATTGTTATTTATGTGATGTATACATCAAACGACTCGGACATCAGCCTAATATTAAATGATGTCCATTACACTAGAGAACATCGTAGCAGTGCACCCTGATTGGATGCATTTGACTGTGGAATGAGCTTAAAAATATAAATGCAGATTTATTAAAAGAGGAAGTCTCATAACACACACACACACACACACACACACACACACACACACACACACACACACACACACACACACACACACACACACACACACACACGTACTGTATGCTCATGCACCCACCCACCCACACACACACACAGAAGCCACAGTGTGACTGTAGAACAGCTATTCTAAAAACACAATACCTTGTGTCCTGTGCTATTCCAGGTATTTCAGCGACGTAACTCCGGCAGACTGGATTTCATGAAGCGCTGGAGACAGTACATAGCTGGCTTTGGCAACATGACAGATGAGTTCTGGCTCGGTAAATATCAGAACGCTTTGAAACTGAAACGCGCACAATTGAAAGGTTGTACATTCACTACATTGTACTGCAATCATATAGACCTGTTAGACCAGTTGGTTATCAAAGTGGGGCCCGGGGACCACCTAGGGGTCCTTGGCGGGGTTCCAGGCATTCGTTAATGTAGCGTGATACATCACAATCATTTTAACCAACTTTATCCATTTTTGTTGGCTATTCAAAAATAGCAGGTGTGTAGGCCTGGGCCATGGCTCAGTGGTCCAGGCACCTTGGCTGGTAATCCAGTCTGGCAGTGTGCCGCGGGTTCGACTCCCGATCCCGATGGCCTTTACTGCATGTCTTCCCCCCCATCTCTCTCCCCATTTCCTGTCAGCTACTGTCTGTCCCTCCATAAAAAATATAAAATAAAGGCGAAAGCCACAAAAAAAAACATAAAAAAACTAGCAGGTGTACGAGCTCACAGTGCGTCACTTTGTGCTGTAATGCAAACTTGTATTTGCTATTTTTGTATTTCTTTCTCTTATTCAATTTGGGGCTCCTTTGCATGAAAAAGTTTGAGAAACACTGTGTGAGACATACGTAGTCAGTGCAGTATCTCTCCTCTATCTCCCCAGGGATGGATAAGATACACGAGCTGACTAACACTCCCACCCAGTATGAGCTGAGAGTTGAGCTGGGCTTGGGCTCTGAGAGGGCGTACGCCGTGTACGACAACTTCAAGATCGCCCCGGTCAAGCAAAAGTTCAAGCTCACCATCGGCAAATACAGAGGGACAGCTGGTGAGGCCATTTTGATTTCTCAACTAGCGTGAACAACGGAGGGGGGTTGCACAGAGAAGGCGCCAAAGCCAGCACCGAAATGGCTTTGAAGCCCCCGCCTTTGAAGCCAGGCAGTTAGACAAGCACAGCTGTTGGGTGAATTGTTTTGAACGGAATTATGAAAAAATTGAAACTAAAGCTGATGAGATGGGATAACACAGTGTAATAGACAGGAGTTTGAAATGCAGCAGCACAGCTGAACACAGGCCCAATAAAGGCCCTGAGGGACACACACAGCATTGCCCCTTGAAGAGTAAATAGTAAACCAGCACTACAATTACTACATTACATTATCACTAATTCAGTTCATGCCATGGAAGGTTGTCCATTAAAACATTGGTTGGGGCGTTGGGGGGCTTTGTAGCCAGCCAAATACGGAGGCTCAACTTTCAGGAAATTAAATCCAGACCGCAGGGGCTTGACAGGTTGACAGACAGGCACGGAGTACAGTAAACGTGATGTCTGAGCAAAATTGTATTAAGTCTAATTTGTACTTTGTCCTATGACCGAAAATAACAATAACAACAATTTTATAAATTAGACCTGTGTGGGCGTCAACCCAGGCTGAAAACTATGCAGGAGAAATTCTGCTAATGGTATTCTGCTTATTATGCTAAAATGCGATATGGCACGTCTTTCAACAGGGTGCAAACAGAGATAGAGAGGCTGCAGACTGCATCTAGGGATAGAAAGAGTTATAAGCCAAAATGTAAAGTGGGCTGTTATAGCGCCACCATGAGGCCGACCGATATAATTATAAGTTAATTAATTGTAGTAAATATTATGAACCTCCCCTCCAAGTTTTGTAACTATAGCCCTTACGATCTCTGGGGAAAAAAATACTTCAATGTGAGTTTTCACATTTTCCCATTCATGTCAATAGGGAAACTTACGAATAAATTAATATCAATTGAACTATACAACATTTCTCTCAATACAAGCACACGATTCCCGATGAAGCCAGTCATTCGGATTTGACATATGGCTCAAGTCCGTGCCACCAAAACTGTGGGACAAGTAGTCCGGCAAACTTTGGGGTTGCTCTAGAAACGAAGAAAAGAAAGAAAGAATAAAGTGTTACAATTACTATAGTCTGGTTGCCAACCACACTAATAAATGTTATTTATATAGCACCTTTCATACATAAATGCAGCTCAAAGTGCTTTACAGAGCAAAACAAAAAAATAAAATAGCAATAAAACAAGCAAGCAGTTAAAAGTACATAAAACATAAAATGGCAGCAAATCAGTGTACAGGAATTGAAACAGATTTTAAAAGTCAACTAAAAGTGAAGAGGTTGGTCTTTTTTTGTATACTGTAAAGGCTGACATTGCTCTTTGCCCCCCCCCCCCCAGGTGATGCTATGATCTACCATCAGGGCCGTCCCTGGTCGACAGTGGACTCGGACAATGACATCGCCCTGGGGAACTGCGCCTTGACCCACCGTGGTGCCTGGTGGTACAAGAACTGTCACCTGGCCAACCTCAATGGAAGATGGGGAGACAACAGGCACAGTATGGTGAGTGAAGGTGGACGCTATGGTGTTCTATTTAGTTCGTTAATACGCGACATGCACAGGTGTCCCCATCCACCACAAGGTACTCAGTCAGACACAGGACCTTAGAGTATATATGAATAGAGACGGCACCCGAGTTCTCCTTTCATCCACTTGCATTAAGTTGCTCAGAAGCGCATGAGGCGATTTCACTCCTCCTTCCGGTTAGGAACAGAGTGCATTCTGGGATTGATTGGGCCAAAGACATGAACGCGCTGCCATTGCACTGAAACCGTGTTCACGTGTCATCATGAACGTGCGCAATGATAGTCAACGGACCAGCGCATTCATGTTCTTGGCCCAGCGCTGCAATACCAAATTCGGCCACTATGTCCATTGCGCCTCAGGGTTTCCTCCGGGTGCCGTCTCTATTCATATATACTCTAAGCACAGGACAGAATCAAATCACTTCAGCATAAACAGACTGAAGGAGAGTGCTCTCTCTCTCTCTCTCTCTCTCTCTCTCTCACTCAGAGAGAAACATCATTCACATGCTGTGCTCAAACATGTCAAAACATGGAGGGACTGGCCTACAGTGCGATTCAAGCGTAGCTGTGGGCGGCAAGTGTTTTTGTCGGTGTGCAACAGAAGCATCCACTGCAGGGTCAGTGATCATTAAGGTCGCATTCACACCTCTACTTCAGGTAGACTCGATGCGAATGGGTGGAGAAGTTGCATCATTCTTGCATATTTAATTAGCTGCGTTTGCCTTCACACTGGCAGCTGGCTGTGTCAAACCGCAGCAGAGAAATGCAGCAGGTAACTTTATCAATGTGTCATAAACTACACTACACAGTGAAATATATGGTGTTAATAAAAGATACTTCGAGTAATAGTTAAGATTTGACTGTGTGTATGTGTGCGTGCACGCCACTGTAGTGTAGTATTTATATTTAAACAAGATGAGTCTCCACTCGGATCCCCACACACAGTGACAGCCTGAGCCCTCCATGTTTACGCACGCACGCACAGACAGACAGACAGACAGACAGACAGACAGACTATTCTGTACAACGCAGTGTTTTTATGTGTTTCCTTAAGCAATTATAATGTGCTCGTCTGACCATATTTAGATGAGGGCTTCGGTCTCCTCATTCGACCACGTCTATCCACGGTAACACGACATCTTTGCGCTGCATAAAATATGCCTTCTCCGTCTCCAACTGTGTTTACTCCACTCCATCTGCCACTGAATCAAATGCCCACACCTGCCAAACGAAGCGTACTTTCCGACAATACGCAGCAGGATTCGTTTTAATAGCAGTATAGTATAGCAGTGCTGGTGTGAATGCGACTTAAGCCTCAGACCCCATGCAATAGGAATGTTATATAATGTATAACATTCCTGTAATATTATCACTGGGACCCCAGACTAAATCCACAATGTCAATTGAATGCAGAGAGTGTACACTCAGAGAGTTATATACCCATAAGGGGGTGCTCCTAAATAGGATATCAGTCATTTAGCTTGGGACCCCCTGGAAACCCCCCCAAGGACCCCTGCTGGTCCCTGGATCCTATAATGAGAACCATTGCACTATAAGTGATTGGATATACAGTGTGATTGGAGAGGAACCCACTGAGAGAGGAGAGATCACATTTGAAGTATTACAGTATAATAAGAATGCTCCTTTAGCACTGCTGGGTGCTTCATTCATTAGCACTGGGCTTTAGATAATTAGAACTGCATTTTGCCTGAACAGCAGCTTTCCTACCAATGTAAGAACTATTTGAAGCACAGGAACAGTGGATAATTTACTAGTCTGCTTCAGGGTTATATTCTATAACTGTATACTATTTATTCTCATTTTTATCTTTCTAATTTGGGTCAGTAACGGACAGATTATTTCTAGCTGCATGCTGCAGAATTTATGCGCGCACAAACGCACGCACAGCTCGGAGGCTGAAGCCATTTAAGTGAGTGCCTCTGGTGTAGTGCATGATCACGCCAACAGATGGCACTAATAGCATTTTATGTCAGGTTTAGCCTCTGCCAAGCTTATCCTCAAGGCGTCTTGGAAAGTGTTAAGTGTGCTCTGAATCCATCAAATTCCATAGGAGAAGATATTTCTCAAACCCTGTATGAGACGCATCCATTAATACCCGGCTGATGGGGTCACACAAAGAGTTCATCTTTTAGAACGAAGCTCATTTGAGCAGTTTCTAAAACTTTGTTTCTCAGTACCCACAAGGGCATTCGTCTCGGAAAGTCTAGCTGCAAATAGAATCTTACCTGAAGTGTTCTTTAATTTATCAGCATATTAATAGAGGATCCAGCAGCCAGTTGGAGCCTCAAGTTGCTCAGTAGAACATAGTAGTGGAGGGAATAGTGATTTCTTGTATTTTCTTCTCAGTGTTTGTTTTTTGGGGTGTCATATGAATTAATGAATGCTGTTAACCATTATCATCACCGTTACATCATAATCATCATCAACTACAAATGCTGTCATCTATCTATATTATATCGTTTCTTGTCGGGTGGAAACCAAAACTGTGACTTATCAGGATTCAAATAAAAAATCACACCTGTGTGAACTGAGCGGTGCAACTACAGTATATGTACTGGTACTATTCATATTATAGTACCAGTATTATTATTCTGTACTGTACTGTACACAAGATTGCTAAAGCCCTCCTCCCTGTCCTCTGTGTGCGTGCGTGCGTGCGTGCGTGCGTGCGTGCGTGCGTGCGTGCGTGCTGTCATCAGGCAGTTGGTGCGTGCATGCGTGCGTGCGTGCGTGCGTGCGTGCGTGCGTGCGTGCGTGCGTGCGTGTCAATCAGGCAGTTGGCAGCAGCAGCTGCAGGTCAATAGGTCATGGTACAAACAGACATTTGGTGCTCACACAGATAGACAGACAGACAGACACCAGCAAAAGTAGCAGATCTACAAGGTAAAAGGAAACGTCTCGCTTTTCGCTGTGTTTCGAGCTTGTGGATCTGCTACTTTTATAAGTAGGGCATTCATTTACAAGAAAATAAACAACACAACAAGTTATGGGTGTATTCATGGGTTTTTATACTACAATTTACCAAATCTCTGTATGTGTGTCTGTCACTCTGTCCTGTCTGTATGTGTGTCTGTCACTCTGTCCTGTCTGTATGTGTGTCTGTCACTCTGTCCCGGCCTCCCGAGCACCAGACAGTTCACCGCGTTCGGTCTCATATGAGCGAAAAACCATGAGTATCACGAATATCTCTGTCGGCCTGCGGATCTGAAGAGAATGCACACATTCTCTGTGCGTTTGGGAGATTGTATGCATCGGCATCCGTGATTGGCCAACCCAAACTGTCGGCTTCACAGATTGGCGGAGCATCATATCACGTTTGTGATATTTTATTTGATATTCAAGATACAATTCACAAAAGTGCAGTACATAATTCTCAGGATAGCACAAAAAGTCGGAGGACTTAATTCCATTGTGATCCAAATAAATAGTTACAGCATATGGTATCTCAGAACATGTGTTGACTATTAAAATCACAATAATAAATCACAATAATAATAACATTCACAACAAAGAGAGGTACTGTATTCCTGACTTGTATCGTTCCTGTTGCATGACGTGGATTCGCTCACATGTTCCTGCCAGGCTACCTGAGTAGGCCAGCGCCGGTCTCATCATTTAAATTTGAAATCCGACCTTTCCTATATGAGTTGAGCACTAAATTAGACCGTATACTTAATTGACCGTGGCTATACTCCATATTTGGTCCACTCCTTTTGTCCCTCTGTGCCAAATCTCTTTGATGAAAATAACTACAAGATCTACAAGCTCACACACCACGTCACGATGCTTTGTGAGCTTCTATTTTTTGCCAAATTCTCACCTGAGAATAGGGACTCTGCATTTCATGTGATTACGTTTTTGATTGCTATTCATAAAATAGTTGTTAATGTTTTAGACAGGTACCATACCTAATGAGAAGTGTCTCTGATCCCTGGCGTGCAAAGACAACTTCACTTCGAGGCGATTTAAATTTGCAGTTTTGTTTTGGATCGTTGAGGTGAAACTGGAATACGGCCCGGATCCATCACCTCTGATAACAGAACACATTCCTCAAAGTGCGTATACCAAAATGGCCAGTGGCCTTTTGCAGCCTGACGGGGCAACGGAAAAGCAGTTATTACTCCATCCAAAATGACAGCCTTCTCAGTATCTCCGCCGGTGTGTGTTGATGACTTAACTGCGACAGCAGGTCGGCTGCTGGTATGGTCGGGAAACTCTTGTTAGGAACGGGAACGGCTATCTGCTATCTCACAGGGTGTGTGATTCTCTCTCTCTCTCTCTGTCTCTCTCTGTTATATTCTATCCATTTCCTGACACCCCTACACACACACACACACACACTCTGTCAGGGAGTGAACTGGGAGCCATGGAAGGGCCACCTCACGTCCCTGGACTTCACGGAGATGAAGATCCGACCGGTGGGGGCCTTGTCCAGCAGAAAGAAGAGATCGCTGACGGCAAAGGAGCGGAACAGTACCACAGCCTCTGCGGGCAAGAAATAAGATCAAAGAATACCTTCCGCTGCACCACCACCACCACCACACCAACTGGCCTTAGCTGTTTTCTTGTCATCACGTTAGATTCTGGTGGTTCCCCCTGCTAGTTAGAGTGGTATTCACTAAGCATAACCTGTGTGAGACTTAAACAACAGACATATTTCTGATTTCTACTTAGTTGCACGTGGGTGTCACATTACCGAATATACTGTGGCAGATCTACAAGCTCACAATGTAGATCTGATATTTTTGGGGCGTGATGTCATGATTATGAATTGAATACCCAGGACCTGAATGGAAACGAGACCGCAAGGTTTCTTTTTTTTTCCCGGTGATGTCCTTTTAGACTAAGTGTTTGACTAATTTTTCTGACTAATAAAGTATTCAATCAATCAATCAATCAATCAGTAACACGCCACAAACTTAAGTATAAATCAGGCTAAACGATACACAATGTACACACTCCCCTCTGGCTACAGGAACTCATAGTCCAACATGTGTGACATTATGAAAACTAGCGGGACACAAGTACTTTATTTGGCACCACTGAACCTATTACATAGTGATGTCAATTGTCAAGTGACTATGATGACAAACTCCCGGGTTTAGTGTGATTGTGGGAAAACAGCCAATAGACATCTCTTTTGCGGTTTATTCTTAACTTAAGTCCGTACAGGTTCTGCTTCTTTGAAGTGAGGAAAACCGCCATAGTTCAAAAAGGTGTATTGGAAATCATTGTTTTAAAACAATAATAATAATTTCTTTCAGCAAAAACACCCTGATGCTGATTCCAAATTGAATCAACTCCATGTGGAATTGTCTGTTTCAGACAACCAAGAACTCCATTTAACTTTAAAACCTTTACTTTCTTTACCCAAGGGTGGTAGCCCAGCTATGGCCTTGTCTTGAATATGATATTTGTATTATATTTGTTTATTTCATATTCTAATAATTCTATGAAGGCGGTGAAGAGCAATTTTATATGTATAGTAGTATTATCATAATGGCAAAGGGAGAGGGGGGAAAAAAGTGATCAAAATTGATTGCTTGTTTTATCAGACGGAGTCAGGTGAAGACGATTAGCCAGAACGTGGCCCGTCTTTATTGATTATGCGTCTGTCTGGCTCTGTGACATAATGCTGCCACTGTACCATAAACACACTGCCACATCACATTAGACTCTGTTGGAGAAGCTAGGTGGTAGAATTGAACAGCTGTCTGGAATAGCCATATTGCTCCTGTCTTACTTCTGGAAAGGACAGTGAATTTCAATCGGTGTTAAACGATCTGTATATACCAACACGATTCTAATCCCAGTTCCCTTTATCATTTTCATGGCTTTAATAGCCGGTTGTTTTTTCGATTTTGGAGAGCTCGCTAAGAAAATTAATACTGCTTTGATTTTTAAATGTTTTACTTCAGTAGCCTACATGTTTACACTTTACTGGAGACTTTGTGAGTTTATATCTCGAGGATGGAGCGATTCAATCAATATTTTTTGTTGTGATAGAATTGATTTAGACCCCCCTGACCATCACACACTTGTTCTGTGATCTAATTTGTGTTGTTTTTGTTGTTCTTAATCTTTGTTTCCCCTGAAGTTTTTCCCCTGAAGTTTTTAAATCCTCAGTTAAATAGTTGACTTTACTGGAAAAAAGTCACAGATTTAAAAACAAAATATTATGAAAATACTCTCTGCTTTGACGATTTTATTTTGAAATGGATATTGCAGTTGTCAAATAAAGAACAAAAACTAATTAAAGTCATCTGATATGAAACCATGTCAGTACCATTTTGATTATTATGTAATTATTAGCCTACTTCCCAGGGAGAGAGAGGAAAAAGCTTGTTACAATTATAAGCCCTGTCAGCCCATTAACTATGATGCAGACATAATTATTACAGACAACACTGCCATGAACACAACACAACACAACAACACACAACACAACACAACACAACACAACACAACAACACTGAACAGATTGACTAGAATTTAAAGTTTTGAATGTGGTTTAATCTCATTCAACAAGTAAGTGATATTTTTTGGTTAACATTTTGAGGGCATACTACGTGTTACCCCGCATTTGAATCACATATGCCGAGATTGTTTTATTACCTTTAGATCATACGCTGAAGTATTTGGGCTTTTGATCTGCGAAAATAGGTTCCTCCATGTGTTATTTATGATCGCACCACCCGCCATCTTGGTACGCCACAAGACGGGTGCATAAGACCCTCCTCCATGAGGCCGTGTCCCCCGTTCACTTGCATTGGACTCAATTTCCCAGAAGCCCTAGCAGCCCAGCGCATGGGTCGATTTCCGGTTTCGACATTATAACATGAAGGTCTCATCTCCAGGTCCGCGGCAAAGCCGGAGTTTCTTTTTAATTATTAAAATACAGCGAATTAAACGCATTAAACAAATAGCGGGACTGTCGTAGTATGCAGTGGGGGAACACTGGAGTAAACAATTAGCGGCCGTCAAACTGTAACAAAGTATTTTGTTAAAAGGTTAAATCACTATATTCTGATAGTAATCATTGCTATAGAGTCAGTGTTTGTTCAGTAATAGGAGTCTCCCTGTCTCCAGCTCTTTAATAAACAGAACATTAATTTTCAGGTACGTGATGAAATTTCATCCAATCACGAGAGAGTAGCCATTTTTCAGCTTAATTTTTATAGTGCTCCAGTTCCAAATGTGTCTGCTCATTGCTTTGTGTCATCAATTCCAATTCCATTTGTTTAATCGGTATCCTGACAGCTTTCTCTATCCTGATTGGATAAAATTGGTATCCTGACCTGAGAATGCATTTTCTGTATTATAATAAAGCTGGAGAGACATGAACAAACACTCTATAGCAATGAGTACTATCACAATCTAGAGCTTTTGAACACTTATTTTAACCAAAGAAAATCACTTAACACTACCTTTAAAAGCTTAAATCTAGCCAATCTTCCATCATCCCAATAAAACAATGTGCAACTACACATAATTCAGAAGCCCACGCCTCATTTGACAGAGATTAAAGAAAGGTCTACAGTGAAATAAAAAAACGTGAGCTTGCATATATTAAACTGCTGACCCCAACAAGAGAACCTCAGCATAAGTTCTGTCTCTTGTAACACTAGTGAGCGAGCGTGAGCGTTGCATGAACAAGACCACAAAACAACTACAACATAATATAGTTTGCAGTTTTGCAACGTGCAACATCTCATGAGTCATATGCCTTCTTTTGTCATACTGACAGTAACAGGAAGTTTGTGTGGTGCCTTGTCTTATAGCACAGCTTGAAATGTCTCGTCAGAATATTTCCTCTTCAGAATATTTCCTTCTGCGCAAGTTTAGTACCTACCGTCCTAAAGCTATAATTTGGCACTACAGTTTTAGTCACTAAACCTATGGGAAGAACAGCAATGCTATTACAATTCAGATATATTCAGAAAACCAAATTGCATTCCACGGAGGCAGCACATCATCCCTAAAGGCCAAATAAACAAGGAAAACAGTCTGAGTCAGATCAAATCAAATAAGAGCAGTGAAAAGTAACTCCATGACACTTCATGGTATAAGGAATAATATCACTAGCATTTCATTTCATTTTTATTTTGAAATTGAAAAAGCTCACAAAAACCTATTGATGCAATAGGCCCTGACGGCCACAGTGACTGCACACTACTTTAACCCATTTTGGGCGGGAACCCCTTTTGGTGTTAGCATTATGTTATTCTTTAGCTATTGAAAAATAGCAGATCTACAAGCTCATAGCGCGCCACCGAGTGGCGCGCTACGAGCTTGTAGGTCTGCTATTTTTGTTTTGTTTTTAATAATTTTTATCCCACGATTTTGCAACCCAGTTTTTTCACCAGTTCCTTTCCCCCACATCAGGCGCCCCGGCTGGCCAGGGTGAGGTAGTTTTGGTAGGTCTGCTATTTTTGAAAAATCGAAGAACGACTGACATAGAAACATAGCTTTTTCAGAGAACTGTCAGGATGTAGAAGACATTTTTAGAATCTGATCTCAGATCAGAATGGGTTAAGGAGATTGGTTCCTGCCATTGCACTGCAGGGCCAAGTGGACGGGGAGGGGAATATGGGCTGTATACTACAGTATGACCATATACCTGTAACCTCCCTCCACCCTCACTCTCTGCCTTCCTGCCTCCATCTACTCTGTGTGAGTTTTGTCACAATTGTGTTGAGAAATATCCCCCTGTTTTGTCATGCATGTATAATAAATGTCTCTCTCTCTCTCTCTCTCTCTCTCTCTCTCTCTCTCTCTTTCTCTCTAAAGTACGTACCTACTACCTTGAATAATATGTCCAAACAATGAATGAAGGAAAGTTTTTTTTTAATGCTGTACATGTTTAGACCGTGTGTGTGTGTGTGTGTGTGTGTGTGTGTGTGTGTGTGTGTGTGTGTGTGTGTGTGTGCGTGTGCGCACGCAGAATGGTCTGCCTCAGTGCTTTGACAGTGGTATATCTGGGTTCCTCCATGCTTATCTGCCACCCTCAGGCCCTCCACGGTGCAGTGGTTCAACGTCTATGCATTTATAACGTCTGTGTAGAATCCAGTATGTTCACATCCCATATAATGAGACCGTATACCAGAGATGTACTGGAGAGTCGGTAACAAGCAAAACACCGCGGCTCAAATCGTTTAAAAATGAATGTTTCCAATGTTGCTATTGGTCAGCCACATTGACTCAGACCGTGGCAAGTCGATACATAATGGATGGGAACTCATGGTATGTTTCCCAGGAACTCATCATAATCTTGAATGTCGAGACACTGAGCGCGGGGAACAGGAAACCAAGTGAACGAGTTCTGTAGAATTGGAGTTAAATTTCTGCGTTGTATTGTCAAACGTCAACATGCGGTTACTGGAATATGTGCTAGGTAAGGATCTCTCAAGTAGAAATATTTGATGGCAATTCAAGATTTTGTGGCCTAGAAATGGTATATGAGTTTCCATCATTCCAAATTCAGTTATATCCATAATTTTGTGTTCTTCGGCTGATGTTTGAAAAGCGGCCATTGAGAACCTAATTTGGGACATGCTTCAATTGAACAGGAATAATTGTTGCCGCTTTCATCTCCCTGATTATCACATTTGTCGTAATTTGTCTTTCTCCTACCATCTCCCATCTGTGCTCAAGAAGTGTGCGTGCGTGCGTGCGTGCGTGCGTGCGTGCGTGCGTGACACACTGATGCCCACGGTTGTGTGTGATGTGCTTTTTCCATGGTAATGTTCTAACAAGGCAGTGTTTGTTCAAGAGGGTGGAGCACTTGAGCTCAATGTGTCATGGAAGGAGTGGCGGAGGAGAGGAGACTGGAGAGGAGAAGAGACATAGGGGAGGAGAGGAGACTGGAGAGGAGAAGAGACATAGGGGAGAGGAGGAGACTGGAGAGGAGAAGAGACATAGGGGAGGAGAGGGGAGAGGAGAGGAGAAGAGACATAGGGGAGGGGAGGAGAGGGGAGAGGAGAGGAGAAGAGACATAGGGGAGGGGAGGAGAGGAGAGGAGAAGAGACATAGGGGAGGGGAGGAGAGGGGAGAGGAGAGGGAAGGAAAGATGAGAGGAGACGAGACAAGAGGATAATGTTCATGCTACCACTCTCTGTAGCTATGCTGTCTACAAGGTTCAAAAGTAAAAGAATATATAGACATATGGATATGTCTACACGCACGCACGCACGCACGCACACACACACACCATGAGGACATGAAGTGTAGTTACTCAGCATATCTTATTATCTTATGTCGGCTGCAGTTGTTGAATGGAGCAGTCTACTTATAGAGCATGTGACAAGCTTTGAATGTAAAAACAGCAACTGCATGCCATAACGCACAAAACGCTCTATGAACTTCAATTCATCTTAATAATGAGGAAACAAGATTCAACAAAGCTAGAAAAAATACTTTATTTTCGTCCCCGGGATTCTTCCACTTTGTGCTCGCCTTTATCACTCTATCTCTCTCTGTCAAGATAAATTATGCATGCAGTACAACCAACAAAGCAAGGCCCGGACACATTATTTGAAAAATGATCACCTCAGCACTTTTTACCCCACTGTGTAACAACAGAAAAACAGTCTAAATATACATCCTCATGCATAATTGGGTGAGATCAAAAAAGTACTGCTATCCTAGCTAGAGACACTATCTAGAATGACAGATTTACTGTTCAAACAAATGATAAATCCCCTCCCTCCCAACTCAGCTCACTGTGATCACAGCCAACTGACAAGGAAAGCTGAGCAAAGGAAAGGAATATTTTCTCTAACCCCTTGACTTTCTGCGGATATATTATCAAAGCTACAGCAGCAAATTAAATGCACAGTATATAAGGTAGGGGAGTGTGAGCACTGTCTTGAAAGACAACGCAAATACACCCTAAGAGATGTGGAGAGAAATAAAATTAAAGTGAAACGTGCTCCTTCGACTGACCTCCTGAATGCAAAAAATATATCCCTAGCAGCTACCAGGCATATATTTCAGGCAGAAATATAGGTTAGCTCTGAAACACTACATGGAAGACGAATAATAGACTAATAGAGCTTGCTCATGCACTGTGAGCTTGTAACTGCTACAACTGCTATTTTCGCCAATTGCTCACCTATTATGACATAGTCCAGAACAGGGACTGTAGGGTTCAGGTGGTGGTTCTTGGTATTCCATGGGCAGCTGCAGTGATACAGTCAGGGCAGGAATGTTTTGCCATCAGTCATTGAGTATCTATTATTATATGACCTGTGGTTGTGTGATTCTCCTGTCAAGCGCAGGTGTGACATTTGTCACCGCTTTGTGTGTCTGGTCCTATAATGAGCTGCTGCACGCCAAACTGGATTCATATTTTGTTGAGATGATAATAGTCGTACTGCAAGGTTTGGCAAATACAGACCATTGGGGAAACTAAATCTGTAGGTAGGTTCAGATTTCTTTGGGATGCAGTAACACAAATTGATGATAGGCAGCTCAAATAAGATTGTGTAGCACAAGATCTGATCTTTTCATTGATCTATCTAAACTGGATGCAACACACATTCCGCACAGGGATTGTTCGAACAGTGATAGAGTGAGACTGGGGCCTGTTTTCCGCAAAGCACCGGCACAGAGCAATCATTTTATCATCATCATCACCAGCTGATGCATAAAGATGATCCAGGCGTTAAAATGTCTTTTGATTGAGTTGGCCTTGCGTGAAGGAAGTACGCGTACACGTCAAGACCTGCCGGTGTGAATTGACATGCTTTGAAGAGCCCTGTCATTTGAATTTCCCATCTCTGTTAAACACTTCCAAAAAACTGAATACAAGAATCATGCAGTTGAACCATTTGAAAATAGCAGATTTACAAGCTCACAATACAACACACGATGGGATGATCTTTTAGATTGGCTATTTTCTACCATTCTTCCTAGGGTGTATGTCAGTGGCGTGCACAGATAGACACTAGGGGGTGCTAGAGCACCCCCTGCCCTTTTGGCAATGTGCCCTTTTGAAGAAAAAAAAATAAAGAAAAATAGCAGACCTACAAGCTCGTAGCGCGCCACTCGGTGGCGCGCTATGAGCTTGTAGATCTGCTATTTTTCAATAGCTAAAGCATAACATAATGCTAACACCAAAAGGGGTTCCCGCCCAAAATAGATTAAGGCAACCGGCCGGTTCCACGCGCTGCACAAGGTGCCCTTTTTTAACTTGAGCACCTGCCCCTCTAAATGTCTGTGCACGCCACTGGTGTATGTGGTTAAAATACCATTGAAGTTAGTTCTGAAGAGGTACTGCCTTAACATTCTTATAAATATGCAGAAGTGAACACTAGGAAAGGTGCTCCTTTGACATCTAGTGATAATTGGAATATGTACTACAGATGCTCTAATTCAGCCACCATTTGCTCTATTAAGCAGGATAATACAAGACAAGAAATAACAGCCAAATGAATAAAAGGAAATATAAGTGCAAAGGGCTCATATGTTCTGAATTGAATGGCTTCAACCTGTCAGGAAAGAAGAGGCATTTTCCTCGCAAGGAAAATATAAAAACCTCAATATAAAAGCTTGGCAGTGTTATAGCTGAGCTGAACATTCTACACACATTTGGGCAGTCCTTGAACTGAGTTTGTCTCCAAAATATAGAGGCAATGAATTTCACATAGTAGTTCTAAAAACACGGTGCACACACTACAGTAACACTGTTATGCGCACGCACGCACCCACGCACACATACACACACATGCACGCACACGCACGCACACACGCACGTACGCACGCATGCACGTACGCACGCACACACACACGCACGCATACACAGAATAAAATCACTATTTCCTCAAGCATATTGGACCATTTTGCTTCTCTTATGTACCATGCACTAAAAAACATCATAAAACATTACGAATATTATCAATCTTAGCAAATTGCATCATATAAATTCAAAACTAGTCCTCTCTGTACAATATCTGCATTTTTTTCCTAATACCAGGCCTGAGAAGTTTGCCTGAGAAGTTTGCTTTAGCTTGCCCAGAGTTCTAAAACAGCCATAGGGTAATCCCATTTGGAACCTCACCCTCCGCTGTTAGCTTCGAGAAGAGGTTCCGTATACACTGACACCACGCTAGACAGGAACGCCCAAAAACGTCACATCCGGTTTTAGCCTGGGGTAAGAATTTTCTATGGCTGCCAATGCAACTTCGTCCAATCCTTAATCACATACGGACAAACATCTATGCCGATGCTATCTAACTTGCGGAGGTAGCGTGCCTTGTCCACGGGCAACAGATCTTTCAACGCATGGCATTGCAAATACGTTTGATAATCGCTACTCTGCTCAATATTGTTTTGAAAATGCCGCAAATTGCATTGCAGTGAACGAGCGCAAATCACAACTTCCCCCGGTGGTGGGCGGAGTCACAGTTTGAGGCGCCGTGGTGTCAGTGTATAGAGTTATCCATTCATAGGGCGAAATGGGGTGAGAAAACCCCTTTCGCAGTATCATATGATATCCAAAAAGTAAAGGTATTTCTGAAGAGCTGCAGATGATAAACTTGGGACCGGAAAGTAATTTGTTTAGAGTGGGATGAAACAACAGCTTACATCAGGTTTAAATACTGTAGCTTATTTAAATGGCCTGTGGCCAGTCAACCTCATCCACATGTGCAGTACTGCTTCCGTATGATTGCATTGGGAAACCATATGGTACTGGCTGACTTCATAAGCTTTGTAAGCGGTTGTTTCAACGTGCTCTAAAAAAATGTACTTTCCGGTTTATCATCTATAGCTCTTCAGAAATGCCTTTCCTTTTTGGATACGATACTGTGAAAAGGGTTTTCTCTATACTGCTTTTGGAGGGCTCGCCCCATGTCGCCCTCTGCATGGATACGTATAAAATCATACGGAACCTCTTCTCGGAGCTAACAGCAGAGGGTGAGGTTCCAAATGGGGATAGGCTAATCCCATTTTCCTCCGACAGTACCACACAAGAAGACCAATCGATCCTAGGTCCCCAGCTAAATTAGTTAGGCTAATGTAGCACGCAATTCCACAAACTCGACAGTGTGACGCATCGCGACATGTTGCGAGCTTGTAGATCGATTTTTAACATTCTTGAAAAAACGTGGCGAAAAGTTGTAATATTTTTTGGAAACATTTTAACACCACAAATCTTGTATGGTGGTCCCTGGCACACAATATTTTCAGATATGGTTCCGCAGGCAAATGGGACATTCACAAAAAGTTTCAGAACCATGCACTGCTACACCATGGCCATGCCGACCCTGTCTGGTGTCATCGGTCCCGCTTTGACAGAGATCCACAAGTCCTCGGCGTTCCCGTCCTTTTTCTTCTTCTTCTTCTTGGTCTCTGACTGTGATGTGGAGTAGGTGGCGTCACTGCAGCAGCCGCAGCTGTTGTGGCGGCGGCAGCAGCAGCAGTGGCAGCACACCACCAGGGACGTGACGAGGACCAGCAAGGGCAGGGCCAAGAGCACCACCAGGCACACCGAGTTGTACACCCCCTGGCCGTGTTTGTCCGTGACGAAGCTCCACAGCTGGCTGAAGAAGTGCAGGAAGACGCTGTCTTTCTTCTCATCCATGATTATTTATTGTGCAAGAAGAGGATTCGTTAGAACTCCTTGTTTTATTGAGGCTGGCTGGGACTGTAAAAGTTTTCGTAATTCCCTTTTATTGGGTCATGAAGTTTATAAACGCAGTAAAAAACGACGACTGGAGATATTGAGCCACTTCTGATATCTTGAATCTCTGCCAAATTAATTAAGAAATAAGACAGGGCTAATTAACTTGGCAAAGCTCCCTTTCTTGGTTCAGGCTGAAGATTTTCTTTTTTTAAATCCAACTTCTGAAGAGAGCTTATAGGTTGTCTGAAGGGCAAGTTTTCCACATCAGAAATGACTGATTGGTTACAAGAGGTCATAGTCATCAAAATATTTCCCATCCAGTCAGAACAGCTGTTTGCAACAATCACCCAAAACCAAAAGATTATTCAGGTCAGACATCAGTGCCTGTGACTCACAACTCTCCTCTGGTGCGTTTCCTACATGAGCTGTAGCTCAATAGGGACAGAGCACAGTTATAATACACTGCCAACACAGAGTTATCTGATGAAGGTGAGTTGCTGCTGGCGCGTACTGTACAAGATTCTGTTGACATGTTTGTGTTTGATCAGATGCATGCCGGAAACCACAGAGCTGGCCTTTATCCAACCTCGTCTAACCTCAAGTACCCTGCCTGCGGGCTATGGAGAGACGGAATCTTTGTTTATACAAGCCTGAGAGACCAAACACTTCATTGTTTATGAGAAGATGCA
This sequence comes from Electrona antarctica, assembly GCF_951216825.1. NCBI lineage: Eukaryota > Metazoa > Chordata > Actinopteri > Myctophiformes > Myctophidae > Electrona > Electrona antarctica. The sequence goes on from NC_136800.1 coordinate 37,133,211, forward strand.
TTTCGAACTCAATATGATATTATCCTGGAAATCCTGAAATGTTCATGAAAGCGGTGGAAGACCTCAGGTGCCCAGACTGCCCGCTCTTCACCCTTTGTTTCTTTTTGGCAACTTGTATTTGACCTCCTCCCTCTTTGTTCTGGGTCCTCCGCAGTCTCCTTTAACTTGTACCACCTCCCCCTCACCTCTCCTTTATTTCTGCTTCATCCATCGTTCAGCGTGTTGAGAGGTGATGCATGGAGCAGGGAGATTCCTGTGGACAAGAAAATGAAGAGGAGAGGTTAGCAGAGTGAACTCTATTGCAGGGGTCTATTACAGATAACCTCCCTGCCCTCCTCCACCACCACCACCGTGGCTTTCGCCCAGTGGGGCAAAGTAACTAAGCATTTACTTAAGTACTGTATACTGTACTTAAGTACATTTTTAGGTACTTTATACTTGTATTTCCAAATGTCTGTACTTTAAAGTCCAGAGGCTTAGTGCACTTTTTTAGGAGAATAGTGCACTTGCGGATAAAAGCGCCACATTTTGTATGAGGCTTCTTTACGTCATGCTAAAGGATTTTAGCCTAGGAGCCCTTGTCAAATATCTATTTTAAATATCAAATTGCAAGACTATCAATATCAATGAAATATGTGAAAATCCGCCTAGTATTTTTTAGACTATATACATCATAAAATGATCAGATTACTTCCAAATGTGATAAAGTTGACTTATTTTGACATTATTAAAGTCACAGAACATGAAATATCATCAATAACACCTTTATTGCAATGAAGGATACAAATGAATATGCATCATAGTGCGAAACATGTTATAGAGCTGTGCGCATTCTGCCTAGCTGTCACAATTGCATTTGCAAAGTGGGGAACAGTCCAAATTTGCATTGCTGCATTTGCAGGTATACATCACCTTTACAGGTGCATCTGATCAGCTCTCTGCAAGCTCTGGAAACCTTTGGAATGGTTAGTCAAACTAGCACCCATGACCCTTCTTCCTTGGCCCACCCATAGTTTTGTGGAGAAGGAATCATTTGATGGCTTTGTGTGCTGGTGGCCCAGATGCCCGCTTGGTAAACTGCCCATTTCACATGTGAGTGCACCATGGGTGGGAGGTAATTTCTCTATCGTTCGATTTTGTTCACAGAAGAGTTATTTTCTTTTTTCGTTGATGGAGTTCAAAGGACTGAATTGGTCGTACAAAATTACTGTCAGTCTTTCAAGCTCCCGGAAGTGCTGGCAGTCAACATCTAGTTGCTGGAAGGGATGCTTTGCCAGATTGACGAATGTTTCTGTCGCAGCATCATAGGCTTGCCAGGTCCGCCAAGCTGACTTCTTACCATTTCCATTAATAGCCGGGGAGCGGTAATAGAGATTAACCTGTGATGTCATGACATACTTTTTATTTGTGTTTTTTCTATTCACTTGGTCATTAAGGAACACAGAATGAGAGGTCTGCTCTGACCAAATAGAATAGAAAAAAAAAACACATTTTGGGTGATTGGCTCCCCGGCTATTAAGGCATATGTTGTGTCACAACCGGAATATGCGTGAAACATAGGCAGGGCTCGAGATTTGGGTTCCCCTAGGCTATTGCAGTCTACCAAGCGGGCATCTGGGCCACCAGCACACGAAGCCACCAACTGCACCAAGTGATTCCTTCTCCACAGAACTATGGGTGGGTTAAGGAAGAAGAGTCATGGGTGCCAGTTTGGCTGACCATTCCAGAGGTTCCCAGAGCTTGCAGAGAGCTGATCAGATGCACCTGTAAAGGTGACTGTAGTGTAGTACCTGAAAATGCAGTAATGCAAATTTGGACTGTTCCCCACTTTGCAAATGCAATTGTGACAGCTAGGCAGAAAGCTCTATAACATGTTTCACACTATGATGCATATCCTTGTACTATAATGGAAAGGGGGAGCAAACCAATATGTTTATCCGTCCGGCTTCTCCTACGAAACCTGGCAATTCTGCTCAGCAAGCCATCCTGGGAAGCAGTATAGGGGAAGGCCTCTCGGAGGACATGAACACCCTTTCTTCATACCTGAAGGACTGCCGCCTCAAGCTCAGTGTTGAGAAGACTGTAGCAACAATGTTCCACCTCTACAAAAGGGAAGCAACTCGCCAAATCAACATCATGGTCGACGGTGCCCGGCTACAGTCCCAGTCCTCACCGACATACCTTGGAGTGAAGCTCGACAGAACACTGTCCTTTAAACAACACCTGGACAGTGTTAAGGGAAAGACCACCACCCGTGCCGCACTGATACGGCATCTAGCTGGCACCACGTGGGGAGTCACCACAAAGACATTGCGCATCTCCACCGAGGCCCTAGTTTTCCCTGCCGCTGAATACTGTGCCTCAGCCTGGAGCCGTAGCCCCCATGTCCAAAAGCTGGACATGCAGGTCTCTGGATGCCTACGAGCCACGCCAACCAACCAACTGCCAGTCCTTGCTGGAATCGCCCCAGCAGAGGTCAGGCGAGAAGCAGCCACACTGGCCCTCACTCGGAAGGCACAGTTGAGCAAATCTCACCTCCTCCACAAGGTCGTCACGGAGACACCACAGCGTACGCGTCTCAAGTCCCGGCGGCCCTTTGCCACACAGGCCCAGGAACTGCTCGGTACAACACCAGCCGACACCTCCAAGGCTTCCTGGGTGAAGGCAAGATGGAGGGACCAGTGAAGGCAGCAGATCCTTCCAGGCTTCACTACTACATCGAGGATCTCACAGATGTTCCTGGCCAGCACCTCCCCCGCAGGGAGTGGACAACCCTCAACCGCCTGAGGACGGGTGTGGGACGCTTTGGTGCATCCATGCAGAAGTGAGGTCTCACAGAAAGTGCCCACTGCAAATGTGGGGATCCATATACAGACTGTGGAATACGTGCTGACCAGCTGCCCCACATACCGGCCAACAAATGGTGATCAAGTCTTAATTGACCTAGACAATGACACACTGGACTGGCTTGCTGCAATAGAGCTGAAGGTCTAAGGACATATACAAAAGAAGAAGCACAACAGAATTCTACATGCCACAGGAATCCATCTGCACTACATTGCCTCCGCTCACCTGTCATATGTATTGTACAAATATTGCTTTTGTGTGCCATACTGTTATTGTGCAACATTTTGCTGTGACGCAAATTATAACCCAATTTCCACATTCACCGACCCCTCCCTTTTTCACTTCACACACACACACACACACGCGCACACAGCAGCACGGTATGGTACAGTACGGTACAGTAACATACAGTATGGTACAGTAACATACAGTATGGTACAGTAACATACAGTATGGTACAGTAACATACAGTATGGTACAGTAACATACAGTATGGTACATTGCAGTACAGTATGGTACGGTACAGTAAAGTACGGTATGGTACGGTACGGCACGGCACGGCACGGCACGGCACAGTACAGTACAGTACAGTGCGGTACAGTCTGGTACAGTACAGTGCAGTATGGTACAGTACAGTGCAGTGCAGTATTGTACAGTACGGTACAGTATGGTACAGTACAGTACGCTACAGTATGGTTCAGTATCGCACCCAAAATGTAGTCTGACTGAACAAGTGGGCACCCTGCACAAGTGGCCACCCGGACAACTGGCCACCTGGATGGTGTGGCGCGAGACCGTCCGATGGCCGGTCGAGTTCTAGTTCATTTGTATTCTTCATTGCAATAAAGGTGTTATTGATGATATTTCATGTTCTGTGACTTTAATAATGTCAAAATAAGTCAACTTTATCACTATAATATATAGTCTGAAAAATACTAGGCGGATTTTCACATATTTCATTGATAATAATAATCTTGCAATTTGATATTTAAAATAGATATTTGACAAGGGCTCCTAGGCTAAAATTAAATAACTGACCCTAACGAACCATCATGCAAAAAATTACGCTTTTATCTGCAATTGCACTATCCTTTCACTAAGCCTCCGGACTTTACTTTCTACTCCACTATATCTCAGAGACAAATATTGTACTTTTTACTCCACTACTACTATTATATGAAAACTTAGTTAACTTCCAAACTTAGATTATTATTAGAAAACATACATTAATCACTTCAGCACTATACATGTCTGCCCTTTGAATTCCAGACTTTTACTTGTAACAAATGAATTCTATATTGCAGTATTGATACTTTTACTTAAGTAAAACATGTGAGTACTTTTTCCACCACTGCTTTCACCTCCACCAAATTTTGGTGGTCAAATGCGGAAGTGCAACCGAGCACTCAATGTTAAAGCCCAGCTGCACGGGGTTTCCCGGTCATTAATCCACGGGTCCGCCTGTAGTCCCTCCTCCTACCACTAGGGCCCAGAGCTTCAACGTTGAATAGCCTCACTGGCCCCTTGGTCACTACAGATCTTCACTAAGAGTCTCACTAAGAAGTGAATGACATAGAAAGAGAGAGGATATAGAAATAGAGGGAGACGAGATGAGAGAAGAACTGGTTTGGATCTGAATATACACAGATAATGGTTTGAAACATCTCAGGTTATTTATCCTGCTAATAAAAGTACCATCACAAACGGTTTTAACCACTTACACTAATAGAGGCTATATGCGCATACATAAAGTGTATGTGCCGTTTAATGCAATCAGATAGGACTTTTCTGTTTGTATGCACAGTATGGACTGTCAAGGCCAGAAAGTGTCATGAACTGTGTACTTTTATTGTGTAGTTTTGTTCCTAGTTTTTCCTTTCTGATCGAATGTTTGCTACCTGTCTTGTCTCACCAGTCTGTAATTGCAATTGTATTTCACCTGTGTCCAGTTCAGTCTCAGCCAATCATGTTGTTTGTAGTTTTGTTTCACCTGTGTCTAGTTAGTCTGTGTCTATTTAAGCCTCCCTATGTTCAGTGTTTCTCTTGCCAGTTTAAAATTTACCTCCAAGCTGACCTTCAAGCTCACAATGCATCACAATGCAATGTGTTGTGACTGTGAGGGATGCTAGGGTACTATGGTTCAAGTCCAAATTTTAATCTGACCCCCCCACGAAAGGCCTCGTTGTCCTGACCCCTTATCCATCATTTATACATTATGGATATTAGTGTTGACCTAAACTGTTATTCGTCTATAGTACTCAATGATTAAGTTGTTTTCACTAGATTACTTTCTGTGCCAACATTTTAAATTGCTTTTGTGTTACTTTGACAAAATTACCTCAAATGGATTAAACGGAAGAGGGCTAAGTGGAATAGAGACGAACGCTCCACACACAGTAATGTTATTGGTATTAAAATGTTATTTTGGCAGACTAAATGTCAATGCCGTGATGAAACACAAACAATGCAGAAGCTGCAGCATCCTCTAGTCTAAATTGAATTGAATACAAGTCTAAAGAGAAAAGGTTATTACATTAGTCATTAGTGACTGTTTGTTGACTGTTTAGACTCTAAACTTTAGAGGGTGGGGGGAAATTCAGAAAGTATATTATTTTTTGTAATTAATTTGTTATATACTGTAACATTACGTAATCTGTTACTGTTGATTATTATTATTTAGTTTTTTTGAAAATGTGAAAGTCATGTTTTCATTTAAAACCCTACATAATACTTATTGACCGGAGTACCCCAGGAGTCTATACTAGGCCCCCTACTTTTCTCCATCTACAGCCCACAAGCTTATATAAGCTTATAAAATTGCTATTTTCACCGAATGTTCGCCCCAGAATAGGGATTCATGTAGTTAAAGGCTGCACCTCGACCTTCATACAGTAGGTGAAGGTATGATGATTTATACTGTAGTGTTAATTCACCAGCACAAAAACCTTCACAGGAAGGTCTCTCACCAAAGCTCTCCTTTTGCATTATGGCCTCCGAACACAGCCTCTGTGTTCCGGATTCACAGTGAGAAACGTTAGTCAGATTTCCATCTCATATTTGACTGCGTCTTATAGGCGCACCGTGCACCTGTATGAATAGAGCAATAGAGCTCAGTGGGGCTCATGTGTGAAATTGGTTTACGGTCAGCCTTCGGATTTCCTTCCTGCTCATTTACCCAACAGGAAACTGAGCTGTGAGAACTTAGTCTGCCATGTCGTCTTGAGATAACGCTTCCTATTTCACTCACAACAGCCTCTATACTGATTCGAAGTGATGGTGTTGTGTTCATTTCTATTCAGAGTTCATTGTTGAATTACAGTTGAGACGCACCAATGACAAATAGGCATTAGGAATTAGAGAAACAAGCAGCTCAGTGTTGTTAGTGTCCCGCCTTGAGATTGGGAGGTGGTTGGGGTTCAATCATAGGCCCTTATTTATCAACGCGGTGTACACCCAAAATTGGGTGTACACCGCGTGTACACCTGGTGTACACTGCGTGTACACCGCGTGTACACCTGGTGTACACTGCGTGTACACCGGGTGTACACCGCGTGTACACCCAATTTTGTGTGTACACCGCGTTGATAAATAAGGGCCTAGACTATATAAATGGTACCCAATGCCTCTCTGCTTGGCACCTCGATCCAACCGGTGGGGGGGGGGGGGGGACGACGACGACATACTAGCGTCATGTCCAGGGGATGTACTTGTACGTCACGCTGCCTCACACTACAGTAACAAGAGATAGGCTACTGCCCTATGGGCCACATGGCACTGCAAAGCTTACTAGAGAGAGAGCGAGACAGAGAGAGAGCGAGAAAGAGAGAGAGAGAGCGAGAAAGAGAGAGAGACAGAGAGAAAGAGAAAGAGAAAGAGAGAGAGAGAGAGAGAGCGAGAAAGAGAGAGAGAGAGAGAGAGAGAGAGAGAAAGAGAGAGAGAGAGAGAGATTTGTTATTGCCTGTAGGCCTACAACAACAAATTGCAAGTTTAGCCAAGCAATCGTATTGGCTTAACACACATAGCAAGTGAACTGCCATTCTCTTTATGCATGCATACTGAAGATACAGTACATGGTTGGTAGACAGCAAAATACTGAGTGTTAAATATGTATTTTACTGTGTAACCGTGTGGAATCGAGGCTGTTTATTTCTCGTGGAATTGTGGGTTCTTCAGTGTGCTTGATAACACTTGGTCAAGCATACCCGATAGCAGATAACCATGGCTCACCACTGTAGCCATAATCATAGCAAAGGGCCTGCTCTTAGAATTAGAGCACAGTAAACAAGTGCCGCTGCAGTGTCACTGACAAATAGGAGTCAATTGCTGAGAATAAGAGTTGCAGCATACAGCTTCATTGTGTCATAAATAGGTATGACCTACGTACGTACACTGAGAGCTTAAGAAGTGATGTGGTGGAATCAGAAACAAAATGGTTTCAACAGTCTCTGCCTGTCCAGAAACAACAATGACTGTACTTAATGCCATGTTTATTTGCCAAGTGCATCATGCACAAACCCACACAATGAGTAGGAATCTCACAAAGATGTATTATTAACCAGAGCGGAAATTGCAGTTGTACAATATCACGTGCAATGTGTTGTGAGCTTGTAGACTGGCACACTTTGAGACTTTGAAGTAGAGGGAAAAAGGTTTGGGCCACACATAGACCCATGTCGGACCATGGACAATGGGGTTTAAGGGGTTAATCATTGACGTCAGTTCCATGTAATTGTTATATTTCCGTGCAGCATATTTTTGCCCTCTAGGGATCTTAAAGTTATGCCCTATCAAAACATTCTATTACCATGGATTCCTAAAGTTTTGGGGCCATAATCCACAAGAACAAAATGTATGTCTTAAAGGAGCATTCAGTGATTTGGGTGATTTGGAAAACCACCCAGTCCGCCCGTAACAAAATGTGCACATGCATGCTCTACAGTGGGGGGAAGTGCAACAGGCCAACAGCATGTGCACCAAGTCCCGCCCCCACTCGATCATGATTGGAGGAAGGCCCCTCTCATCCTGATTGGATGAAGGTTTTGCCACCCGCCACCAAAACTGAAACTAGGGTTTTTTGACCCCAGGGGCTCACTGGGGACAGGGAGGAACTCCTTATATGGTCAGCACACTCTATAGTAGGGAGGATTATCCAGAAAAAAAGAAAAAATAAGTGATATTTGAATTAAGTCAAATCACTGAATATACCTTTAAGGGGATTCAAAGGTAATTCATACTGTATCTCTTGTAATGTGGTAACCTGCAATAAGTGGCCGCTCTTCACTTCAGACAGTGAAGAGCGGCCGCTTGGGAAATGGAAGGTTCCCATGCAGTTTGATCCCCGGCTCAAGTGTCCTTGAGCAAAACACTGAAGCCCTAATTGCTTCCTAATACAGGTTGATACCTTATATGGTTTCCTCTGTCGACCTGTCGATGTGTGTGTGTGTGTGAGTGGGTGAAGGTATAATGCACACAGGTCCTTGAGGCACGTCCCACTGGGAGGAGAACCCGGGGCAGACCAAGGCGCAGTTGGAAGTTGGAAACACATCGACTCACTGGCCTTGGAAAGTCTCGGGATCCCCCAGGAGGAAGTCACTAATGTTGCTCTGGAGAGGGAAGTCTGGAACACTCTGGTGGAGCTGTTGCCTCCGCGACCCGACTACGGATAAGCGGTTGAAGATGGATGGATTAAGCATTTGGATAAAGGTGCTTTTGCTTTATAAATGCACCGTTAACCATTTACTATATTAGGTCTTTACTCTTTACCGATAGCAACCACGGGCCGCAGTTATACAGTAGAATGCATTATTCTGATCTATATAATTTGATCATAATAATGTGCATATATAAATACAAAATCTGATATAATAAGATATATAATCGTATCTTGCTTTTAACACAGTCTGGAGCATGTCACACCAACATTTCACGGCACATACTTGTATGAGTGACCTCTTGATCTGAGCTTAATCTGAACATAACAGCAAAATGCCCCAGCTCTCTGGCCACTCTTTAGGCAGTGTTGTTGAAGTATTTCTGGCTCACGATCGCGCTGCATTCGATCATCATCATCAGTACTGCTTGTCAAGTCCTCTTTCAGCAAGGCTCTGTTTATTTGTGGCTATGCGGCACTAACTGAAGGTGCCGGCCCTCTACGTTTGTTTATGTGTGTTCAAAGCAGTTTTGTGACAAATGAGAGGTACATAAAGGAGAAGTATACACAACTAAAATCCTGCACGGCCACGTTAGAATAAATGTGTCACGCTAAAAGAGAAATGATGGCGTCAAGTTGAAGAGGCAAAGCGAGTGCAGTTTTATGTGGACCTCCCAGGTTTTGTATGTTTCCCCCATACTGTCATACTGTCACTCAAGCCATATACTGGTTCAAATGAAATGTTCCTCACGGACATGCAGAACATCATTATAACATTTCCCTGAAACGCCATAGCAGTTAACACTGATGGCCCTTTGATGAATCCTGTCATAACCTCAGACTGTACTGTATAGGTCTCCCTCTCGCTGCCATCGTGTTGAATCCAAATTATAGCGGGCTCCCTGCTGTTCTGTAAAAGAATACTGTCATTCCAAAACAAAGGCTATATGAATGGGTACTTTCTCATGACATTGTGTTTGCTCAGGCCAATTCATAAACAGGAAAAGGCCATTGCAGGGCCACACAAAGCCACACAAAGCCAGGATGGGGGCCGAGGAAAGTTGTGATTGGGCTCAGTTAGCTCCGGCGGCTATTTAAAGGAACATGTGCGACCTAAAGACAGAGTGATGACAGAAGGCATGGCAGGAATCTTTAATGACTCGCCCCAAGCAGCGCACAATTAGGGCTTACACCCCCCCCAACCACGCACGCACGCACGCACGCACGCACATTCCCTCTCATTAGCCAAAAGAGCCAATCTGAAAATTCACAACATCCACTATTTTTGTTTTATACTTTTGCTATAATGACATGGCCAACAATAGGGACGCCAGGTTGAACGTAGGTAATGTGTCAGGTTTGGCATCAATTATTTTGCCAATTGCATTATCATACTGTATATTTCTTTCAATCAGAAATTGTTTATTTGAACAGTTTTTGTTCAGCAGTCATTCACTTTCTCTAACTACTATGTCCATGATAAGAATATATTGTTAACTCATTTTTAACCAAGTTCATGCAAAACTCTCCTTCCCCTGGACTTATTGACAGCGTTGATTACAGTGTTTTTTCATCCCATTACGCATCAATACAAACATGGCTAAATAGTGAGAGAGTATCGACTAAGATGATGACAGCCTCTCAGATCCATTTGCAATCCTTTTCAACAAACCGTCATCGATGTTGCATTGAAAGAGGAACTGTAGAAATGGTCTATCAAGTGTGACATCAGAAAGTCACTTCATATACCATAGTTGACAAACTTCTTTTTAACATGCTTAGGGTTTTGACAAAATAATTCAACTGTATCTACAGTCTGTCTAAAATTATCTGGGAAAAGTTGTACAAAATGGAAACTTTCAGAAATTGAAAAAATGGACAAATTCACATACCAGTGGTGCTCAGTGCCTTCCTATCACCGGGAGCCTCTTATCTTATCACCATTAGCTGCAACTTCCTATTAAAATTACCCAACAGAAAAGAGTTTCCAAAAGAGCCATTTCCTTCACAAGTCCACAGAACTGTGTTGTGGCCTTGTTTCAACCTACAACAATCAACAGCTATATCAAAGGACCAGACACTTTCAAAGTGCCTCAAGATGCTGGGACTCAACAGATGTTTGCGCGTATAGGCACCTTACCCTTCAGCCCTTCTGAAGTGACAGGCTCTTATCCAGTCTCCCCCTTCCTCTCATCCGCAGTCAGCTGCTGAAACTTGTAATGTGTCTGTTCTGGCATCATGGATTCTGTTCTTCAACCCCTCCACCCTCAGAATTTTGACAAGTCCTCGCTTTCTGTTCCTCCTCTCTATCTCTGTCTTCTCCTTTCTCCTATTCTTGCCTCTCTCTCTCTCTCTCTTTCTGTTTTCTGCCTCAACTCTCTTTCCTTTTCGGCCCCTCTCTCTCTCTCTCTCTCTCTCTCTCTCTCTCTCTCTCTCTCTCTCTCTGTCTCTCTCTCTCTGTGTCAGTCAGTCTGTGGGAAGCAGCGTCACTGCACCCTGCCCACTGTGTGTAAGAATGGGCCCTCTGTGCTTGTGTGTGCCGGTGTGACGCGCGCTTGCTCTGCATTCTTGTGGTTACTTCTAACACACACACACACACACACACACACACACACACACACACACACACACACACACACACACACACACACACACACACACACACACACACACACACACACACACACACACACACACACACACACAAGCCGAGTGATGTCAGAGAGTGAGATATTACAAAAACATGCACAGAGTAACAGAATACAAATACATAATTACATGCGAATAGTAAAGATAGTAGACAAGACTGTGTTTTATTTTTCTCAGTCCATGCAGATATAAACACAGGGGTATTTAATGTTCATGCAACACCCTAAGAATGAACAGCCTTGGTGGGAAAAAGAGTGTCAGGCAACTTCACGTCAATACTTTTTTCTAGTTGAAAATATACAAATATTATTTTACATTAGAAGATTTGTATGTAATAAAGAAATGCACCGAGAAATCTTTTGCCCAATCTTACCTTAGGCTTAAGTCACAGATTCTGTTTGTCATGATAACTGAAACTAACGCTCCACAAATCTCACTGTCTGGAACTGAAAATAGTGACCCCCCCCCCACCCACCCACACACACACACACACACACACACACACACACACACACACACACACACACACACACACACACACACACACACACACACACACACACACACACACACACACACACACACACACACACACACACACACACACACACACACACACGTTAAACTGTGCCTGCAAGGTTGAAATCAATTGCTTTCAGTCCAGTGAAGCAAAAGCGGATTTTCTTTAAAGTGGAAGAGCGGGTCTTTGACCTGAAGTAAGCTCACTTTTTGAACCAAGGAAATTAAATGTGTGGGTGCTTGCGTACATTGTATTGTGTGGTGTGTGTGTGTGTGTGTGTGTGTGTGTGTGTGTGTGTGTGTGTGCGCGCGCACGTGCATGGTTGGAGCAGGTCAGTAGTATGAGCAGAAGGGGTCATTCAATCAATAAATACCATGTATAAACATTTTGTTTAACCGCTTTCAAACGGGCGTCCTTGTTTTGGGCACGTCAAAATTGTCCAAAAACGTCCCAAAGTTCTGAGATATCCCAAAAATCTTAAAACGTTTCAAATGTTTAAATATCTTTTTTTTTTAAAAGTACAAATTGCATATGCATCGCATTGTGATACATTGTGCGCTTGTAGATTGGCTATTAGCCTATTTACACTATTTGTTGTATGGTGAAGTAATCAGCCTGTCAGGAAATGTCTTCACAATGACACCAGTAGCAGAAATGTCAAGAGAAGGGACATGTTCTTCCAAAATTGCATAATGCTTAACCACTTATGAACATGATGTATTTTATGCTATGCTTCAGGGCATGTTTACAAAGATTGATGGGGTAAGCCCGCCCCTGCATTCAGGTGTGTCTGAGCCGTCCAAGGAAAACACCTAGATAAAAAAAAGCAGACATGCATTACAGCATTGCACGCACGCACACACGCACGCACGCACGCACGCACGCACGCACGCACGCACGCACGCACGCACGCACGCACGCACACACACACACACACACACACACACAAAAAAAACACACACACACGGCACGGGTGTTGGCTGAGTGGCTTTGGGTGTAGCACTACACGACACGGCAAAGTCATTTGTGAATAGCCCTTGCTACATTGCACACAGTCACCTCTCCCTATGTTGATTAATGATCCAGAATGCCATGTTGTTGATGGAAACCCTCTCTTACAGTAGTCTATACTGTACATGTACACTATGTCCCATTTCCTCTTTGCAAACATGATCTTGATTTAATGCGAAATGTACAGTATGTCCATATTTGTATTACGTGGACAGCACAGACCAGCATCGCTACAGCGCTATGCAACAGCTTAAAATGACCCCTGGCTAATACGACAAATATGTCTTAAAACATTATACTTGCCCTCTATTACTAAAAAAATAAAATAAAAACACCACACATGGGCATTATGATCATCAACTTGCGACGGGAGCACTCCCTATTGAGTGAAAGATTCTCTATTTATGAAAGAAATAAAATATCGTATTAGTCAGGGATCCTTTTAAGTTCATTATCAGGAAAAAGGAAGCAGAATAACATACTATGTTCTCCTTTTCCCTTTCGGAAAACAGTTTACAAAATATATTTGTGACGACTAGCAATATATTTCCTTGGCTGAAAGCATATTCTTTTAGCTTAGGCTATGGTGAGCCTCCATTTTCCATGATGGAAAGCCATATTCTCAAGTCATACTAAGCCCTTGCATGTTTCCCATGTCTTTTATGTCAATGGCCCTGGTCAATGTGTATTCCTGGTTAAATTAGTTAAATCAACACTCTTCACATCAGGGCAACATATTAGACCTCTTCCTCCAGCTGTCCATACCCACAGGAGTGCAGCTCCTCTGCGGTTCTGAGGACAGTGTCCATCTTGAGCTGTTCTCTACATACTGTAGGTGGGCCTTCTTCTCCCCCTCGAGGCCCGCTGGGGCTCCCACAGTATAGCCGGGCAGGCGGAAAGCTCACAGTGTTGGACACACGGTGGCCAGCAAGCTTCAGACAACAATCCTTGATCTTGTCTGTTACTCTTAGCATGCGTCATGATGATGGTCGATGTGCAACATGCAGTTATGCAACTATTGTGACTTCTCTGCCTTGGTCGGGAGCTCGGGTCAACGCCTCCGAGCTGTAGAGTAGGACTGATTCGAGAAGAATAGTGACCTTTTGAGTCTTATGCTGAGGACAGACGTCCAATCTTCCAATACAGTCCTCAGGTCCTTGTCACAGTACACAAGATGTAACAATAACTACCTTGCACCTTGAACCTTGATATTTGAAATTGAGACTTGACTGAGGACCTTCTGTGCTAACACTGCAGAATGATGACCTGTATGCAGAGTCCTCCCTTTGGGGAATGTTTCTTCTCTACTCAGGATCCGATTTATGGAAAATAATTACAGCACACAGTACAGTACATCTTTTCTCAAGTCTGCCCTTTTGCTCAGCAGGTCTCAGGAACAGGGGAAGGAGCACTCTGTTACAAGCTCACACTGGAGGATAATTAAGGATATAGTCACGGTAATACAAAATATGATTTAGATATTACCAGCGGCATTGAAGCTTCATGGAAATGCTGGGTTGCATAAAATGGCTTTAGACGAACTCACTGCAACCAGCCACTTCTGGCAAGTTTATGAGCGAGTGTATGTGTACACACATGCACACACGGACAGAGGCAAACACACGCATGCACACACGGACAGAGGGGAAACACACGCATACACGCACGCGCACGCACACGCACGCACGCACGCACGCACACAGAGTTTGAGTGCTAATGAGAAGTGAATAAGGGGCTGCTATATTGGAATCTGACGAGTGTCCAGAAATAGGCTGCTAATGTAGTACCCCAGAGGCAAACCTAGTCTGTGACTCACTCCTGTAAAATGTTTGGGCCTAGTGTTATAATAACAGAGACAGAGTGATAGAGAGAGAAAGGGAGAAACACGCCGAGGGATGGGAAGAGAGAGAGAGAGAGAGAGAGAGAGAGTTGAGAGGGGAGAGAGAGAGTTGAGAGGAGAGAGAGAGAGAGAGAGAGGGGGGGGGGGGAGAGGTCTATATTAGTCTATATAAGGGCTTACCTCTCCCTGCCTCTCTTAAGGCAAGCCAAACTTTATGTTTTATTTATTTTTTCCTTTTTTTTTTACACAGGACCTTATGGTACGTCTCATTAAGGCCATTTCAAATTACTGCACTGCATTTAAGTGATACTGTGAATATTCTCGGAATTAGACATTTTGCATAAAAAGTACATTACATTGTCAGGAATAGAACTGGGTATCTTGGAGCAACTGAGTAATGGCTTCCGGCGCTCAGTGTATTTGAAGAATTACTACTTCCCCAGAATGAATAATCTTAATCACTGAATCAGACAGTGGGGGTTTTCTAAGTTCCTCTTAACTTTCCACTGTGTCACAAATGGAGAGCAGACACAAAGCATGCATACAGTACAGTATATTAACCACAACCATATTTTGGTTGTTGGTCGTTGCAGTTCTTAAATGCAGATTAGTAGAGTGGACTTGATGGAAAATGAATGGTACTCATCTGTGTCGGATGTACTCATAATTGGTCAGACTCTAATTTTTCAACTCAAAACTGGCCATGGTCACTCCCATAGTTATTTCTTTCACAAATTATCAGTTTGAAAGAAAGAAAGAAAGAAAGAAAGAAAAAAAGAAAGAAAGAAGACCAGAGCACATATCTCGGGTGGGCTACCCAGGGCTGTCTAAGTCGTGGGTTGCAGCCTTCAAGACCCAAGGAAGCTGCGGGAGAAAATAGCGTTTCTATGACATACCGTATACCTAAATGCTAAAGTTCAACCTTCAGCATTTGCAGTGGCCACTATGGTTAGCGAATGCCATTTTGGAGGTGCACTTTATTGAGGCCCCTCAACGTGTGATTGGATGTTATGTTCACGATATATGGGGGCGGGCTCTGTTTGTGTACCGGGTATCACTCCTCAGTGACTGACTATGTGTATCCCTGCAGATTCAATGATTCATGATGACTGAATCAGTCAGTTAATGGAACGACTGATGATCTTGTTCCCTGAACGACGGTGGTGGTCCCTCACTCAGCGACTGTGTATTTCTGCGACTGAATGACCGATGATCTCCTTTAGTCAACGAAACAACTGATGTTCTCCTCCAGTGAACGAAATGACTGATGATCTCGTTCAGTGAGGGTAACAATTAATGATCTGGTTCTCTGAACGAAGCAAGCGGTCTCTCACTCAGTGACTGTGTATCCCTGCCAATGAACAAGAATTTCGTTCAGTGAAATAATTTGATACTGGAGGCATTCTCATTTCAGTCGCTGCAAACAAATGACTTGAGCCTTCACTCAGTGGTCTTTGATCCCAGAGGGAAATTACTGTTGCCACAGTTGCAATGCACACAGTACAAAACATGTCACAGGTATTATACTGTATCTACAATGCTGACATGATACTTAATATAATAATACTGACATGATACTGACTATAATACTGACATGACACCGACCATGATACTGACAAGATACTGACAATGATGAACATGATACTGACACGATACTGACAATACTACACTCACTTTTCAGATAGCAGATCTACATCTGCTATTTTGATCTACATTTTTTTAGAATTGCTGCAATGACATTACCTACAGACGACTACTGTGTATGGAAGTGCCTGGCAGACAGTTTGACAGCCGAGGCTGGCTGCCGAGCACATGTCCTGCTTCCTCATTTAAAGTGTCAGGAGTTCATGCAGAACCACCACTATTGCAATGAGTGGAAATGCAGTTAAAATGGAAACCACAACAATCTCCTAATGTGTGATTACTATATGAAGTTCTACTCACAGCCAGCAATCTCAGTTCGTTAATTGAGTGAAACAAGCAAGAAAGCTCAGCAAAAAACTCAATGTTCAAATGTTCTATGACTGAATGTCATTATTAGGTATTGAGGTATATGACTTGTTGTCGTTTCATTAAATCATCATTTGAGTACATTTTCCAATGAGTCTTGCAAGACTTAATTCCCCCACTTTTTGTTGATTATTTTCTGTGCCTGGCCTTTAAAAGGCCACGGCAAGGTTTTAGAGAACCTATCCATTACACCAATTATACAGTAGCCTACTGTATGCAGAAACCTCATATCTCCATAATCTAACATTTCGTGTTTTTTCGTAAATACTACAGTGTCACACAAAAGCATCAAAAGCATTTACAAGCTTGTAGATCTGCAACTTATTCTGCTACTTTTGAATCTGAATCCTGCAAAGTGCGTGTGTGCGTGCGTGCGTGCGTGCGTGCGTGCGTGTCTGTGTTCCTATCGTGTTTTTCTGAGTTTCAAAGTCATCCAGTCCAGTGGTGTAACTAAAGATAAAATGATTACATAAAAGACATTTTTTCTCATCCTGAAAAAGAACAGGAACAACATTAGGAGAGATTTTCCCATCAGGCAATAGGGTTGACCTCATATTCATTCCTGAGCCAGAAATACTTTATGCTTTATCCTTGGCAGCAAGTCCTTCAAGTTAAAAACAAAACACAACAAAACTAAAATCACTACATACTTTGACTGTCCTACACAGTAAAAGCATCAGTGTTCATTTACTGTAACTCTTGTGAGTGTACAAACCTAACCAAATGTACCATTACATGTGTTCACTCACAGTTACAAATCACTGTTAGTAAAATTATTTTGTGTATTTAATATACTAAATGTTCACATACCGATATTTAAGTTTAATCTATTTTATATATTTTTTTCACTTTGTTTGTTGATAGTGGTCAAGTCAGTTGTCTAGGACTAGGAAAATCGGGATCAGCATTGGACCTGGTGGTTCTGGCTCTATATGGATGTCTTATCTGAAACTGTAGGGACCCTAATTTATGCTTCAACAAAAACATGTTTTTCTTGGCATGGTGCTCAGCTCGACAAATATCATTTTCAACATATTTTTCATAAGACCGAAACATAATTCAAAGCAGTTCAGTGGATCTATGTCAGCAATGGATGTATGATACAGCTAAACAGAATTGCTTCAAAATTATAATCTACTTGCTTTATAACACAGCAAAACAAAATATACTGTGTATCTCTTTTAAATGAAGTGTGTTTTTCTCTATTAAATGAAGAGGATAGGCAGCTGTCATATTGCATTAACCACTTTCACCCAGGATACCCTTTGGGCATGTCTTAATTGCTCAAAATGTCAGTGCAGTGCATAATTCTCTCGTAGATTCCCACAGAAAGAGAACATTATAGCTACAATGCAACACAATACAACAAAAGTATGTATGGCAATTCACATACAATTCAGATTAAACTACTACTACATTACAAGCATTACATTACATTTGGGTCAACTCCTGTTGTTTTTAAATGTGCTATGACTTGACTTGATTTTTTTCTGACACCCACAGAGCTGTCAGTCACTCTTCTTCCCCGACCAGCCTGTGTGTATATGCATGAATTATGAAATGGACGTATGCATGCATCGTCACGCATTTGAGTTGTTATTATCTTCCACTTTGTCTCTCAATCTGTCAATCATCACAGCTTCAGTGATTCCTGCAGTAGTCAAGTCCCGCCCCTGCATCCTGATATCATCAACCACTATACTGTTGATTGCTTTATTAGTAGGCTACAAAAAAGAAGATCTACAAGCTCACTATGTGACAACAGCTATGGTGAGTCTCCCATTAGAACACCACATAATTATCTGATACCTACCCGAGTATTAAACTTATAAAGGTCTGCCGCAAGGCTGCCTCCTGGTCTCAACTGTAGATCAGTGCTTCTCAACATTTTTGGGCAGCCCTTGCCCTCTATCCAATATATCCATTCATTTTATGTTATGTACCTCACACCATGCATTTGTCTACATTGTAGATACATGGGGGTGGTACAGTAATAATGAATTGCATTTTTATAGCGCTTTTCCAAGTGCTCAAAGCACTTTACAATGGTTCATTCATTCATACATTGGGAGGTGAAGCGGCGAACAGTCGACGCCAGTGTCCTCACTTCCCACATTCACACACCAATTGGAGGCAATGTAGGGTTCAGTGTCTTGCCCAAGGACACTTCGACATGTGGACAGGAGGAGCCGGGATTCGAACCGCCGACCCAGGGATCATTGGACAACCTGCTCTACCTCCTGAGCCACAGTCGCAGTAGGTGGAATGGCTTTACTGCTCTTCTGTAATAGCCAGATACACTCATATACAGTATAGTACTAACAGTACCCTAGACACACTTTTATAGTTTCCTCTCTAAGTCTAACCATCAAACGTCTCCAGGGTATAACATTGCTGTTGGATGAGATCTATTAAAAAAAACACACACACAGACTTTATACTCCGCCGAGCTCAGGCCTCCAGGCCTTTTATGCTCTGTATGTGAATGAATGGATGACCATATTCAGTAAGAGCACTGAGATGTCTATCTGGAATATTATAAGACCTAGTGGAACCCAAACATGCACACATTATGTTGCTCTTTGACCGTGAAAACCATGTATTCAAAGTGACAAAGAATGTCTTTGTCGTCAGAAATGTGCACACATCCTCATCATACAGACTGGGTTAAAGTGCAGCCACAGAGTAGTCTCGCATAGCCCAGACGATCAGATATCTCCGCCTATCACCGCCTATCAGACTTATCAGCCTGATTGTCTATCTCTGGGCTGGCTACGCAAGACTAGCTCCAGAGGGACACGCTGTGGTCACAAGACGACACAAGAGGCCATGACAACCAAAAGAGGAGGACACTGGATCAGATCGAAGGTGAAGAGGAGACTGAGACAAATTCTATCTTAAAATGTGACAAATAAAAGCACCACAAATAGAAGACCAGTCTTAAGGCCCGGTCCACACGTATACACATAATTATGTAGAAAATATATAATACAAAATAAATAAATAAATCTATATTCTAAGGAAAACATTCTGCGAAAATATATCTATAAGGTCACGATGTTGGACAAAGATGATTGGTGTAGAGGGCAGGGGAAAAAAGGAAAGAGTACAGTATGGACAACTGTGGGACTCATCGTGTCAACAAAGTATATACAGGGTTTAAGTGGTTGATCTTTGGCTGGCTCAACGAAAAGTGCACAAGTCGTAGCAGCGGTAGAGGGATCTGCAACTGCAGCTGCATGCTTCTCTGCAGCCTCGCATTGCATTGCAAGCAAATACAAGGATAGAGGATGCACACTCCCTGCTGCTGTCAAAGTCAATACAAACCTCTACAAACCCAAGCCCAGCTGGACTTACCATGCAGTAAAACGGTCTCAAATATAAAATACTTGTGCATGGAGAGATAAAAGGCAATGGGTAATCTGTCTCATGCTCTCACATCTCTAACTCTTATTCTTCACTCTCGCTCCATTGTTTTCCTGTGTCTCTTTTTGAGGCAACTTACCATTCAGCACTTCTGAAGTGACAGCCCAGGTCAAATGTCTCATTTCTCTTATCCAGTCAGCTGCTGAAACTTGTAATGTGTCTGTTCTGGTATCTGGATTAGGTTCTCATTCTTTTGACAAGTCCTCGCTTTCTGATCTTCAAATCTCTCTGTTACCTTGTTTCTGCTTCTGTACTATTGCCTCTCATTCTGTTTCTCCCTCACCCCGTTTTAACTGTTTTCTTCTTCTTCTTCTTCTTCTTCTTCTTCTTCTTCATTCTCTCATCCCTCTCTCCCTTGCCGGCTTTCTCCCCTTCTGTCCTCTGTCTGTCTGTCTGTCTCTCCCTAACTCTGTCTCTGTCTCTCTCTAAATGTGGAAGAAAGCTGGAGAAATGAGGGAGCGAGATTTTACATGTAGCCTATTGGATTATAACTAATCTTAGTGATTTAAAAAAAAAAATTGCCTTTAAAATTGAAAAGTACACAATCATGATTGTATGACAATAAATCTCCCTGCTGCCAGTTTTATTACATGGCACGAGTAAATTGATCTTATTAGAGCGTGGCTCATATTTAACATAATGATGCATAACAAATGTGTATTCCAACCCAGGCAGACCACACATAAACTCCCATGCAATGCACATCCACAACCTGCTAGTGTGCATCAATGTGGACACACGCACGCACGCACGCACGCACGCACGCACGCACGCACGCACACACACACACACACACACACACACACACACACACACACACACACACACAGAGTAATGTAATTTAAGATGATACAGTCAGTGAACATGCCAAACATTACCTTAGTTTGAACATAGGGGAAAGTGTCAGTTGAACAAATTGACAGATTTTGAAGTTGCTTCACTAGTTCTTGCCTGCATGCGACACGGCATACAACAAAGTGCTCAAACCATCCTGTTGTTTCTTTCATCGGGATCACCTGTGGGTCTTTGAGGCCCCCTCACCTGTTCCAGAGTAGAAGTAGATGTCCTTTCACGGTGACCCCGCCGGGCATCAATGAATCCATTCGCTGCTCCAAGTTGCCAATGAATCAGCAGTGTTTACAACGCTATCACTGAGAGCGTCTAACCAGGAGATCTAGGCTGCATGCACCTCCCTCCCATTCAGACGGCTGCCAGGGCCTGTTAGCTTCCCGGGTTCAGTGGGTTGTAAAGAGAGCGTGTGTGGCCGCGTGGACTGGGCAGTGGACAGTGGTGGGAAGTATAACCAAGTACATGTACTCAAGTAAGTACAATTCGGAGATATTTTTGCTCTACTTGATACTTCCAATACTTTATACTTATAATCCACTACATTTCAGAGGCAAATATTGTCAAATTCTCATCATTCTTTTATGATTTTCATCATTTTTTGTAAACCATGAAAAACGACATACTATAGTATGTTGTCGAAAACCATCATCTACAGTTGTGCAGTATTTCTATCACAGTACTATTATATTTTGACATTGCAGCGAGAGTTCAGTCTGTTATTCTGTTAATGCTAATGACTGTGCTGATAATTCTAAGGTGTTTTGATGAACAACACAGTTTGTCCTCTCTTATGATAATGAGCTAGTGTGGGATTTGAATAGAACTTTCTCTCCTACTCACAATCCTGTTCATTATTAACCAGGAGTTTCTGCTAGCCAGACATTTTAATGGATGATTAATGGCTAATTAGAACCTGCAGTAATTATGCACTGAGCCTTAAAAAAATGCTGAATTCCGTTTGCACAGGGTATGTGTCACTGTGTACTTAATATTCAGACACAGCTTTGGCAATTAAAATGTCTCTGTTATTTTATATCTTTGTGTGTGAGTGCGCACACGCACGCGCACGCACGCACGCACGCACGCACGCACGCACGCACGCACGCACGCACGCACGCACACACACACACACACGTGCACATACAGTATAATTGGTATCTTTCTGTCTGTATGCACGTAAGCACGCATGCAAACAAGTGTGCTGACATGTTACATACAAATTGATTTTCATCAATTTGTTTTTATTGTCGAAAATCATGAAAAACGACATACTATAGTAAGTCGTCGAAAACCATCATAAACGAATGGACATTAAAAGTGAAATAAAATGTGTGTTCCAATGTTTAATAATTTAAATGTCCATAATCTTGGTTGATGGGGGCTGATTTGGGAATCATGACATTTGCCATTTTATTTCTCCTATATGTTCACATTCACAATCCGGTCATTCACAACAACTGTGAAAAAAAGATACATGCTTTTCTATATAAAGACGAGTTTGATTGACTATGTCACAATGCTAAAACTTTGTGCAGCAGTAGGCTGTGATAATAAACGATCTGTCGGAGGAGAAGCAAACCACGCCTACTTAGGAGATCATTAGGATTTAGAGGTGTTGTTGCTTGTTAGGAAATTAATAGAAATAGAAATTGATCTATTGAAGATTCTGACTTTCAAATGTACATATTTTTTGTTTTGATTGTATTGCTGTATTGTTGTATTGTGCTTTCTGCTTTGGCATCCCTTTGAATTGAATTGAATTGAATTGCTTGTTGTTCTCACCAGAGAACAATTGTAGCCTACACCAGGGGTCTGCAACCTTTTGAAGTGCTCTGTTTTCATTTTTGTGATTGTGCCAATCATATATAATTATGACACCACATCTAAATATTACCAACTGATTTTGATTGTCCATAAGATACACATCAACCTTGTGTATCTTATGGATTATTAAACTCAGAGCAGTGCACCTATGTCCCAGAATTCCTCCTCATGATGTCATGATTTTGAATGAATGTACAATTATGTGCAGGAAGTAATACGGTATGTATATGTGAGTGGACTTATTTGAACTGATTAAACCTTTTTATGGAATATTTAATTACAAATAATAATAAACCTTCTCTGTCTCACACTTACTGTATGCCAGTGTGCCAGTGATAACCCTCCCCTGTGCCAATGTTGGCACCCGTGCCTAATGTTGCCTACCCCTGGCCTACACTATATATTCGGAAACGGCTTCCTGTTCTGTAAACTGCACTTCCTTCCAGGTGAATTGATGCCTGGTGGCTGAGAACAAGTTGTGAACAACTAAGTGGTATGAAAAAAGACACAGAATTTTCATTTGTTGTTGATTATTTCCATAATACATACAGTAAGAGCTGAACTCTTATTGGAGTCGATACTGTGATCCTGAAGCAAAGAGAATTCAGTCAAGTTTAATGTTGTGAAACCACACTAGGCCCCAAGCCTGTTGCTAATGCTAACCATGTCATAACATACTTCATTTGCTTGTTCATTTGCTCATTTGAGTCCAGATACTTGATCAAAAACAACCTGGGAATATTGTCTTGGTGTTTTAATCGTACTTTAGTCACTAAAGTACGATTAAAACACCAAGACAATATTCAAGCATCAAACTTCTTCATAAACATCACTACAATGTTACAGTGTTAAGTTTGATGCAAACCAAGATGCTAACCACTAAGCTAGCTAGATGCTAGCCTTGGTTACTGAGGCAACAGCATGGCAAAACATTAAAGTGTCATTCTGCTTATTTTGTTGACATGAACACCACTTGTTTGAGTGTCTTAAGCACATGCTACTTCAGAGCCGGATTTACCTTGCTGAGGGCCCCCGGGCTGGAGAAGCTCTCAATTCTATCGCTTTTCTATCGCTTATCGCTTTTCTATCGCTTATCGCTTATCAATTTTCTATCGCTTTTCTATCGCTTTTCTATCGCTTATCAATTTTCTATCGCGTATCGCTTTTTTTGGGGGGGGGGGGGGGGGGGGGGGGGGGGTTCTAGTTGGGGTGGGCTGCAGCCCACCCTAGCCCAACGGTAAGTCCGGCTCTGCTTCTGTCTGATTTTACTTCAGACATGCTAGTGCTAGTGGAGTAGAACTATAGAAGTATTGGAAAATGGAAATACTCATGTACTTAGTTACTTTACACCATTGGTTCCCAACCTTTTTATACTGAAGTACCACCTCAGAAAATATTTGGCTCTCCAAGTACCACCATTATAACTGATATTAAAATACAGGAGCCCCTTTTGTTCCATTCCAAAACTCGGTCTAATCACTAATCAGCACGACTGCTGATATTTCTAATGTGATTAATCCATTCTCAAATATTCTATTAATGTCTAGGTGTGCTGTTATGCTCATTTCAGCACGACTGGATAGCATATTTCAACCAATTGCTTGGTCAGAAGTACTACCTGTCTAATAAATATTTCATTCCACTTTTGTCTTTTTTCTCCTTTTTGGGCGACTCACCAGAGGGGGGCTCAAGTACCACTAGTGCAGGGGTGTCAAACTGGCGATCCACGGGCCGCATGCGGCCCGCGGAGCCGCCCAATGCGGCCCGCCGGCCATTTATTAAAACAAATATATATATATTTTTTTTTAATAAAAAAAAAAACATGTCAAAAAAATGAATGTAAAACGTGGGCACTCTGGGGTTTTTTAAGTGGTGTGTGGGCACACAAAGTGTTAATTGCTTAACAATGAACAGCTGAGTACCAGGAATGTGTGTGTGTGTGTGTGTGGGATGGAAGGAAGGAATAGCTATGGTCTAAGACTGGTCTAAGGCTTAGACTGGTACTAGTACCACTAGTGACTAGTGGTACTAGTACCAGTGGTTGCTTTACACCACTAACTACAACAAACCATTAGTGTCTTAAATTCATATTTAGAAAATGTTTAAGATGTCAATAAAAATTGAGATGATGGAATGAGGCAAATATTGTACTTTTACTCCACTACAATTATTTGAAAACTTTTGTTACCTTTAACTTATACTTATTTTAGCTTTTAGTTAATTATCTTAATTATGATACGATTTTGGTTGTTAAAAAAAGATTGGCATTGTTTTAATAATAACTGATTTAAATATGGACCCATAATAGGTTTTTGCCATAATCATGCTGCATGCAGCTCTAACAGTGACAAAGCCATGAGAGTGAGAGCAATGATACAAAAAAAATTATATATATTATATGGGCTACAGTAGTATTTATTTTATGACATATTATTTAAGTTCCCTCTCTCAATGGTCCCATGGTCCCTAACATATCATTTTATTCAAAGCCCTGTTCCCTCAGTCCCTCAACCTGAGTGCAATACGTAGTATAATAGTATAATAACTAATAAGTGTAATAGTGTAATAGTGTAATTAGTGTAATTAGTGCAATGAGTGCAATGAGTGCTATAGTGTAATAGTGTAATAAGTCTAATAAAATGATCCATTGGTGGAGGTGATATGGAGATTGGAATAGTCTGTTTTTTTATTTAGAGAAGACCATGAATTTTGTTTTATTGTCATTGAGTGTTAATTTAAGGTTGCTAAAAGAGCGCTGTAATGAGTTAAATGCGAGTTGTAGCTTTTCAATGGCCAGTACAGTGGAGTCAGCGGTACAGTATAAAATTGTGTCATCGGCATAGAGATGAATTTGACAATCACATAGTGAGGAAACTATTTCATTGATGTATATAGTGAATAGGATAGGACCTAGAATGGATCCCTGTGGTACGTCGGATGTAACTGGCAGGAACCCAGATTGTCCATCACCCATCTTAACACATTGACGTCTACCATACAGATAATTCCTAAACCAGTTGCAGGCATCTGTATCAAAGCCTGATATGTGCAGTGGTGAACTGTGGTCAAATGCTTTGGCGAGGTCAATAAAAATGGCTGCAGCATGTTTGTTTTTGTCTAAACCTGTGAATAAATGATCCAGAACTAGGGTGACAGCTGTAATAGTGCTATGATTAGCTCTAAAGCCAGATTGATGAGGACTTAGAATAGACTGTTGGGCAAGGTATGGTTTTAACTGGTTATTTACTAGACTACAACATTTTTGAGAGACAGGGGGGTTTTGAAATTGGCCGGTAGTTATTGGGATCATTACTGTCACCACCTTTGTGCAGTGGGACAACATGTGCTGATTTCCAAACATTGGGGACTATAACTGATGACAGAGACAAATTAAATATAAAAGCAATGTGGTCCACAATAATAGGTGCAGATAGCTTTAGAAAAAAGGGATCCATAATAGTGTAATAAGTGTAATAGTGTAATAAGTGTATAGTGTAATTGTTTGCAACAAGTTCTACTCAAAGTTCTGGCGGCAGCTGGACAGCTGGAAGAACGTGTCATACAGCTGAGTTCTACGCAAAGTTCTGGAGGTCCTGAAGGACTTCACAACATAGTGACTCTGTCAGTGACACGGAGAGAACATTAAGTGAAACTAGCTCATTTTCTTAGTGACTATTCTATAACTATTGGATTAGTCGGCAGGGAGTGCCGTGCACGACCTCGACACATCTACATTATGCCAGCTATAGACTGTCCACTGCTAGGATTTTTCACAATTACAGTATTCCAGCTAGGGATGTTAATTGCTATGTCTGTGTAACTAAATCTTTTGCTTTTTTTTTTTTTTTTCTGGGTGATGCATCATACTGAAGTACCACCTCAGAAAATATTTGGCTCTCCAAGTACCACCATAATAACTGATATTAAAATACAGGAGCCCCTTTGCATCATGAGGACACCTGATGCATCATGAGGACACCTCTGACCTCTACACCAGCTGTGGAATTGTGGTGCCATAGACAGCCTTGATGGCATTGAAGAAACCCCTGGTGTCCCCAGAGTCAGCGATCCATCCACCATTGGTTTTTCAGCTCTCTCACTCCGCTCTGGACAAGTGCCTCTGCCTTGGCGTGGGCCTGCCTTTTGTCCCTACAGCTGATGTAGTTCTGCCAAGAACAAAAGGCTTTCCTTTTGGATCGATTAGATGTTCTATTTCATTGTCGTCATCAAACCAGTCCTGGTGTTTCCTGGTCTTGTAGCCAATGGTATCCTTGCTGGTCTCAAGTAGTGTGGTCTTAAAATCCTTCCAGTGTTCTTTCACATCCTCAGGATATTCTTCCGGGAGTCTCACAGACAGGGTGTTTTGAAGATGTTTTTGATGGTAAATCCCACTCCATGGATTCTGGGTTCATCAGCCGCTTTTCCCTTCCAGAAGAAGGTATATCCCCATTTCTCCTCCTTTAGTTGCCCCTCCTCGGCCAGGCGGGTTTCAGACAGGGCAGCGATGTCGATATTCCACCCTCTCAGCTCCCTGGACATGACACACACACACACACACACACACACACACACACACACACACACACACACACACACGCACACACACACACGCACACGCGCGCACACACACACAAAACCCTTTTGATTAGTTGTCTAATACTAACCCTTATCTTAAATTGGCTTCCAATAACCTTGCTGGCATGGGACATACAATATCGAATTAAGAAGCTAATTCAGTCAGTCATGTATGAAAATGTTTTCATTTAGGTTACACATATCATCTAATATTCTATAACAGCCAGTTTGACAGTTTTTAAATAACTACTATGAAAGTAGTTGAGACCATGGAAATTGTACAGCCATGTAAAGTCGGACTTGATACTTCGATATTACACTGACTTTACTCTGTTCAAAACGCCACGATGGGCTTATTTCATCGCTAGAAAGGTCAAAACGCCACGATGCGCTTTTTTCATCGCTAGAAAGGTCAAACCGCCACGATGCGCTTTTTTCATCGCTAGAAAGGTCAAAACGCGAAAAAGATGAAATTCATAAGAATCACGGCATATTATAGCATGCCGTTTTTACTTTACTGATAAACTACATGGGACTATGAGACCAGTTCATATTTTGTGCTAATTATTTCAAATATGTTTGCTAATTATTTCAAACATGTTTAAAAATGTCAGGGAGGAGAGAGGGTGTCTTGGACGATGATCAACTAACAAATGTCAATTCACAGAGAGATGTGCTGGTTCTTAAAGGAGGAGAACAAACTATCTGGCGAAACACCTCTGACCTCTACACCAGCTGCGGAATTGTGGTGCGATTGCCGATTAGAGACATGACTGTAAGTTACCAGAGTCTGAAGGTGCCATACAGCTGTCTATAGTTGCCAGCTATATACTCTGTCCACTGCTATGTGGTTCACAACTGTGAGGACAGAACTCAGCTGTATGGCACATTCAGACAGATGTGTCGAGGCCGTGCACGGCGCGACTCCCTGTCTACTAAATACTAATCTAATAGTTATGAAATAATCACTAAGAAAACGAGCTATTGCAGCCCTAGTTTTGCTCCAATGTTCTCTGTCACTACAGAGTCACTATGCCGTGTAGTGCCAAGGTACTGCGTTCTATTAAGTCCTGGCGGCACCAAGTTGTCAGACAGTGGAAGTTTTACTCATAGTGCTGGTGGCACCACGGTCATTGTGTCATACAGTGGAAGTACAGCTGGAGAAGGTGGCATACAGTACAGCCAAGTTCTACTCAAAGTTCTGGAGGTCCTGAAGGACTGACTGTCAGTGACATGGAGAGAACATTAAGCAAAACTAGGGCTGCAATAGCTCATTTTCTTAGTGATTATTTAATAAATATTGGATTAGTAGACAGGGGGTGCCGTGCACGACCTCGACACACCACTGCTTGTTTTTTTTCTCACAATTACAGTATTCCAGCTAGGGATGTTAATTGTTATGTCTGTGTAACTAAATCTTTAAATCTTTTGCTTTTTTTTTTTTTTTCTGGGTTGCCTGATGCATCATGAGGACACCTCTGAATTGTGGTGCCATGAGAGACATGGAGAGGAGTACCTGACACTGGGATCTGTGGAAAATGTCATCTGAAGGACGCCACTACAGAAACGCATACATCTAATAGAAAGACACTGCATAAAATTGTGATATGCTAGCTTATCCCTGTAAATAAAAAGTCATGTTGAGAGATAAGCTATGCATACAAAACACAAAAATTTAAAAACGCATCACAGGAAAACACTTTAAGGAAACACTTTTTGGGTCAGTGAAATCTAATTTCATTAATGAAATTATGAAACTCACTATATGACACTATGAAATTAACTTTATTACTATGAAAGTCATGAGACTCACTATGAAACTCTATTACTATGACACTATATGAAAGTAACTTACTATGACAGTGTTTGTGTGTTAGTGTTCTCTCTCAAGTATGTAGGACTAGTAGCATGCCAAAGTTTGTGCTATTGCCATTGAGAATGCATTGGGCGTTTAAGTTAAATAACTCAGAAACTACAAAACATTTAATAAGTAAGTAAAAAGTTACAGCATGTGTGCCCGCAGTAAGCTGAATTATAAAAAGTGTGAAGGGAGTTTCTATAGGTGAAAGTGATTTTTTGACGTGCCAATATCTGCCAGTGTGCCCCATTATAAAATTCTCAAATTTGAAAGCACTATTTCTAAAACTATGAAACAAAACTAATTGGGAAAAAGAGTTGGAGATTACCATCACTACAGAGGAATGGGTAAATATGTGCAAAACACAAATTACGTCTACCAACTCAAGAATGTGGAGAGAATTATGTTGGAAGAACCTAATGAGATTTTTTACAACACCTAAAATTGAGACAATTGAAAACAACAGCCATGCTGGAGAGCCACGCTCATATATTCTGGACTTGTCCTAAAATTCAGAAATACTGGCAGGATATCCACTCCACCTTGGAGACCATTCTGTGTTTTAAGATACCTCAGACTTGTTCCTTTTTATTGCTGGGAAATATCCCTGAAGAGTTTCTAATACATGATAAATATTTAATCAAGATCCTCTTAGCAACAAGTAAGAAAGCGGTCCCACGACGCTGGTACCAACAGGACCCACCAACGGAAGAATATCAGATGGACATTAGTGAGGAACTGTATGTTATGGAAAAACTAACATTCATACTTAGACTACAAGAGGATAAGTTCTATAAAAAGTGGGAAAAGTGGGATCTCTTCTTTCAGCCTAGCATTAATGTGTGAGGATTTCAACGAATGTATCTTGTAATATGAAAAATGCAGCCTTGTGTTTTTTTTTTTTTTCTCCCTTTTCTTTTTTTCGTATTGTCTTTTTTTTTTGTCTGTCTCAAAAAAATGAAACATTTCAAAGATTCCTTTTCAGGCAAACATGTCCACTGTAAGATGAACCTAAATAGGTTATAGGCCCATAGCCCATGGCCTTGGATGGCATACTATAGCATGCCGTTTCCGTTTTTCATCATTTTTGAGGATTTTTAAAAAAGACGAAAATCACCCCGAGACCATGGACTATAGCCCATGGTCTCGGAGTGATTTTCAACATTTTTTCAAATCCTCGTTTTTCATCCTTTTTGACCATGGGCTATAGCCCATGGTCTCGGAGTGATTTTCCCTAAATAGGTTTGAATGGGGTTTCTAGGTGTAAGTATGTAGGACTAGTAGCATGCCAAAGTTTGTGCTATTGCCATTGAGAATGCATTGGGCGTTTAAGTTAAATAACTCAGAAACTACAAAACATTTCAAAGTAAAAAGTTCCAGCATGTGTCTCCACAGTAAGCTGAATTATAAAAAGTGTGAATGGAGTTTCTAGGTGAAAGTGCTTTTTTGACGTGCCAATATCTGCCATTGAGCCCCATTGTACATTTCTCAAATTTGAAAGCACTATATATATATATATATTTTTTTTTGAACATTAGTTAGTTAGTTTATTTGAACATCTTCACAGAACAGATTCAAGTGCACGGTTTACATCAGCAGAGAAGGAAAAAATAATGAAGACCCGTGAAGGTGATCAAAAGGCATGGGCTGAAGCTTAAAAGCTTATAAGTGCCCATCCTACTCACAGCACAGCATTAGAAATACTCAGCATAATTATCAGTTTAACAATACATTAATCAGAGACAAAAAAAGAGAAAAACAAATAACAACCCTACACCCAACCCACACCCGTGTCACTGTAGAGATCCACCAGGATCCATAGTGATTATGACTGCTTTAGTTAGATATTAGTATTGTTTAACACACACACACACACACACACACACACACACACACACACACACACACACACACACACACACACACACACACACACACACACACAAACACACACACACACACACACACACACACACACACACACACACACACACACACACACACACACACACACACACACACACACACACACCTATGATAAACTGTATTTAGCCAGGGTAATACGCTTGAGCAATGTTTTGAATTGTGATATATTACTGCTGTGTTTGACATCCTCTGTCAAGCCATTCCAAATCTTCACCCCACAGACAGAGATACACATACTTTTTCGAGTGGTATTTGTACTGGGTTGTTGGAAGTTTAAGTCCCACCTCAACTGGTAGCCCCCCCTCCCTGTCCTTAAACCATTTCAGGATGTTTAAAGGAAGTAATTTTTTTCTTACTTTATAAATAATAAGCTCTTATTATTTATAAAGTAAGAAAAAAATTACTTCCTTTAAATGTTTTAAATTCTACTAAATCAAAAAACGTCAGTGTACGTGACCTTGAAAACAGTTCATTTGTGTGTTCATAAAAATCCACCTTGTGTACTATTCTAATGGCTCTTTTTTGCAATGTGGCTAGAGGCTGGAGGTTACTTTTATACGTATTTCCCCAAACCTCCACACAATAGGATAGATATGGTAATATTAGTGTATTGTATAATGTCATCAGTGACTTATAGTTTAATACATACCTAGTTTTGCATAGAACACCAACACTTCTAGCTATTTTGGTCCGGACATATTTAATATGGGGTTTCCAAGTGAATTTATGGTCAATAATTACTCCCAAGAAGGTATTCTCATATACTCTTTCCAATTTTATGTTGTCTATCTTTAATTCCACAGATATGTTTGAGTGTATTTTTTTATTCCCAAAGATCATAAATTTGGTTTTTTTCAAATTTAGTGATAGTTTGTTTCTGTCAAACCATAGTTTCAGTTTGCCCAATTCCGTGGAGACCTCCTCCAACAGCTGCTGTAAGTCCTTTCCGGCGCAGAAGATGTGTCATCGGCAAACACAACATATTTCAAAGTACTTGATACTTTACATATGTCATTAATATATAATATGAAAAGTTTAGGTCCTAAAATAGAGCCTTGCGGTACGCCACATCTGATGGGTGAGCTGCTTGACCTGTACTCACCCATCTGGACATACTGTTGTCTGTTTGTAATGTAACTTTTGATCCAATTTAGCCCTACCCCTCTAATCCCATAGATTTCCATTTTTTGTAATAATATTTCGTGATTTATTGTATCAAAAGCCTTTTTTAAATCTATAAAAATGCCTAGTGCATATTTATTATTGTCGATTGATGTAGTCAATTCTTCGTATATGAAGGTTAATCCATTCATGTCTCTCTTCTGGAATAGTTTAGAGAAAGCATATGCACGGGAAGTGCGATATTTAAGAAGCAAAAAAATATGCCGAAGGCCTCCAATCAAAAGCCATAGCCCTACATGGAAGTAGTCTGGGCTATTATAGGTCTTTGCATAGTTATACAAAAATAAATCCTTCAGCCAGCAGGGGGGGTTCTCAGTGGTAGTATGCACAAAAGAAAAATATGTT
This sequence comes from Electrona antarctica, assembly GCF_951216825.1. NCBI lineage: Eukaryota > Metazoa > Chordata > Actinopteri > Myctophiformes > Myctophidae > Electrona > Electrona antarctica. The sequence goes on from NC_136800.1 coordinate 37,165,723, forward strand.
AAGCGGAAGAAAAGAGTAAAAAAATAATGGTCCATAAAGTTTAGGGAATGATTACCAGAAGGTCGATTGCCATTCATTTGTAAGACTCGAGTTCATTGATGTCTCTTACCGTAAGAACCTTGGCTGTTTCTGGTGTGTCCCCGTTTAGCTTTATCATTACTCTGCAGTTCCTGGTCCACGTTGAATTGATTTTCTTTTGCTTCTTTAGCCAACGGGCAGCCCTGGCGATTTCAGCGTTCTTTTTAGTTAGATGTTCATTCATGAAGACCTCAGAGTCTAGTAGTTTCTTCCACTGCTTCAGCAATTCAGTTTTCTTTTTTCTATTCCAAAAACGAATGATGATGTTGGGATCGGTGGGTTTCCCGGCCAGATCCTTACGCGGGAGAGTGTGGCAAGCCACAAGGTCGCCCGGATCAATCGTGATTTCCTTCGATTCGAAAAATGTGATTACTTGTGATTCAAGTGATTGTTGATGTTCAATCGTAGCGTCTTCGCCATCGCTTCTGCCTACAGCCGCGGCTGCGGCGTAGGTTCTTGGCTTCACTTTCAGCCCGCTTATGATCACGTCCTCCATCCTTGTGTATTGTTCCACATCATGTAGCCTATGCTCCAATGCGTCTATTCTTTTGTCCCTCTCTTTGATGGTGTTTTTCAATGATTTGACTTCATTCACCAGTTCCAGCAGCGATGCTTGCTGCTTGACCAGGGTGCTCAGCTCAGCCGTGACATAGTTGAGTGAGTTTTTAATATCCTCGATGTCGTCCTCCATTGACTTTTGGACGGCATTCTTCTTAGGTGGCATTGTATCTTTTTGTAGTAAGTTTTCACAATATTTCTTGTTTACTTACAAGTTATAGTTTGAGTTTTCTGTCAACCAAACTGTATACCGCTTTAGCTCTCTGACAGCTGTCAAACCGGCGTCTGACGTCACCGGTCACACTCAGCCTCTCTGAGCCAGAGAGGCTCAGAGATGGAACATTTCAAAGATGTCCACCGTATACTATAGCTTGCCGTTTCCGTTTTTCATCATTTTTGAGGATTTGAAAAAAAGACGAAAATCACCCCGAGACAATGGACTATAGCCCATGGTCTCGGAGTGATTTTCAACATTTTTTCAAATCCTCGTTTTTCATCCTTTTTGCCCATGGTCTCGGACGGCATACTATAGCTTGCCGTTTCCGTTTTTCATCATTTTTGAGGATTTGAAAAAAAGACGAAAATCACCCCGAGACAATGGACTATAGCCCATGGTCTCGGAGTGATTTTCAACATTTTTTCAAATCCTCGTTTTTCATCCTTTTTGACGGACGGCATGCTATAGCTTGCCGTTTCCGTTTTTCATCATTTTTGAGGATTTGAAAAAAAGACGAAAATCACCCCGAGACAATGGACTATAGCCCATGGTCTCGGAGTGATTTTCAACATTTTTTCAAATCCTCGTTTTTCATCCTTTTTGACCATGGGCTATAGCCCATGGTCTCGGACGGCACACTATAGCTTGCCGTTTCCGTTTTTCATCATTTTTGAGGATTTGAAAAAAAGACGAAAATCACCCCGAGACAATGGACTATAGCCCATGGTCTCGGCGTGAATCATTTTTTCATGATTTTGGGGCACTATGTCAGAGCCTGGACTTGAACCTGTGGCCTCCTGATTCCCAGGCAGGCTCTGTACCCAGTGAGCCACTGTGCTTGCTGTGTACTAAAAGCAAAAAAGATAATGATAGAAGAGACTTGTTTCCATTGTGGTTCATAAACATTCAAACCTCTAGAGATAAACAACAGCACAAGAAACAATAGACAAATCTCCTATTATTTTATTATTTTTATTTTATTTTTGTACAAGTGTTGTTACTCAAAGGGAAAGAAAAACTGTGTTGTGGCAGATAGCAAGTAGATCAGTGACTTATCACACTGGTTACATGATCTGGAGGTTGTGGGTTCAAACCCCACTCAAATCTTTACTTGCCAATATCTGCCATTGAGCCCCATTGTACATTTCTCAAATTTGAAAGCACTATATTTCTAAAACTATGAAACATTTCAAAGATTCCTTTTCAGGCAAACATGTCCACCGTAAGATGAACCTAAATAGGTTTGAATGGGGTTTCTAGGTGTAAGTATGTAGGACTGGTAGCATGCCAAAGTTTGTGCTATATTGCCATTGAGAATGCATTGGGCGTTTAAGTTAAATAACTCAGAAACTACAAAACATTTCAAAGTAAAAAGTTCCAGCATGTGTCTCCACAGTAAGCTGAATTATAAAAAGTGTGAACGGAGTTTCTAGGTGAAAGTGCTTTTTTGACGTGCCAATATCTGCCATTGAGCCCCATTGTAAAATTCTCAAATTTGAAAGCACTATATTTCTAAAACTATGAAACATGTCAAAGATTCCTTTTCAGGCAAACATGTCCACCGTAAGATGAACCTAAATAGGTTAAAGGCCCATAGCACATGGCCTTGGATGGCATACTATAGCGTGCCGTTTTTCTACATTTTTGAGGATTTGAAAAAAAGACGAAAATCACCCCGAGACAATGGACTATAGCCCATGGTCTCGGAGTGATTTTCAACATTTTTTCAAATCCTCGTTTTTCATCCTTTTTGACCATGGGCTATAGCCCATGGTTCTCGGACGGCATACTATAGCTTGCCGTTTCCGTTTTTCATCATTTTTGAGGATTTGAAAAAAAGACGAAAATCACCCCGAGACAATGGACTAAAGCCCATGGTCTCGGAGTGATTTTCAAAAAAAATTCAAATCCTCGTTTTTCATCCTTTTTGACCATGGGCTATAGCCCATGGTCTCGGACGGCATACTATAGCTTGCCGTTTCCGTTTTTCATCATTTTTGAGGATTTGGAAAAAAGACGAAAATCACCCCGAGACAATGGACTATAGCCCATGGTCTCGGAGTGATTTTCAAAATGTTTTCAAATCCTCGTTTTTCATCCTTTTTGACCATGGACTATAGCCCATGGTCTCGGACGGCATACTATAGCTTGCCGTTTCCGTTTTTCATCATTTTTGAGGATTTGAAAAAAAGACGAAAATCACCCCGAGACAATGGACTATATATAGCCCATGGTCTCGGAGTGATTTTCAACATTTTTTCAAATCCTCGTTTTTCATCCTTTTTGACCATGGGCTATAGCCCATGGTCTCGGACGGCACACTATAGCTTGCCGTTTCCGTTTTTCATCATTTTTGAGGATTTGAAAAAAAGACGAAAATCACCCCGAGACAATGGACTATAGCCCATGGTCTCGGAGTGATTTTCAACATTTTTTCAAATCCTCGTTTTTCATCCTTTTTGACCATGGGCTATAGCCCATGGTTCTCGGACGGCATACTATAGCTTGCCGTTTCCGTTTTTCATCATTTTTGAGGATTTGAAAAAAAGACGAAAATCACCCCGAGACAATGGACTAAAGCCCATGGTCTCGGAGTGATTTTCAAAACAAATTAAAATCCTCGTTTTTCATCCTCGGACGGCATACTATAGCTTGCCGTTTCCGTTTTTCATCATTTTTGAGGATTTGGAAAAAAGACGAAAATCACCCCGAGACAATGGACTATAGCCCATGGTCTCGGAGTGATTTTCAAAATGTTTTCAAATCCTCGTTTTTCATCCTTTTTGACCATGGACTATAGCCCATGGTCTCGGACGGCATACTATAGCTTGCCGTTTCCGTTTTTCATCATTTTTGAGGATTTGAAAAAAAGACGAAAATCATCCCGAGACAATGGACTATATATAGCCCATGGTCTCGGAGTGATTTTCAACATTTTTTCAAATCCTCGTTTTTCATCCTTTTTGACCATGGGCTATAGCCCATGGTCTCGGACGGCACACTATAGCTTGCCGTTTCCGTTTTTCATAATTTTTGAGGATTTGAAAAAAAGACGAAAATCACCCCGAGACAATGGACTATAGCCCATGGTCTCGGAGTGATTTTCAACATTTTTTCAAATCCTCGTTTTTCATCCTTTTTGACCATGGGCTATAGCCCATGGTTTCGGACGGCATACTATAGCTTGCCGTTTCCGTTTTTCATCATTTTTGAGGATTTGAAAAAAAGACGAAAATCACCCCGAGACAATGGACTATAGCCCATGGTCTCGGAGTGATTTTCATCATTTTTTCAAATCCTCGTTTTTCATCCTTTTTGACCATGGGCTATAGCCCATGGTCTCGGACGGCATACTATAGCTTGTCGTTTCCGTTTTTCATCATTTTTGAGGATTTGAAAAAGAGACGAAAATCACCCCGAGACAATGGACTATAGCCCATGGTCTCGGCGTGAATAATTTTTTCATGATTTTGGGGCACTATGTCATAGCCAGGACTTGAACCTGTGGCCTCCTGATTCCCAGGCAGGCTCTGTACCCAGTGAGCCACTGTGCTTGCTGTGTACTAAAAGCAAAAAAGATAATGATAGAAGAGACTTGTTTCCATTGTGGTTCATAAACATTCAAACCTCTAGAGATAAACAACAGCAAAAGAAACAATAGACAAATCTCCTGTTATTTTATTATTTTTATTTTATTTTTGTACAAGTGTTGTTACTCAAAGGGAAAGAAAAACTGTGTTGTGGCAGATAGCAAGTAGATCAGTGACTTATCACACTGGTTACATGATCTGGAGGTTGTGGGTTCAAACCCCACTCAAATCTTTACTTGCCAATATCTGCCATTGAGCCCCATTGTACATTTCTCAAATTTGAAAGCACTATATTTCTAAAACTATGAAACATTTCAAAGATTCCTTTTCAGGCAAACATGTCCACCGTAAGATGAACCTAAATAGGTTTGAATGGGGTTTCTAGGTGTAAGTATGTAGGACTGGTAGCATGCCAAAGTTTGTGCTATATTGCCATTGAGAATGCATTGGGCGTTTAAGTTAAATAACTCAGAAACTACAAAACATTTCAAAGTAAAAAGTTCCAGCATGTGTCTCCACAGTAAGCTGAATTATAAAAAGTGTGAACGGAGTTTCTAGGTGAAAGTGCTTTTTTGACGTGCCAATATCTGCCATTGAGCCCCATTGTAAAATTCTCAAATTTGAAAGCACTATATTTCTAAAACTATGAAACATGTCAAAGATTCCTTTTCAGGCAAACATGTCCACCGTAAGATGAACCTAAATAGGTTAAAGGCCCATAGCACATGGCCTTGGATGGCATACTATAGCGTGCCGTTTTTCTACATTTTTGAGGATTTGAAAAAAAGACGAAAATCACCCCGAGACAATGGACTATAAGCCCATGGTCTCGGAGTGATTTTCAACATTTTTTCAAATCCTCGTTTTTCATCCTTTTTGACCATGGGCTATAGCCCATGGTTCTCGGACGGCATACTATAGCTTGCCGTTTCCGTTTTTCATCATTTTTGAGGATTTGAAAAAAAGACGAAAATCACCCCGAGACAATGGACTATAGCCCATGGTCTCGGAGTGATTTTCAAAATGTTTTCAAATCCTCGTTTTTCATCCTTTTTGACCATGGGCTATAGCCCATGGTCTCGGACGGCATACAGGGGCGACTGTGGCTCAGGAGGTAGAGCAGGTCGTCCAATGATCCATGGGTCGGCGGTTCGAATCCCGGCTCCTCCTGTCTACATGTCGAAGTGTCCTTGGGCAAGACACTGAGCCCCAAATTGCTCCCGATGTGCTGTTTGGCACCTTGCATGGCTTCCGCCGCAATCGGTGTATGAATGTGTGTGTGAATGGGTGAATGTAATGCACAATCTATGTAAAGCCCTTGGATAAAGGCGCTATATAAATGCACCATTTACCATACTATAGCTTGCCGTTTCCGTTTTTCATCATTTTTGAGGATTTGAAAAAAAGACGAAAATCACCCCGAGACAATGGACTATAGCCCATGGTCTCGGAGTGATTTTCAAAAAAAATTCAAATCCTCGTTTTTCATCCTTTTTGACCATGGGCTATAGCCCATGGTCTCGGACGGCATACTATAGCTTGCCGTTTCCGTTTTTCATCATTTTTGAGGATTTGAAAAAAAGACGAAAATCACCCCGAGACAATGGACTATAGCCCATGGTCTCGGAGTGATTTTCAAAATGTTTTCAAATCCTCGTTTTTCATCCTTTTTGACCATGGACTATAGCCCATGGTCTCGGACGGCATACTATAGCTTGCCGTTTCCGTTTTTCATCATTTTTGAGGATTTGAAAAAAAGACGAAAATCATCCCGAGACAATGGACTATATATAGCCCATGGTCTCGGAGTGATTTTCAACATTTTTTCAAATCCTCGTTTTTCATCCTTTTTGACCATGGGCTATAGCCCATGGTCTCGGACGGCACACTATAGCTTGCCGTTTCCGTTTTTCATCATTTTTGAGGATTTGAAAAAAAGACGAAAATCACCCCGAGACAATGGACTATAGCCCATGGTCTCGGAGTGATTTTCAACATTTTTTCAAATCCTCGTTTTTTATCCTTTTTGACCATGGGCTATAGCCCATGGTCTCGGACGGCATACTATAGCTTGCCGTTTCCGTTTTTCATCATTTTTGAGGATTTGAAAAAAAGACGAAAATCACCCCGAGACAATGGACTAAAGCCCATGGTCTCGGAGTGATTTTCAAAAAAAAATCAAATCCTCGTTTTTCATCCTTTTTGACCATGGGCTATAGCCCATGGTTCTCGGACGGCATACTATAGCTTGCCGTTTCCGTTTTTCATCATTTTTGAGGATTTGAAAAAAAGACGAAAATCACCCCGAGACAATGGACTATAGCCCATGGTCTCGGAGTGATTTTCAAAAAAAAGTTCAAATCCTCGTTTTTCATCCTTTTTGGACGGCATACTATATGCCGTCTCGGACGGCATACTATAGCTTGCCGTTTCCGTTTTTCATCATTTTTGAGGATTTGAAAAAAAGACGAAAATCCCCCCGAGACAATGGACTATAGCCCATGGTCTCGGAGTGATTTTCAAATTGTTTTCAAATCCTCGTTTTTCATCCTTTTTGACCATGGACTATAGCCCATGGTCTCGGACGGCATACTATAGCTTGCCGTTTCCGTTTTTCATCATTTTTGAGGATTTGAAAAAAAGACGAAAATCACCCCGAGACAATGGACTATAGCCCATGGTCTCGGAGTGATTTTCAAAATGTTTTCAAATCCTCGTTTTTCATCCTTTTTGACCATGGACTATAGCCCATGGTCTCGGACGGCATACTATAGCTTGCCGTTTCCGTTTTTCATCATTTTTGAGGATTTGAAAAAAAGACGAAAATCATCCCGAGACAATGGACTATATATAGCCCATGGTCTCGGAGTGATTTTCAAAAAAATTTCAAATCCTCGTTTTTCATCCTTTTTGACCATGGGCTATAGCCCATGGTCTCGGACGGCACACTATAGCTTGCCGTTTCCGTTTTTCATCATTTTTGAGGATTTGAAAAAAAGACGAAAATCACCCCGAGACAATGGACTATAGCCCATGGTCTCGGAGTGATTTTCAACATTTTTTCAAATCCTCGTTTTTCATCCTTTTTGACCATGGACTATAGCCCATGGTCTCGGACGGCATACTATAGCTTGCCGTTTCCGTTTTTCATCATTTTTGAGGATTTGAAAAAAAGACGAAAATCACCCCGAGACAATGGACTATAGCCCATGGTCTCGGAGTGATTTTCAACATTTTTTCAAATCCTCGTTTTTCATCCTTTTTGACCATGGGCTATAGCCCATGGTCTCGGACGGCATACTATAGCTTGCCGTTTCCGTTTTTCATCATTTTTGAGGATTTGAAAAAGAGACGAAAATCACCCCGAGACAATGGACTATAGCCCATGGTCTCGGCGTGAATAATTTTTTCATGATTTTGGGGCACTATGTCAGAGCCAGGACTTGAACCTGTGGCCTCCTGATTCCCAGGCAGGCTCTGTACCCAGTGAGCCACTGTGCTTGCTGTGTACTAAAAGCAAAAAAGATAATGATAGAAGAGACTTGTTTCCATTGTGGTTCATAAACATTCAAACCTCTAGAGATAAACAACAGCACAAGAAACAATAGACAAATCTCCTGTTATTTTATTATTTTTATTTTATTTTCGTACAAGTGTTGTTACTCAAAGGGAAAGAAAAACTGTGTTGTGGCAGATAGCAAGTAGATCAGTGACTTATCACACTGGTTACATGATCTGGAGGTTGTGGGTTCAAACCCCACTCAAATCTTTACTTGCCAATATCTGCCATTGAGCCCCATTGTACATTTCTCAAATTTGAAAGCACTATATTTCTAAAACTATGAAACATTTCAAAGATTCCTTTTCAGGCAAACATGTCCACCGTAAGATGAACCTAAATAGGTTTGAATGGGGTTTCTAGGTGTAAGTATGTAGGACTGGTAGCATGCCAAAGTTTGTGCTATTGCCATTGAGAATGCATTGGGCGTTTAAGTTAAATAACTCAGAAACTACAAAACATTTCAAAGTAAAAAGTTCCAGCATGTGTCTCCACAGTAAGCTGAAATATAAAAAGTGTGAACGGAGTTTCTAGGTGAAAGTGCTTTTTTGATGTGCCAATATCTGCCATTGAGCCCCATTGTAAAATTCTCAAATTTGAAAGCACTATATTTCTAAAACTATGAAACATGTCAAAGATTCCTTTTCAGGCAAACATGTCCACCGTAAGATGAACCTAAATAGGTTATAGGCCCATAGCCCATGGCCTTGGATGGCATACTATAGCATGCCGTTTTTCATCATTTTTGAGGATTTGAAAAAAAGACGAAAATCACCCCGAGACAATGGACTATAGCCCATGGTCTCGGAGTGATTTTCAAAATGTTTTCAAATCCTCGTTTTTCATCCTTTTTGACCATGGGCTATAGCCCATGGTCTCGGACGGCATACTATAGCTTGCCGTTTCCGTTTTTCATCATTTTTGAGGATTTGAAAAAAAGACGAAATTCACCCCGAGACAATGGACTATAGCCCATGGTCTCGGAGTGATTTTCAAAATGTTTTCAAATCCTCGTTTTTCATCCTTTTTGACCATGGACTATAGCCCATGGTCTCGGACGGCATACTATAGCTTGCCGTTTCCGTTTTTCAACATTTTTGAGGATTTGAAAAAAAGACGAAAATCACCCCGAGACAATGGACTATAGCCCATGGTCTGGGCGTGAATCATTTTTTCATGATTTTGGGGCACTATGTCAGAGCCAGGACTTGAACCTGTGGCCTCCTGATTCCCAGGCAGGCTCTGTACCCAGTGAGCCACTGTGCTTGCTGTGTACTAAAAGCAAAAAAGATAATGATAGAAGAGACTTGTTTCCATTGTGGTTCATAAACATTCAAACCTCTAGAGATAAACAACAGCACAAGAAACAATAGACAAATCTCCTGTTATTTTATTATTTTTATTTTATTTTTGTACAAGTGTTGTTACTCAAAGGGAAAGAAAAACTGTGTTGTGGCAGATAGCAAGTAGATCAGTGACTTATCACACTGGTTACATGATCTGGAGGTTGTGGGTTCAAACCCCACTCAAATCTTTACTTGCCAATATCTGCCATTGAGCCCCATTGTACATTTCTCAAATTTGAAAGCACTATATTTCTAAAACTATGAAACATTTCAAAGATTCCTTTTCAGGCAAACATGTCCACCGTAAGATGAACCTAAATAGGTTTGAATGGGGTTTCTAGGTGTAAGTATGTAGGACTGGTAGCATGCCAAAGTTTGTGCTATTGCCATTGAGAATGCATTGGGCGTTTAAGTTAAATAACTCAGAAACTACAAAACATTTCAAAGTAAAAAGTTCCAGCATGTGTCTCCACAGTAAGCTGAATTATAAAAAGTGTGAACGGAGTTTCTAGGTGAAAGTGCCTTTTTGACGTGCCAATATCTGCCATTGAGCCCCATTGTAAAATTCTCAAATTTGAAAGCACTATATTTCTAAAACTATGAAACATGTCAAAGATTCCTTTTCAGGCAAACATGTCCACCGTAAGATGAACCTAAATAGGTTATAGGCCCATAGCCCATGGCCTTGGATGGCATACTATAGCATGCCGTTTTTCATCATTTTTGAGGATTTGAAAAAAAGACGAAAATCACCCCGAGACAATGGACTATAGCCCATGGTCTCGGAGTGATTTTCAAATTGTTTTCAAATCCTCGTTTTTCATCCTTTTTGACCATGGACTATAGCCCATGGTCTCGGACGGCATACTATAGCTTGCCGTTTCCGTTTTTCATCATTTTTGAGGATTTGAAAAAAAGACGAAAATCACCCCGAGACAATGGACTATAGCCCATGGTCTCGGAGTGATTTTCAACATTTTTTCAAATCCTCGTTTTTCATCCTTTTTGACCATGGGCTATAGCCCATGGTCTCGGACGGCATACTATAGCTTGCCGTTTCCGTTTTTCATCATTTTTGAGGATTTGAAAAAAAGACGAAAATCACCCCGAGACAATGGACTATAGCCCATGGTCTCGGAGTGATTTAAAAAAAAAAATCAAATCCTCGTTTTTCATCCTTTTTGACCATGGGCTATAGCCCATGGTTCTCGGACGGCATACTATAGCTTGCCGTTTCCGTTTTTCATCATTTTTGAGGATTTGAAAAAAAGACGAAAATCACCCCGAGACAATGGACTATAGCCCATGGTCTCGGAGTGATTTTCAAAAAAAAGTTCAAATCCTCGTTTTTCATCCTTTTTGGACGGCATACTATATGCCGTCTCGGACGGCATACTATAGCTTGCCGTTTCCGTTTTTCATCATTTTTGAGGATTTGAAAAAAAGACGAAAATCACCCCGAGACAATGGACTATAGCCCATGGTCTCGGAGTGATTTTCAAATTGTTTTCAAATCCTCGTTTTTCATCCTTTTTGACCATGGACTATAGCCCATGGTCTCGGACGGCATACTATAGCTTGCCGTTTCCGTTTTTCATCATTTTTGAGGATTTGAAAAAAAGACGAAAATCACCCCGAGACAATGGACTATAGCCCATGGTCTCGGAGTGATTTTCAACATTTTTTCAAATCCTCGTTTTTCATCCTTTTTGACCATGGGCTATAGCCCATGGTCTCGGACGGCATACTATAGCTTGCCGTTTCCGTTTTTCATCATTTTTGAGGATTTGAAAAAAAGACGAAAATCAACCCGGAGACAATGGACTATAGCCCATGGTCTCGGAGTGATTTTCAAAATGTTTTCAAATCCTCGTTTTTCATCCTTTTTGACCATGGACTATAGCCCATGGTCTCGGACGGCATACTATAGCTTGCCGTTTCCGTTTTTCATCATTTTTGAGGATTTGAAAAAAAGACGAAAATCATCCCGAGACAATGGACTATATATAGCCCATGGTCTCGGAGTGATTTTCAACATTTTTTCAAATCCTCGTTTTTCATCCTTTTTGACCATGGGCTATAGCCCATGGTCTCGGACGGCACACTATAGCTTGCCGTTTCCGTTTTTCATCATTTTTGAGGATTTGAAAAAAAGACGAAAATCACCCCGAGACAATGGACTATAGCCCATGGTCTCGGAGTGATTTTCAACATTTTTTCAAATCCTCGTTTTTCATCCTTTTTGACCATGGGCTATAGCCCATGGTTCTCGGACGGCATACTATAGCTTGCCGTTTCCGTTTTTCATCATTTTTGAGGATTTGAAAAAAAGACGAAAATCACCCCAAGACAATGGACTATAGCCCATGGTCTCGGAGTGATTTTCAAAAAAAAGTTCAAATCCTCGTTTTTCATCCTTTTTGGACGGCATACTATATGCCGTCTCGGACGGCATACTATAGCTTGCCGTTTCCGTTTTTCATCATTTTTGAGGATTTGAAAAAAAGACGAAAATCCCCCCGAGACAATGGACTATAGCCCATGGTCTCGGAGTGATTTTCAAATTGTTTTCAAATCCTCGTTTTTCATCCTTTTTGACCATGGGCTATAGCCCATGGTCTCGGACGGCATACTATAGCTTGCCGTTTCCGTTTTTCATCATTTTTGAGGATTTGAAAAAAAGACGAAAATCACCCCGAGACAATGGACTATAGCCCATGGTCTCGGAGTGATTTTCAAAATGTTTTCAAATCCTCGTTTTTCATCCTTTTTGACCATGGACTATAGCCCATGGTCTCGGACGGCATACTATAGCTTGCCGTTTCCGTTTTTCATCATTTTTGAGGATTAGAAAAAAAGACGAAAATCATCCCGAGACAATGGACTATATATAGCCCATGGTCTCGGAGTGATTTTCAACATTTTTTCAATCCTCGTTTTTCATCCTTTTTGACCATGGGCTATAGCCCATGGTCTCGGACGGCACACTATAGCTTGCCGTTTCCGTTTTTCATCATTTTTGAGGATTTGAAAAAAAGACGAAAATCACCCCGAGACAATGGACTATAGCCCATGGTCTCGGAGTGATTTTCAACATTTTTTCAAATCCTCGTTTTTTATCCTTTTTGACCATGGGCTATAGCCCATGGTCTCGGACGGCATACTATAGCTTGCCGTTTCCGTTTTTCATCATTTTTGAGGATTTGAAAAAAAGACGAAAATCACCCCGAGACAATGGACTAAAGCCCATGGTCTCGGAGTGATTTTCAAAAAAAAATCAAATCCTCGTTTTTCATCCTTTTTGACCATGGGCTATAGCCCATGGTTCTCGGACGGCATACTATAGCTTGCCGTTTCCGTTTTTCATCATTTTTGAGGATTTGAAAAAAAGACGAAAATCACCCCGAGACAATGGACTATAGCCCATGGTCTCGGAGTGATTTTCAAAAAAAAGTTCAAATCCTCGTTTTTCATCCTTTTTGGACGGCATACTATATGCCGTCTCGGACGGCATACTATAGCTTGCCGTTTCCGTTTTTCATCATTTTTGAGGATTTGAAAAAAAGACGAAAATCCCCCCGAGACAATGGACTATAGCCCATGGTCTCGGAGTGATTTTCAAATTGTTTTCAAATCCTCGTTTTTCATCCTTTTTGACCATGGACTATAGCCCATGGTCTCGGACGGCATACTATAGCTTGCCGTTTCCGTTTTTCATCATTTTTGAGGATTTGAAAAAAAGACGAAAATCACCCCGAGACAATGGACTATAGCCCATGGTCTCGGAGTGATTTTCAACATTTTTTCAAATCCTCGTTTTTCATCCTTTTTGACCATGGGCTATAGCCCATGGTCTCGGACGGCATACTATAGCTTGCCGTTTCCGTTTTTCATCATTTTTGAGGATTTGAAAAAAAGACGAAAATCACCCCGAGACAATGGACTATAGCCCATGGTCTCGGAGTGATTTTCAAAATGTTTTCAAATCCTCGTTTTTCATCCTTTTTGACCATGGACTATAGCCCATGGTCTCGGACGGCATACTATAGCTTGCCGTTTCCGTTTTTCATCATTTTTGAGGATTTGAAAAAAAGACGAAAATCATCCCGAGACAATGGACTATATATAGCCCATGGTCTCGGAGTGATTTTCAACATTTTTTCAAATCCTCGTTTTTCATCCTTTTTGACCATGGGCTATAGCCCATGGTCTCGGACGGCACACTATAGCTTGCCGTTTCCGTTTTTCATCATTTTTGAGGATTTGAAAAAAAGACGAAAATCACCCCGAGACAATGGACTATAGCCCATGGTCTCGGAGTGATTTTCAACATTTTTTCAAATCCTCGTTTTTCATCCTTTTTGACCATGGACTATAGCCCATGGTCTCGGACGGCATACTATAGCTTGCCGTTTCCGTTTTTCATCATTTTTGAGGATTTGAAAAAAAGACGAAAATCACCCCGAGACAATGGACTATAGCCCATGGTCTCGGAGTGATTTTCAACATTTTTTCAAATCCTCGTTTTTCATCCTTTTTGACCATGGGCTATAGCCCATGGTCTCGGACGGCATACTATAGCTTGCCGTTTCCGTTTTTCATCATTTTTGAGGATTTGAAAAAAAGACGAAAATCACCCCGAGACAATGGACTATAGCCCATGGTCTCGGAGTGATTTTCAAAAAAAAATCAAATCCTCGTTTTTCATCCTTTTTGACCATGGGCTATAGCCCATGGTTCTCGGACGGCATACTATAGCTTGCCGTTTCCGTTTTTCATCATTTTTGAGGATTTGAAAAAAAGACGAAAATCACCCCGAGACAATGGACTATAGCCCATGGTCTCGGAGTGATTTTCAAAAAAAAGTTCAAATCCTCGTTTTTCATCCTTTTTGGACGGCATACTATATGCCGTCTCGGACGGCATACTATAGCTTGCCGTTTCCGTTTTTCATCATTTTTGAGGATTTGAAAAAAAGACGAAAATCACCCCGAGACAATGGACTATAGCCCATGGTCTCGGAGTGATTTTCAAATTGTTTTCAAATCCTCGTTTTTCATCCTTTTTGACCATGGACTATAGCCCATGGTCTCGGACGGCATACTATAGCTTGCCGTTTCCGTTTTTCATCATTTTTGAGGATTTGAAAAAAAGACGAAAATCACCCCGAGACAATGGACTATAGCCCATGGTCTCGGAGTGATTTTCAACATTTTTTCAAATCCTCGTTTTTCATCCTTTTTGACCATGGGCTATAGCCCATGGTCTCGGACGGCATACTATAGCTTGCCGTTTCCGTTTTTCATCATTTTTGAGGATTTGAAAAAAAGACGAAAATCACCCCGAGACAATGGACTATAGCCCATGGTCTCGGAGTGATTTTCAACATTTTTTCAAATCCTCGTTTTTCATCCTTTTTGACCATGGACTATAGCCCATGGTCTCGGACGGCATACTATAGCTTGCCGTTTCCGTTTTTCATCATTTTTGAGGATTTGAAAAAAAGACGAAAATCACCCCGAGACAATGGACTATAGCCCATGGTCTCGGAGTGATTTTCAACATTTTTTCAAATCCTCGTTTTTCATCCTTTTTGACCATGGGCTATAGCCCATGGTCTCGGACGGCATACTATAGCTTGCCGTTTCCGTTTTTCATCATTTTTGAGGATTTGAAAAAAAGACGAAAATCACCCCGAGACAATGGACTATAGCCCATGGTCTCGGAGTGATTTTCAAAATGTTTTCAAATCCTCGTTTTTCATCCTTTTTGACCATGGACTATAGCCCATGGTCTCGGACGGCATACTATAGCTTGCCGTTTCCGTTTTTCATCATTTTTGAGGATTTGAAAAAAAGACGAAAATCATCCCGAGACAATGGACTATATATAGCCCATGGTCTCGGAGTGATTTTCAACATTTTTTCAAATCCTCGTTTTTCATCCTTTTTGACCATGGGCTATAGCCCATGGTCTCGGACGGCACACTATAGCTTGCCGTTTCCGTTTTTCATCATTTTTGAGGATTTGAAAAAAAGACGAAAATCACCCCGAGACAATGGACTATAGCCCATGGTCTCGGAGTGATTTTCAACATTTTTTCAAATCCTCGTTTTTCATCCTTTTTGACCATGGGCTATAGCCCATGGTTCTCGGACGGCATACTATAGCTTGCCGTTTCCGTTTTTCATCATTTTTGAGGATTTGAAAAAAAGACGAAAATCACCCCAAGACAATGGACTATAGCCCATGGTCTCGGAGTGATTTTCAAAAAAAAGTTCAAATCCTCGTTTTTCATCCTTTTTGGACGGCATACTATATGCCGTCTCGGACGGCATACTATAGCTTGCCGTTTCCGTTTTTCATCATTTTTGAGGATTTGAAAAAAAGACGAAAATCCCCCCGAGACAATGGACTATAGCCCATGGTCTCGGAGTGATTTTCAAATTGTTTTCAAATCCTCGTTTTTCATCCTTTTTGACCATGGACTATAGCCCATGGTCTCGGACGGCATACTATAGCTTGCCGTTTCCGTTTTTCATCATTTTTGAGGATTTGAAAAAAAGACGAAAATCATCCCGAGACAATGGACTATATATAGCCCATGGTCTCGGAGTGATTTTCAACATTTTTTCAAATCCTCGTTTTTCATCCTTTTTGACCATGGGCTATAGCCCATGGTCTCGGACGGCACACTATAGCTTGCCGTTTCCGTTTTTCATCATTTTTGAGGATTTGAAAAAAAGACGAAAATCACCCCGAGACAATGGACTATAGCCCATGGTCTCGGAGTGATTTTCAACATTTTTTCAAATCCTCGTTTTTTATCCTTTTTGACCATGGGCTATAGCCCATGGTCTCGGACGGCATACTATAGCTTGCCGTTTCCGTTTTTCATCATTTTTGAGGATTTGAAAAAAAGACGAAAATCACCCCGAGACAATGGACTAAAGCCCATGGTCTCGGAGTGATTTAAAAAAAAAATCAAATCCTCGTTTTTCATCCTTTTTGACCATGGGCTATAGCCCATGGTTCTCGGACGGCATACTATAGCTTGCCGTTTCCGTTTTTCATCATTTTTGAGGATTTGAAAAAAAGACGAAAATCACCCCGAGACAATGGACTATAGCCCATGGTCTCGGAGTGATTTTCAAAAAAAAGTTCAAATCCTCGTTTTTCATCCTTTTTGGACGGCATACTATATGCCGTCTCGGACGGCATACTATAGCTTGCCGTTTCCGTTTTTCATCATTTTTGAGGATTTGAAAAAAAGACGAAAATCCCCCCGAGACAATGGACTATAGCCCATGGTCTCGGAGTGATTTTCAAATTGTTTTCAAATCCTCGTTTTTCATCCTTTTTGACCATGGACTATAGCCCATGGTCTCGGACGGCATACTATAGCTTGCCGTTTCCGTTTTTCATCATTTTTGAGGATTTGAAAAAAAGACGAAAATCACCCCGAGACAATGGACTATAGCCCATGGTCTCGGAGTGATTTTCAAAATGTTTTCAAATCCTCTTTTTTCATCCTTTTTGACCATGGACTATAGCCCATGGTCCCGGACGGCATACTATAGCTTGCCGTTTCCGTTTTTCATCATTTTTGAGGATTTGAAAAAAAGACGAAAATCATCCCGATACAATGGACTATATATAGCCCATGGTCTCGGAGTGATTTTCAAAAAAATTTCAAATCCTCGTTTTTCATCCTTTTTGACCATGGGCTATAGCCCATGGTCTCGGACGGCACACTATAGCTTGCCGTTTCCGTTTTTCATCATTTTTGAGGATTTGAAAAAAAGACGAAAATCACCCCGAGACAATGGACTATAGCCCATGGTCTCGGAGTGATTTTCAACATTTTTTCAAATCCTCGTTTTTCATCCTTTTTGACCATGGACTATAGCCCATGGTCTCGGACGGCATACTATAGCTTGCCGTTTCCGTTTTTCATCATTTTTGAGGATTTGAAAAAAAGACGAAAATCACCCCGAGACAATGGACTATAGCCCATGGTCTCGGAGTGATTTTCAACATTTTTTCAAATCCTCGTTTTTCATCCTTTTTGACCATGGGCTATAGCCCATGGTCTCGGACGGCATACTATAGCTTGCCGTTTCCGTTTTTCATCATTTTTGAGGATTTGAAAAAGAGACGAAAATCACCCCGAGACAATGGACTATAGCCCATGGTCTCGGCGTGAATAATTTTTTCATGATTTTGGGGCACTATGTCAGAGCCAGGACTTGAACCTGTGGCCTCCTGATTCCCAGGCAGGCTCTGTACCCAGTGAGCCACTGTGCTTGCTGTGTACTAAAAGCAAAAAAGATAATGATAGAAGAGACTTGTTTCCATTGTGGTTCATAAACATTCAAACCTCTAGAGATAAACAACAGCACAAGAAACAATAGACAAATCTCCTGTTATTTTATTATTTTTATTTTATTTTCGTACAAGTGTTGTTACTCAAAGGGAAAGAAAAACTGTGTTGTGGCAGATAGCAAGTAGATCAGTGACTTATCACACTGGTTACATGATCTGGAGGTTGTGGGTTCAAACCCCACTCAAATCTTTACTTGCCAATATCTGCCATTGAGCCCCATTGTACATTTCTCAAATTTGAAAGCACTATATTTCTAAAACTATGAAACATTTCAAAGATTCCTTTTCAGGCAAACATGTCCACCGTAAGATGAACCTAAATAGGTTTGAATGGGGTTTCTAGGTGTAAGTATGTAGGACTGGTAGCATGCCAAAGTTTGTGCTATTGCCATTGAGAATGCATTGGGCGTTTAAGTTAAATAACTCAGAAACTACAAAACATTTCAAAGTAAAAAGTTCCAGCATGTGTCTCCACAGTAAGCTGAAATATAAAAAGTGTGAACGGAGTTTCTAGGTGAAAGTGCTTTTTTGATGTGCCAATATCTGCCATTGAGCCCCATTGTAAAATTCTCAAATTTGAAAGCACTATATTTCTAAAACTATGAAACATGTCAAAGATTCCTTTTCAGGCAAACATGTCCACCGTAAGATGAACCTAAATAGGTTATAGGCCCATAGCCCATGGCCTTGGATGGCATACTATAGCATGCCGTTTTTCATCATTTTTGAGGATTTGAAAAAAAGACGAAAATCACCCCGAGACAATGGACTATAGCCCATGGTCTCGGAGTGATTTTCAAAATGTTTTCAAATCCTCGTTTTTCATCCTTTTTGACCATGGGCTATAGCCCATGGTCTCGGACGGCATACTATAGCTTGCCGTTTCCGTTTTTCATCATTTTTGAGGATTTGAAAAAAAGACGAAAATCACCCCGAGACAATGGACTATAGCCCATGGTCTCGGAGTGATTTTCAAAATGTTTTCAAATCCTCGTTTTTCATCCTTTTTGACCATGGACTATAGCCCATGGTCTCGGACGGCATACTATAGCTTGCCGTTTCCGTTTTTCATCATTTTTGAGGATTTGAAAAAAAGACGAAAATCATCCCGAGACAATGGACTATATATAGCCCATGGTCTCGGAGTGATTTTCAACATTTTTTCAAATCCTCGTTTTTCATCCTTTTTGACCATGGGCTATAGCCCATGGTCTCGGACGGCACACTATAGCTTGCCGTTTCCGTTTTTCATCATTTTTGAGGATTTGAAAAAAAGACGAAAATCACCCCGAGACAATGGACTATAGCCCATGGTCTCGGAGTGATTTTCAACATTTTTTCAAATCCTCGTTTTTCATCCTTTTTGACCATGGACTATAGCCCATGGTCTCGGACGGCATACTATAGCTTGCCGTTTCCGTTTTTCATCATTTTTGAGGATTTGAAAAAAAGACGAAAATCACCCCGAGACAATGGACTATAGCCCATGGTCTCGGAGTGATTTTCAACATTTTTTCAAATCCTCGTTTTTCATCCTTTTTGACCATGGGCTATAGCCCATGGTCTCGGACGGCATACTATAGCTTGCCGTTTCCGTTTTTCATCATTTTTGAGGATTTGAAAAAAAGACGAAAATCACCCCGAGACAATGGACTATAGCCCATGGTCTCGGAGTGATTTTCAAAATGTTTTCAAATCCTCGTTTTTCATCCTTTTTGACCATGGACTATAGCCCATGGTCTCGGACGGCATACTAGGCCTATAGCTTGCCGTTTCCGTTTTTCATCATTTTTGAGGATTTGAAAAAAAGACGAAAATCAACCCGAGACAATGGACTATATATAGCCCATGGTCTCGGAGTGATTTTCAACATTTTTTCAAATCCTCGTTTTTCATCCTTTTTGACCATGGGCTATAGCCCATGGTCTCGGACGGCACACTATAGCTTGCCGTTTCCGTTTTTCATCATTTTTGAGGATTTGAAAAAAAGACGAAAATCACCCCGAGACAATGGACTATAGCCCATGGTCTCGGAGTGATTTTCAACATTTTTTCAAATCCTCGTTTTTCATCCTTTTTGACCATGGGCTATAGCCCATGGTCTCGGACGGCATACTATAGCTTGCCGTTTCCGTTTTTCATCATTTTTGAGGATTTGAAAAAGAGACGAAAATCACCCCGAGACAATGGACTATAGCCCATGGTCTCGGCGTGAATAATTTTTTCATGATTTTGGGGCACTATGTCAGAGCCAGGACTTGAACCTGTGGCCTCCTGATTCCCAGGCAGGCTCTGTACCCAGTGAGCCACTGTGCTTGCTGTGTACTAAAAGCAAAAAAGATAATGATAGAAGAGACTTGTTTCCATTGTGGTTCATAAACATTCAAACCTCTAGAGATAAACAACAGCACAAGAAACAATAGACAAATCTCCTGTTATTTTATTATTTTTATTTTATTTTCGTACAAGTGTTGTTACTCAAAGGGAAAGAAAAACTGTGTTGTGGCAGATAGCAAGTAGATCAGTGACTTATCACACTGGTTACATGATCTGGAGGTTGTGGGTTCAAACCCCACTCAAATCTTTACTTGCCAATATCTGCCATTGAGCCCCATTGTACATTTCTCAAATTTGAAAGCACTATATTTCTAAAACTATGAAACATTTCAAAGATTCCTTTTCAGGCAAACATGTCCACCGTAAGATGAACCTAAATAGGTTTGAATGGGGTTTCTAGGTGTAAGTATGTAGGACTGGTAGCATGCCAAAGTTTGTGCTATTGCCATTGAGAATGCATTGGGCGTTTAAGTTAAATAACTCAGAAACTACAAAACATTTCAAAGTAAAAAGTTCCAGCATGTGTCTCCACAGTAAGCTGAAATATAAAAAGTGTGAACGGAGTTTCTAGGTGAAAGTGCTTTTTTGATGTGCCAATATCTGCCATTGAGCCCCATTGTAAAATTCTCAAATTTGAAAGCACTATATTTCTAAAACTATGAAACATGTCAAAGATTCCTTTTCAGGCAAACATGTCCACCGTAAGATGAACCTAAATAGGTTATAGGCCCATAGCCCATGGCCTTGGATGGCATACTATAGCATGCCGTTTTTCATCATTTTTGAGGATTTGAAAAAAAGACGAAAATCACCCCGAGACAATGGACTATAGCCCATGGTCTCGGAGTGATTTTCAAAATGTTTTCAAATCCTCGTTTTTCATCCTTTTTGACCATGGGCTATAGCCCATGGTCTCGGACGGCATACTATAGCTTGCCGTTTCCGTTTTTCATCATTTTTGAGGATTTGAAAAAAAGACGAAAATCACCCCGAGACAATGGACTATAGCCCATGGTCTCGGAGTGATTTTCAAAATGTTTTCAAATCCTCGTTTTTCATCCTTTTTGACCATGGACTATAGCCCATGGTCTCGGACGGCATACTATAGCTTGCCGTTTCCGTTTTTCATCATTTTTGAGGATTTGAAAAAAAGACGAAAATCATCCCGAGACAATGGACTATATATAGCCCATGGTCTCGGAGTGATTTTCAACATTTTTTCAAATCCTCGTTTTTCATCCTTTTTGACCATGGGCTATAGCCCATGGTCTCGGACGGCACACTATAGCTTGCTGTTTCCGTTTTTCATCATTTTTGAGGATTTGAAAAAAAGACGAAAATCACCCCGAGACAATGGACTATAGCCCATGGTCTCGGAGTGATTTTCAAAAAAAATTCAAATCCTCGTTTTTCATCCTTTTTGACCATGGACTATAGCCCATGGTCTCGGACGGCATACTATAGCTTGCCGTTTCCGTTTTTCATCATTTTTGAGGATTTGAAAAAAAGACGAAAATCACCCCGAGACAATGGACTATAGCCCATGGTCTCGGAGTGATTTTCAACATTTTTTCAAATCCTCGTTTTTCATCCTTTTTGACCATGGGCTATAGCCCATGGTCTCGGACGGCATACTATAGCTTGCCGTTTCCGTTTTTCATCATTTTTGAGGATTTGAAAAAGAGACGAAAATCACCCCGAGACAATGGACTATAGCCCATGGTCTCGGCGTGAATAATTTTTTCATGATTTTGGGGCACTATGTCAGAGCCAGGACTTGAACCTGTGGCCTCCTGATTCCCAGGCAGGCTCTGTACCCAGTGAGCCACTGTGCTTGCTGTGTACTAAAAGCAAAAAAGATAATGATAGAAGAGACTTGTTTCCATTGTGGTTCATAAACATTCAAACCTCTAGAGATAAACAACAGCACAATAAACAATAGACAAATCTCCTGTTATTTTATTATTTTTATTTTATTTTTGTACAAGTGTTGTTACTCAAAGGGAAAGAAAAACTGTGTTGTGGCAGATAGCAAGTAGATCAGTGACTTATCACACTGGTTACATGATCTGGAAGTTGTGGGTTCAAACCCCACTCAAATCTTTACTTGCCAATATCTGCCATTGAGCCCCATTGTACATTTCTCAAATTTGAAAGCACTATATTTCTAAAACTATGAAACATTTCAAAGATTCCTTTTCAGGCAAACATGTCCACCGTAAGATGAACCTAAATAGGTTTGAATGGGGTTTCTAGGTGTAAGTATGTAGGACTGGTAGCATGCCAAAGTTTGTGCTATTGCCATTGAGAATGCATTGGGCGTTTAAGTTAAATAACTCAGAAACTACAAAACATTTCAAAGTAAAAAGTTCCAGCATGTGTCTCCACAGTAAGCTGAAATATAAAAAGTGTGAACGGAGTTTCTAGGTGAAAGTGCTTTTTTGATGTGCCAATATCTGCCATTGAGCCCCATTGTAAAATTCTCAAATTTGAAAGCACTATATTTCTAAAACTATGAAACATGTCAAAGATTCCTTTTCAGGCAAACATGTCCACCGTAAGATGAACCTAAATAGGTTATAGGCCCATAGCCCATGGCCTTGGATGGCATACTATAGCATGCCGTTTTTCATCATTTTTGAGGATTTGAAAAAAAGACGAAAATCACCCCGAGACAATGGACTATAGCCCATGGTCTCGGAGTGATTTTCAAAATGTTTTCAAATCCTCGTTTTTCATCCTTTTTGACCATGGGCTATAGCCCATGGTCTCGGACGGCATACTATAGCTTGCCGTTTCCGTTTTTCATCATTTTTGAGGATTTGAAAAAAAGACGAAAATCACCCCGAGACAATGGACTATAGCCCATGGTCTCGGAGTGATTTTCAAAATGTTTTCAAATCCTCGTTTTTCATCCTTTTTGACCATGGACTATAGCCCATGGTCTCGGACGGCATACTATAGCTTGCCGTTTCCGTTTTTCATCATTTTTGAGGATTTGAAAAAAAGACGAAAATCATCCCGAGACAATGGACTATATATAGCCCATGGTCTCGGAGTGATTTTCAACATTTTTTCAAATCCTCGTTTTTCATCCTTTTTGACCATGGGCTATAGCCCATGGTCTCGGACGGCACACTATAGCTTGCTGTTTCCGTTTTTCATCATTTTTGAGGATTTGAAAAAAAGACGAAAATCACCCCGAGACAATGGACTATAGCCCATGGTCTCGGAGTGATTTTCAAAAAAAATTCAAATCCTCGTTTTTCATCCTTTTTGACCATGGACTATAGCCCATGGTCTCGGACGGCATACTATAGCTTGCCGTTTCCGTTTTTCATCATTTTTGAGGATTTGAAAAAAAGACGAAAATCACCCCGAGACAATGGACTATAGCCCATGGTCTCGGAGTGATTTTCAACATTTTTTCAAATCCTCGTTTTTCATCCTTTTTGACCATGGGCTATAGCCCATGGTCTCGGACGGCATACTATAGCTTGCCGTTTCCGTTTTTCATCATTTTTGAGGATTTGAAAAAGAGACGAAAATCACCCCGAGACAATGGACTATAGCCCATGGTCTCGGCGTGAATAATTTTTTCATGATTTTGGGGCACTATGTCAGAGCCAGGACTTGAACCTGTGGCCTCCTGATTCCCAGGCAGGCTCTGTACCCAGTGAGCCACTGTGCTTGCTGTGTACTAAAAGCAAAAAAGATAATGATAGAAGAGACTTGTTTCCATTGTGGTTCATAAACATTCAAACCTCTAGAGATAAACAACAGCACAAGAAACAATAGACAAATCTCCTGTTATTTTATTATTTTTATTTTATTTTTGTACAAGTGTTGTTACTCAAAGGGAAAGAAAAACTGTGTTGTGGCAGATAGCAAGTAGATCAGTGACTTATCACACTGGTTACATGATCTGGAAGTTGTGGGTTCAAACCCCACTCAAATCTTTACTTGCCAAT
Organism: Electrona antarctica; assembly: GCF_951216825.1. Classification (NCBI taxonomy): domain Eukaryota; kingdom Metazoa; phylum Chordata; class Actinopteri; order Myctophiformes; family Myctophidae; genus Electrona; species Electrona antarctica. Next base: position 37,189,764 of record NC_136800.1, read on the forward strand.
ATCTGCCATTGAGCCCCATTGTACATTTCTCAAATTTGAAAGCACTATATTTCTAAAACTATGAAACATTTCAAAGATTCCTTTTCAGGCAAACATGTCCACCGTAAGATGAACCTAAATAGGTTTGAATGGGGTTTCTAGGTGTAAGTATGTAGGACTGGTAGCATGCCAAAGTTTGTGCTATTGCCATTGAGAATGCATTGGGCGTTTAAGTTAAATAACTCAGAAACTACAAAACATTTCAAAGTAAAAAGTTCCAGCATGTGTCTCCACAGTAAGCTGAAATATAAAAAGTGTGAACGGAGTTTCTAGGTGAAAGTGCTTTTTTGATGTGCCAATATCTGCCATTGAGCCCCATTGTAAAATTCTCAAATTTGAAAGCACTATATTTCTAAAACTATGAAACATGTCAAAGATTCCTTTTCAGGCAAACATGTCCACCGTAAGATGAACCTAAATAGGTTATAGGCCCATAGCCCATGGCCTTGGATGGCATACTATAGCATGCCGTTTTTCATCATTTTTGAGGATTTGAAAAAAAGACGAAAATCACCCCGAGACAATGGACTATAGCCCATGGTCTCGGAGTGATTTTCAACATTTTTTCAAATCCTCCTTTTTCATCCTTTTTGACCATGGGCTATAGCCCATGGTTCTCGGACGGCATACTATAGCTTGCCGTTTCCGTTTTTCATCATTTTTGAGGATTTGAAAAAAAGACGAAAATCACCCCGAGACAATGGACTATAGCCCATGGTCTCGGAGTGATTTTCAAAAAAAAATCAAATCCTCGTTTTTCATTCTTTTTGACCATGGGCTATAGCCCATGGTCTCGGACGGCATACTATAGCTTGCCGTTTCCGTTTTTCATAATTTTTGAGGATTTGAAAAAAAGACGAAAATCACCCCGAGACAATGGACTATAGCCCATGGTCTCGGAGTGATTTTCAAAATGTTTTCAAATCCTCGTTTTTCATCCTTTTTGACCATGGACTATAGCCCATGGTCTCGGACGGCATACTAGGCCTATAGCTTGCCGTTTCCGTTTTTCATCATTTTTGAGGATTTGAAAAAAAGACGAAAATCAACCCGAGACAATGGACTATATATAGCCCATGGTCTCGGAGTGATTTTCAACATTTTTTCAAATCCTCGTTTTTCATCCTTTTTGACCATGGGCTATAGCCCATGGTCTCGGACGGCACACTATAGCTTGCCGTTTCCGTTTTTCATCATTTTTGAGGATTTGAAAAAAAGACGAAAATCACCCCGAGACAATGGACTATAGCCCATGGTCTCGGAGTGATTTTCAACATTTTTTCAAATCCTCGTTTTTCATCCTTTTTGACCATGGGCTATAGCCCATGGTCTCGGACGGCATACTATAGCTTGCCGTTTCCGTTTTTCATCATTTTTGAGGATTTGAAAAAGAGACGAAAATCACCCCGAGACAATGGACTATAGCCCATGGTCTCGGTGTGTATAATTTGTTCATGATTTTGGGGCACTATGTCAGAGCCAGGACTTCAACCTGTGGCCTCCTGATTCCCAGGCAGGCTCTGTACCCAGTGAGCCACTGTGCTTGCTGTGTACTAAAAGCAAAAAAGATAATGATAGAAGAGACTTGTTTCCATTGTGGTTCATAAACATTCAAACCTCTAGAGATAAACAACAGCACAAGAAACAATAGACAAATCTCCTGTTATTTTATTATTTTTATTTTATTTTCGTACAAGTGTTGTTACTCAAAGGGAAAGAAAAACTGTGTTGTGGCAGATAGCAAGTAGATCAGTGACTTATCACACTGGTTACATGATCTGGAGGTTGTGGGTTCAAACCCCACTCAAATCTTTACTTGCCAATATCTGCCATTGAGCCCCATTGTACATTTCTCAAATTTGAAAGCACTATATTTCTAAAACTATGAAACATTTCAAAGATTCCTTTTCAGGCAAACATGTCCACCGTAAGATGAACCTAAATAGGTTTGAATGGGGTTTCTAGGTGTAAGTATGTAGGACTGGTAGCATGCCAAAGTTTGTGCTATTGCCATTGAGAATGCATTGGGCGTTTAAGTTAAATAACTCAGAAACTACAAAACATTTCAAAGTAAAAAGTTCCAGCATGTGTCTCCACAGTAAGCTGAAATATAAAAAGTGTGAACGGAGTTTCTAGGTGAAAGTGCTTTTTTGATGTGCCAATATCTGCCATTGAGCCCCATTGTAAAATTCTCAAATTTGAAAGCACTATATTTCTAAAACTATGAAACATGTCAAAGATTCCTTTTCAGGCAAACATGTCCACCGTAAGATGAACCTAAATAGGTTATAGGCCCATAGCCCATGGCCTTGGATGGCATACTATAGCATGCCGTTTTTCATCATTTTTGAGGATTTGAAAAAAAGACGAAAATCACCCCGAGACAATGGACTATAGCCCATGGTCTCGGAGTGATTTTCAAAATGTTTTCAAATCCTCGTTTTTCATCCTTTTTGACCATGGGCTATAGCCCATGGTCTCGGACGGCATACTATAGCTTGCCGTTTCCGTTTTTCATCATTTTTGAGGATTTGAAAAAAAGACGAAATTCACCCCGAGACAATGGACTATAGCCCATGGTCTCGGAGTGATTTTCAAAATGTTTTCAAATCCTCGTTTTTCATCCTTTTTGACCATGGACTATAGCCCATGGTCTCGGACGGCATACTATAGCTTGCCGTTTCCGTTTTTCATCATTTTTGAGGATTTGAAAAAAAGACGAAAATCACCCCGAGACAATGGACTATAGCCCATGGTCTGGGCGTGAATCATTTTTTCATGATTTTGGGGCACTATGTCAGAGCCAGGACTTGAACCTGTGGCCTCCTGATTCCCAGGCAGGCTCTGTACCCAGTGAGACACTGTGCTTGCTGTGTACTAAAAGCAAAAAAGATAATGATAGAAGAGACTTGTTTCCATTGTGGTTCATAAACATTCAAACCTCTAGAGATAAACAACAGCACAAGAAACAATAGACAAATCTCCTGTTATTTTATTATTTTTATTTTATTTTTGTACAAGTGTTGTTACTCAAAGGGAAAGAAAAACTGTGTTGTGGCAGATAGCAAGTAGATCAGTGACTTATCACACTGGTTACATGATCTGGAGGTTGTGGGTTCAAACCCCACTCAAATCTTTACTTGCCAATATCTGCCATTGAGCCCCATTGTACATTTCTCAAATTTGAAAGCACTATATTTCTAAAACTATGAAACATTTCAAAGATTCCTTTTCAGGCAAACATGTCCACCGTAAGATGAACCTAAATAGGTTTGAATGGGGTTTCTAGGTGTAAGTATGTAGGACTGGTAGCATGCCAAAGTTTGTGCTATTGCCATTGAGAATGCATTGGGCGTTTAAGTTAAATAACTCAGAAACTACAAAACATTTCAAAGTAAAAAGTTCCAGCATGTGTCTCCACAGTAAGCTGAATTATAAAAAGTGTGAACGGAGTTTCTAGGTGAAAGTGCCTTTTTGACGTGCCAATATCTGCCATTGAGCCCCATTGTAAAATTCTCAAATTTGAAAGCACTATATTTCTAAAACTATGAAACATGTCAAAGATTCCTTTTCAGGCAAACATGTCCACCGTAAGATGAACCTAAATAGGTTATAGGCCCATAGCCCATGGCCTTGGATGGCATACTATAGCATGCCGTTTTTCATCATTTTTGAGGATTTGAAAAAAAGACGAAAATCACCCCGAGACAATGGACTATAGCCCATGGTCTCGGAGTGATTTTCAAATTGTTTTCAAATCCTCGTTTTTCATCCTTTTTGACCATGGACTATAGCCCATGGTCTCGGACGGCATACTATAGCTTGCCGTTTCCGTTTTTCATCATTTTTGAGGATTTGAAAAAAAGACGAAAATCACCCCGAGACAATGGACTATAGCCCATGGTCTCGGAGTGATTTTCAAAAAAAAAAAAAAATCCCCGTTTTTCATCCTTTTTGACCATGGGCTATAGCCCATGGTTCTCGGACGGCATACTATAGCTTGCCGTTTCCGTTTTTCATCATTTTTGAGGATTTGAAAAAAAGACGAAAATCACCCCGAGACAATGGACTATAGCCCATGGTCTCGGAGTGATTTTCAACATTTTTTCAAATCCTCGTTTTTCATCCTTTTTGACCATGGGCTATAGCCCATGGTCTCGGACGGCATACTATAGCTTGCCGTTTCCGTTTTTCATCATTTTTGAGGATTTGAAAAATAGACGAAAATCACCCCGAGACAATGGACTATAGCCCATGGTCTCGGCGTGAATCATTTTTTCATGATTTGGGGGCACTATGTCAGAGCCAGGACTTGAACCTGTGGCCTCCTGATTCCCAGGCAGGCTCTGTACCCAGTGAGCCACTGTGCTTGCTGTGTACCAAAAGCAAAAAAGATAATGATAGAAGACACTTGTTTCCATTGTGGTTCATAAACATTCAAACCTCTAGAGATAAACAACAGCACAAGAAACAATAGACAAATCTCCTGTTATTTTATTATTTTTATTTTATTTTTGTACAAGTGTTGTTACTCAAAGGGAAAGAAAAACTGTGTTGTGGCAGATAGCAAGTAGATCAGTGACTTATCACACTGGTTACATGATCTGGAGGTTGTGGGTTCAAACCCCACTCAAATCTTTACTTGCCAATATCTGCCATTGAGCCCCATTGTACATTTCTCAAATTTGAAAGCACTATATTTCTAAAACTATGAAACATTTCAAAGATTCCTTTTCAGGCAAACATGTCCACCGTAAGATGAACCTAAATAGGTTTGAATGGGGTTTCTAGGTGTAAGTATGTAGGACTGGTAGCATGCCAAAGTTTGTGCTATTGCCATTGAGAATGCATTGGGCGTTTAAGTTAAATAACTCAGAAACTACAAAACATTTCAAAGTAAAAAGTTCCAGCATGTGTCTCCACAGTAAGCTGAATTATAAAAAGTGTGAACGGAGTTTCTAGGTGAAAGTGCTTTTTTGACATGCCAATATCTGCCATTGAGCCCCATTGTAAAATTCTCAAATTTGAAAGCACTATATTTCTAAAACTATGAAACATGTCAAAGATTCCTTTTCAGGCAAACATGTCCACCGTAAGATGAACCTAAATAGGTTATAGGCCCATAGCCCATGGCCTTGAATGGCATACTATAGCATGCCGTTTTTCATCATTTTTGAGGATTTGAAAAAAAGACGAAAATCACCCCGAGACCATGGGCTATAGCCCATGGTCTCGGACGGCATACTATAGCTTGCCGTTTCCGTTTTTCATCATTTTTGAGGATTTGAAAAAAACACCAAAATCACCCCGAGACAATGGACTATAGCCCATGGTCTCGGAGTGATTTTCAACATTTTTTCAAATCCTCGTTTTTCATCCTTTTTGACCATTGGCTATAGCCCATGGTCTCGGACGGCATACTATAGCTTGCCGTTTCCGTTTTTCATCATTTTTGAGGATTTGAAAAAAAGACGAAAATCACCCCGAGACAATGGACTATAGCCCATGGTCTCGGCGTGAATCAATTTTTCATGATTTTGGGGCACTATGTCAGAGACAGGACTTGAACCTGTGGCCTCCTGATTCCCAGGCAGGCTCTGTACCCAGTGAGCCACTGTGCTTGCTGTGTACTAAAAGCAAAAAAGATAATGATAGAAGAGACTTGTTTCCATTGTGGTTCATAAACATTCAAACCTCTAGAGATAAACAACAGCACAAGAAACAATAGACAAATCTCCTGTTATTTTATTATTTTTATTTTATTTTTGTACAAGTGTTGTTACTCAAAGGGAAAGAAAAACTGTGTTGTGGCAGATAGCAAGTAGATCAGTGACTTATCACACTGGTTACATGATCTGGAGGTTGTGGGTTCAAACCCCACTCAAATCTTTACTTGCCAATATCTGCCATTGAGCCCCATTGTACATTTCTCAAATTTGAAAGCGCTATATTTCTAAAACTATGAAACATTTCAAAGATTCCTTTTCAGGCAAACATGTCCACCGTAAGATGAACCTTAATAGGTTTGAATGGGGTTTCTAGGTGTAAGTATGTAGGACTGGTAGCATGCCAAAGTTTGTGCTATTGCCATTGAGAATGCATTGGGCGTTTAAGTTAAATAACTCAGAAACTACAAAACATTTCAAAGTAAAAAGTTCCAGCATGTGTCTCCACAGTAAGCTGAATTATAAAAAGTGTGAACGGAGTTTCTAGGTGAAAGTGCTTTTTTGACGTGCCAATATCTGCCATTGAGCCCCATTGTAGAATTCTCAAATTTGAAAGCACTATATTTCTAAAACTATGAAACATGTCAAAGATTCCTTTTCAGGCAAACATGTCCACCGTAAGATGAACCTAAATAGGTTTTAGGCCCATAGCCCATGGCCTTGGATGGCATACTATAGCATGCCGTTTTTCATCATTTTTGAGGATTTGAAAAAAAGACGAAAATCACCCCGAGACCATGGGCTATAGCCCATGGTCTCGGACGGCATAGTATAGCTTGCCGTTTCCGTTTTTCATCATTTTTGAGGATTTGAAAAAAACACCAAAATCACCCCGAGACAATGGACTATAGCCCATGGTCTCGGAGTGATTTTCAACATTTTTTCAAATCCTCGTTTTTCATCCTTTTTGACCATGGGCTATAGCCCATGGTCTCGGACGGCATACTATAGCTTGCCGTTTCCGTTTTTCATCATTTTTGAGGATTTGAAAAAAAGACGAAAATCACCCCGAGACAATGGACTATAGCCCATGGTCTCGGAGTGATTTTCAAAATGTTGTCAAATCCTCGTTTTTCATCCTTTTTGACCATGGGCTATAGCCCATGGTCTCGGACGGCATACTATAGCTTGCCGTTTCCGTTTTTCATCATTTTTGAGGATTTGAAAAAAAGACGAAAATCACCCCGAGACAATGGACTATAGCCCATGGTCTCGGAGTGATTTTCAAAAAAAAATCAAATCCTCGTTTTTCATCCTTTTTGACCATGGGCTATAGCCCATGGTTCTCGGACGGCATACTATAGCTTGCCGTTTCCGTTTTTCATCATTTTTGAGGATTTGAAAAAAAGACGAAAATCACCCCGAGACAATGGACTATAGCCCATGGTCTCGGAGTGATTTTCAAAAAAAATTCAAATCCTCGTTTTTCATCCTTTTTGGACGGCATACTATATGCCGTCTCGGACGGCATACTATAGCTTGCCGTTTCCGTTTTTCATCATTTTTGAGGATTTGAAAAAAAGACCAAAATCACCCCGAGACAATGGACTATAGCCCATGGTCTCGGAGTGATTTTCAACATTTTTTCAAATCCTCGTTTTTCATCCTTTTTGACCATGGGCTATAGCCCATGGTTCTCGGACGGCATACTATAGCTTGCCGTTTCCGTTTTTCATCATTTTTGAGGATTTGAAAAAAAGACGAAAATCACCCCGAGACAATGGACTATAGCCCATGGTCTCGGAGTGATTTTCAAAAAAAATTCAAATCCTCGTTTTTCATCCTTTTTGACCATGGGCTATAGCCCATGGTCTCGGACGGCATACTATAGCTTGCCGTTTCCGTTTTTCATCATTTTTGAGGATTTGAAAAAGAGACGAAAATCACCCCGAGACAATGGACTATAGCCCATGGTCTCGGCGTGAATCATTTTTTCATGATTTGGGGGCACTATGTCAGAGCCAGGACTTGAACCTGTGGCCTCCTGATTCCCAGGCAGGCTCTGTACCCAGTGAGCCACTGTGCTTGCTGTGTACTAAAAGCAAAAAAGATAATGATAGAAGAGACTTGTTTCCATTGTGGTTCATAAACATTCAAACCTCTAGAGATAAACAACAGCACAAGAAACAATAGACAAATCTCCTGTTATTTTATTATTTTTATTTTATTTTTGTACAAGTGTTGTTACTCAAAGGGAAAGAAAAACTGTGTTGTGGCAGATAGCAAGTAGATCAGTGACTTATCACACTGGTTACATGATCTGGAGGTTGTGGGTTCAAACCCCACTCAAATCTTTACTTGCCAATATCTGCCATTGAGCCCCATTGTACATTTCTCAAATTTGAAAGCACTATATTTCTAAAACTATGAAACATTTCAAAGATTCCTTTTCAGGCAAACATGTCCACCGTAAGATGAACCTAAATAGGTTTGAATGGGGTTTCTAGGTGTAAGTATGTAGGACTGGTAGCATGCCAAAGTTTGTGCTATTGCCATTGAGAATGCATTGGGCGTTTAAGTTAAATAACTCAGAAACTACAAAACATTTCAAAGTAAACAGTTCCAGCATGTGTCTCCACAGTAAGCTGAATTATAAAAAGTGTGAACGGAGTTTCTAGGTGAAAGTGCTTTTTTGACGTGCCAATATCTGCCATTGAGCCCCATTGTAAAATTCTCAAATTTGAAAGCACTATATTTCTAAAACTATGAAACATGTCAAAGATTCCTTTTCAGGCAAACATGTCCACCGTAAGATGAACCTAAATAGGTTATAGGCCCATAGCCCATGGCCTTGGATGGCATACTATAGCATGCCGTTTTTCATCATTTTTGAGGATTTGAAAAAAAGACGAAAATCACCCCGAGACAATGGACTATAGCCCATGGTCTCGGAGTGATTTTCAAAATGTTTTCAAATCCTCGTTTTTCATCCTTTTTGACCATGGGCTATAGCCCATGGTCTCGGACGGCATACTATAGCTTGCCGTTTCCGTTTTTCATCATTTTTGAGGATTTGAAAAAAAGACGAAATTCACCCCGAGACAATGGACTATAGCCCATGGTCTCGGAGTGATTTTCAAAAAAAATTCAAATCCTCGTTTTTCATCCTTTTTGACCATGGACTATAGCCCATGGTCTCGGACGGCATACTATAGCTTGCCGTTTCCGTTTTTCATCATTTTTGAGGATTTGAAAAAAAGACGAAAATCACCCCGAGACAATGGACTATAGCCCATGGTCTCGGAGTGATTTTCAACATTTTTTCAAATCCTCGTTTTTCATCCTTTTTGACCATGGGCTATAGCCCATGCTCTCGGACGGCATACTATAGCTTGCCGTTTCCGTTTTTCATCATTTTTGAGGATTTGAAAAAAAGACGAAAATCACCCCGAGACAATGGACTATAGCCCATGGTCTCGGAGTGATTTTCAACATTTTTTCAAATCCTCCTTTTTCATCCTTTTTGACCATGGGCTATAGCCCATGGTTCTCGGACGGCATACTATAGCTTGCCGTTTCCGTTTTTCATCATTTTTGAGGATTTGAAAAAAAGACGAAAATCACCCCGAGACAATGGACTATAGCCCATGGTCTCGGAGTGATTTTCAAAAAAAAATCAAATCCTCGTTTTTCATCCTTTTTGACCATGGGCTATAGCCCATGGTCTCGGACGGCATACTATAGCTTGCCGTTTCCGTTTTTCATCATTTTTGAGGATTTGAAAAAAAGACGAAAATCACCCCGAGACAATGGACTATAGCCCATGGTCTCGGAGTGATTTTCAAAATGTTTTCAAATCCTCGTTTTTCATCCTTTTTGACCATGGACTATAGCCCATGGTCTCGGACGGCATACTATAGCTTGCCGTTTCCGTTTTTCATCATTTTTGAGGATTTGAAAAAAAGACGAAAATCAACCCGAGACAATGGACTATATATAGCCCATGGTCTCGGAGTGATTTTCAACATTTTTTCAAATCCTCGTTTTTCATCCTTTTTGACCATGGGCTATAGCCCATGGTCTCGGACGGCACACTATAGCTTGCCGTTTCCGTTTTTCATCATTTTTGAGGATTTGATAAAAAGACGAAAATCACCCCGAGACAATGGACTATAGCCCATGGTCTCGGAGTGATTTTCAACATTTTTTCAAATCCTCGTTTTTCATCCTTTTTGACCATGGGCTATAGCCCATGGTCTCGGACGGCATACTATAGCTTGCCGTTTCCGTTTTTCATCATTTTTGAGGATTTGAAAAAGAGACGAAAATCACCCCGAGACAATGGACTACAGCCCATGGTCTCGGCGTGAATAATTTTTTCATGATTTTGGGGCACTATGTCAGAGCCAGGACTTGAACCTGTGGCCTCCTGATTCCCAGGCAGGCTCTGTACCCAGTGAGCCACTGTGCTTGCTGTGTACTAAAAGCAAAAAAGATAATGATAGAAGAGACTTGTTTCCATTGTGGTTCATAAACATTCAAACCTCTAGAGATAAACAACAGCACAATAAACAATAGACAAATCTCCTGTTATTTTATTATTTTTATTTTATTTTCGTACAAGTGTTGTTACTCAAAGGGAAAGAAAAACTGTGTTGTGGCAGATAGCAAGTAGATCAGTGACTTATCACACTGGTTACATGATCTGGAGGTTGTGGGTTCAAACCCCACTCAAATCTTTACTTGCCAATATCTGCCATTGAGCCCCATTGTACATTTCTCAAATTTGAAAGCACTATATTTCTAAAACTATGAAACATTTCAAAGATTCCTTTTCAGGCAAACATGTCCACCGTAAGATGAACCTAAATAGGTTTGAATGGGGTTTCTAGGTGTAAGTATGTAGGACTGGTAGCATGCCAAAGTTTGTGCTATTGCCATTGAGAATGCATTGGGCGTTTAAGTTAAATAACTCAGAAACTACAAAACATTTCAAAGTAAACAGTTCCAGCATGTGTCTCCACAGTAAGCTGAATTATAAAAAGTGTGAACGGAGTTTCTAGGTGAAAGTGCTTTTTTGACGTGCCAATATCTGCCATTGAGCCCCATTGTAAAATTCTCAAATTTGAAAGCACTATATTTCTAAAAATATGAAACATGTCAAAGATTCCTTTTCAGGCAAACATGTCCACCGTAAGATGAACCTAAATAGGTTATAGGCCCATAGCCCATGGCCTTGGATGGCATACTATAGCATGCCGTTTTTCATCATTTTTGAGGATTTGAAAAAAAGACGAAAATCACCCCGAGACAATGGACTATAGCCCATGGTCTCGGAGTGATTTTCAAAATGTTTTCAAATCCTCGTTTTTCATCCTTTTTGACCATGGGCTATAGCCCATGGTCTCGGACGGCATACTATAGCTTGCCGTTTCCGTTTTTCATCATTTTTGAGGATTTGAAAAAAAGACGAAAATCACCCCGAGACAATGGACTATAGCCCATGGTCTCGGAGTGATTTTCAAAAAAAAATCAAATCCTCGTTTTTCATCCTTTTTGACCATGGGCTATAGCCCATGGTCTCGGACGGCATACTATAGCTTGCCGTTTCCGTTTTTCATCATTTTTGAGGATTTGAAAAAAAGACGAAAATCACCCCGAGACAATGGACTATAGCCCATGGTCTCGGAGTGATTTTCAAAATGTTTTCAAATCCTCGTTTTTCATCCTTTTTGACCATGGACTATAGCCCATGGTCTCGGACGGCATACTATAGCTTGCCGTTTCCGTTTTTCATCATTTTTGAGGATTTGAAAAAAAGACGAAAATCACCCCGAGACAATGGACTATAGCCCATGGTCTCGGAGTGATTTTCAACATTTTTTCAAATCCTCGTTTTTCATCCTTTTTGACCATGGGCTATAGCCCATGGTCTCGGACGGCATACTATAGCTTGCCGTTTCCGTTTTTCATCATTTTTGAGGATTTGAAAAAGAGACGAAAATCACCCCGAGACAATGGACTATAGCCCATGGTCTCGGCGTGAATAATTTTTTCATGATTTTGGGGCACTATGTCAGAGCCAGGACTTGAACCTGTGGCCTCCTGATTCCCAGGCAGGCTCTGTACCCAGTGAGCCACTGTGCTTGCTGTGTACTAAAAGCAAAAAAGATAATGATAGAAGAGACTTGTTTCCATTGTGGTTCATAAACATTCAAACCTCTAGAGATAAACAACAGCACAATAAACAATAGACAAATCTCCTGTTATTTTATTATTTTTATTTTATTTTCGTACAAGTGTTGTTACTCAAAGGGAAAGAAAAACTGTGTTGTGGCAGATAGCAAGTAGATCAGTGACTTATCACACTGGTTACATGATCTGGAGGTTGTGGGTTCAAACCCCACTCAAATCTTTACTTGCCAATATCTGCCATTGAGCCCCATTGTACATTTCTCAAATTTGAAAGCACTATATTTCTAAAACTATGAAACATTTCAAAGATTCCTGTTCAGGCAAACATGTCCACCGTAAGATGAACCTAAATAGGTTTGAATGGGTTTTCTAGGTGTAAGTATGTAGGACTGGTAGCATGCCAAAGTTTGTGCTATTGCCATTGAGAATGCATTGGGCGTTTAAGTTAAATAACTCAGAAACTACAAAACATTTCAAAGTAAAAAGTTCCAGCATGTGTCTCCACAGTAAGCTGAAATATAAAAAGTGTGAACGGAGTTTCTAGGCGAAAGTGCTTTTTTGATGTGCCAATATCTGCCATTGAGCCCCATTGTAAAATTCTCAAATTTGAAAGCACTATATTTCTAAAACTATGAAACATGTCAAAGATTCCTTTTCAGGCAAACATGTCCACCGTAAGATGAACCTAAATAGGTTATAGGCCCATAGCCCATGGCCTTGGATGGCATACTATAGCATGCCGTTTTTCATCATTTTTGAGGATTTGAAAAAAAGACGAAAATCACCCCGAGACAATGGACTATAGCCCATGGTCTCGGAGTGATTTTCAAAATGTTTTCAAATCCTCGTTTTTCATCCTTTTTGACCATGGGCTATAGCCCATGGTCTCGGACGGCATAGGCTACTATAGCTTGCCGTTTCCGTTTTTCATCATTTTTGAGGATTTGAAAAAAAGACGAAAATCACCCCGAGACAATGGACTATAGCCCATGGTCTCGGAGTGATTTTCAATTTTTTTTCAAATCCTCGTTTTTCATCCTTTTTGACCATGGGCTATAGCCCATGGTTCTCGGATGGCATACTATAGCTTGCCGTTTCCGTTTTTCATCATTTTTGAGGATTTGAAAAAAATACGAAAATCACCCCGAGACAATGGACTATAGCCCATGGTCTCGGAGTGATTTTCAACATTTTTTCAAATCCTCGTTTTTCAGCCTTTTTGACCATGGGCTATAGCCCATGGTCTCGGACGGCACACTATAGCTTGCCGTTTCCGTTTTTCATCATTTTTGAGGATTTGAAAAAAAGACGAAAATCACCCGAGACAATGGACTATAGCCCATGGTCTCGGAGTGATTTTCAACATTTTTTCAAATCCTCGTTTTTCATCCTTTTTGACCATGGGCTATAGCCCATGGTCTCGGACGGCATACTATAGCTTGCCGTTTCCGTTTTTCATCATTTTTGAGGATTTGAAAAAGAGACGAAAATCACCCGAGACAATGGACTATAGCCCATGGTCTCGGCGTGAATAATTTTTTCATGATTTTGGGGCACTATGTCAGAGCCAGGACTTGAACCTGTGGCCTCCTGATTCCCAGGCAGGCTCTGTACCCAGTGAGCCACAGTGCTTGCTGTGTACTAAAAGCAAAAAAGATAATGATAGAAGAGACTTGTTTCCATTGTGGTTACAAAACATTCAAACCTCTAGAGATAAACAACAGCACAAGAAACAATAGACAAATCTCCTGTTATTTTATTATTTTTATTTTATTTTCGTACAAGTGTTGTTACTCAAAGGGAAAGAAAAACTGTGTTGTGGCAGATAGCAAGTAGATCAGTGACTTATCACACTGGTTACATGATCTGGAGGTTGTGGGTTCAAACCCCACTCAAATCTTTACTTGCCAATATCTGCCATTGAGCCCCATTGTACATTTCTCAAATTTGAAAGCACTATATTTCTAAAACTATGAAACATTTCAAAGATTCCTTTTCAGGCAAACATGTCCACCGTAAGATGAACCTAAATAGGTTTGAATGGGGTTTCTAGGTGTAAGTATGTAGGACTGGTAGCATGCCAAAGTTTGTGCTATTGCCATTGAGAATGCATTGGGCGTTTAAGTTAAATAACTCAGAAACTACAAAACATTTCAAAGTAAAAAGTTCCAGCATGTGTCTCCACAGTAAGCTGAAATATAAAAAGTGTGAACGGAGTTTCTAGGTGAAAGTGCTTTTTTGATGTGCCAATATCTGCCATTGAGCCCCATTGTAAAATTCTCAAATTTGAAAGCACTATATTTCTAAAACTATGAAACATGTCAAAGATTCCTTTTCAGGCAAACATGTCCACCGTAAGATGAACCTAAATAGGTTATAGGCCCATAGCCCATGGCCTTGGATGGCATACTATAGCATGCCGTTTTTCATCATTTTTGAGGATTTGAAAAAAAGACGAAAATCACCCCGAGACAATGGACTATAGCCCATGGTCTCGGAGTGATTTTCAAAATGTTTTCAAATCCTCGTTTTTCATCCTTTTTGACCATGGGCTATAGCCCATGGTCTCGGACGGCATACTATAGCTTGCCGTTTCCGTTTTTCATCATTTTTGAGGATTTGAAAAAAAGACGAAAATCACCCCGAGACAATGGACTATAGTCCATGGTCTCGGAGTGATTTTCAAAAAAAAATCAAATCCTCGTTTTTCATCCTTTTTGACCATGGGCTATAGCCCATGGTTCTCGGATGGCATACTATAGCTTGCCGTTTCCGTTTTTCATCATTTTTGAGGATTTGAAAAAAAGACCAAAATCACCCCGAGACAATGGACTATAGCCCATGGTCTCGGAGTGATTTTCAACATTTTTTCAAATCCTCGTTTTTCATCCTTTTTGACCATGGGCTATAGCCCATGGTTCTCGGACGGCATACTATAGCTTGCCGTTTCCGTTTTTCATCATTTTTGAGGATTTGAAAAAAAGACGAAAATCACCCCGAGACAATGGACTATAGCCCATGGTCTCGGAGTGATTTTCAAAAAAAAGTTCAAATCCTCGTTTTTCATCCTTTTTGGACGGCATACTATATGCCGTCTCGGACGGCATACTATAGCTTGCCGTTTCCGTTTTTCATCATTTTTGAGGATTTGAAAAAAAGACGAAAATCACCCCGAGACAATGGACTATAGCCCATGGTCTCGGAGTGATTTTCAACATTTTTTCAAATACTCGTTTTTCATCCTTTTTGACCATGGGCTATAGCCCATGGTTCTCGGACGGCATACTATAGCTTGCCGTTTCCGTTTTTCATCATTTTTGAGGATTTGAAAAAAAGACGAAAATCACCCCGAGACAATGGACTATAGCCCATGGTCTCGGAGTGATTTTCAACATTTTTTCAAATCCTTGTTTTTCATCCTTTTTGACCATGGGCTATAGCCCATGGTCTCGGACGGCATACTATAGCTTGCCGTTTCCGTTTTTCATCATTTTTGAGGATTTGAAAAAGAGACGAAAATCACCCGAGACAATGGACTATAGCCCATGGTCTCGGCGTGAATCATTTTTTCATGATTTTGGGGCACTATGTCAGAGCCAGGACTTGAACCTGTGGCCTCCTGATTCCCAGGCAGGCTCTGTACCCAGTGAGCCACTGTGCTTGCTGTGTACTAAAAGCAAAAAAGATAATGATAGAAGAGACTTGTTTCCATTGTGGTTCATAAACATTCAAACCTCTAGAGATAAACAACAGCACAAGAAACAATAGACAAATCTCCTGTTATTTTATTATTTTTATTTTATTTTTGTACAAGTGTTGTTAATCAAAGGGAAAGAAAAACTTTGTTGTGGCAGATAGCAAGTAGATCAGTGACTTATCACACTGGTTACATGATCTGGAGGTTGTGGGTTCAAACCCCACTCAAATCTTTACTTGCCAATATCTGCCATTGAGCCCCATTGTACATTTCTCAAATTTGAAAGCACTATATTTCTAAAACTATGAAACATTTCAAAGATTCCTTTTCAGGCAAACATGTCCACCGTAAGATGAACCTTAATAGGTTTGAATGGGGTTTCTAGGTGTAAGTATGTAGGACTGGTAGCATGCCAAAGTTTGTGCTATTGCCATTGAGAATGCATTGGGCGTTTAAGTTAAATAACTCAGAAACTACAAAACATTTCAAAGTAAAAAGTTCCAGCATGTGTCTCCACAGTAAGCTGAATTATAAAAAGTGTGAACGGAGTTTCTAGGTAAAAGTGCTTTTTTGACGTGCCAATATCTGCCATTGAGCCCCATTGTAGAATTCTCAAATTTGAAAGCACTATATTTCTAAAACTATGAAACATGTCAAAGATTCCTTTTCAGGCAAACATGTCCACCGTAAGATGAACCTAAATAGGTTATAGGCCCATAGCCCATGGCCTTGGATGGCATACTATAGCATGCCGTTTTTCATCATTTTTGAGGATTTGAAAAAAAGACGAAAATCACCCCGAGACAATGGACTATAGCCCATGGTCTCGGAGTGATTTTCAAAATGTTTTCAAATCCTCGTTTTTCATCCTTTTTGACCATGGACTATAGCCCATGGTCTCGGACGAAATACTATAGCTTGCCGTTTCCGTTTTTCATCATTTTTGAGGATTTGAAAAAAAGACAAAAATCACCCGAGACAATGGACTATAGCCCATGGTCTCGGAGTGATTTTCCAAAAAAATTCAAATCCTCGTTTTTCATCCTTTTTGACCATGGGCTATAGCCCATGGTCTCGGACGGCATACTATAGCTTGCCGTTTCCGTTTCTCATCATTTTTGAGGATTTGAAAAAAAGACGAAAATCACCCCGAGACAATGGACTATAGCCCATGGTCTCGGAGTGATTTTCAACATTTTTTCAAATCCTCGTTTTTCATCCTTTTTGACCATGGGCTATAGCCCATGGTTCTCGGACGGCATACTATAGCTTGCCGTTTCCGTTTTTCATCATTTTTGAGGATTTGAAAAAAATACGAAAATCACCCCGAGACAATGGACTATAGCCCATGGTCTCGGAGTGATTTTCAACATTTTTTCAAATCCTCGTTTTTCATCCTTTTTGACCATGGGCTATAGCCCATGGTCTCGGACGGCATACTATAGCTTGCCGTTTCCGTTTTTCATCATTTTTGAGGATTTGAAAAAAATACGAAAATCACCCCGAGACAATGGACTATAGCCCATGGTCTCGGAGTGATTTTCAACATTTTTTCAAATCCTCGTTTTTCATCCTTTTTGACCATGGGCTATAGCCCATGCTCTCGGACGGCATACTATAGCTTGCCGTTTCCGTTTTTCATCATTTTTGAGGATTTGAAAAAGAGACGAAAATCACCCGAGACAATGGACTATAGCCCATGGTCTCGGACGGCATACTATAGATTGCCGTTTCCGTTTTTCATCATTTTTGAGGATTTGAAAAAGAGACGAAAATCACCCGAGACAATGGACTATGGCCCATGGTCTCGGCGTGAATCATTTTTTCATGATTTTGGGGCACTATGTCAGAGCCAGGACTTGAACCTGTGGCCTCCTGATTCCCAGGCAGGCTCTGTACCCAGTGAGCCACTGTGCTTGCTGTGTTCTAAAAGCAAAAAAGATAATGATAGAAGAGACTTGTTTCCATTGTGGTTCATAAACATTCAAACCTCTAGAGATAAACAACAGCACAAGAAACAATAGACAAATCTCCTGTTATTTTATTATTTTTATTTTATTTTTGTACAAGTGTTGTTACTCAAAGGGAAAGAAAAACTGTGTTGTGGCAGATAGCAAGTAGATCAGTGACTTATCACACTGGTTACATGATCTGGAGGTTGTGGGTTCAAACCCCACTCAAATCTTTACTTGCCAATATCTGCCATTGAGCCCCATTGTACATTTCTCAAATTTGAAAGCACTATATTTCTAAAACTATGAAACATTTCAAAGATTCCTTTTCAGGCAAACATTTCCACCGTAAGATGAACCTAAATAGGTTTGAATGGGGTTTCTAGGTGTAAGTATGTAGGACTGGTAGCATGCCAAAGTTTGTGCTATTGCCATTGAGAATGCATTGGGCGTTTAAGTTAAATAACTCAGAAACTACAAAACATTTCAAAGTAAAAAGTTCCAGCATGTGTCTCCACAGTAAGCTGAATTATAAAAAGTGTGAACGGAGTTTCTAGGTGAAAGTGCCTTTTTGACGTGCCAATATCTGCCATTGAGCCCCATTGTAAAATTCTCAAATTTGAAAGCACTATATTTCTAAAACTATGAAACATGTCAAAGATTCCTTTTCAGGCAAACATGTCCACCGTAAGATGAACCTAAATAGGTTATAGGCCCATAGCCCATGGCCTTGGATGGCATACTATAGCATGCCGTTTTTCATCATTTTTGAGGATTTGAAAAAAAGACGAAAATCACCCCGAGACAATGGACTATAGCCCATGGTCTCGGAGTGATTTTCAAATTGTTTTCAAATCCTCGTTTTTCATCCTTTTTGACCATGGACTATAGCCCATGGTCTCGGACGGCATACTATAGCTTGCCGTTTCCGTTTTTCATCATTTTTGAGGATTTGAAAAAAAGACGAAAATCACCCCGAGACAATGGACTATAGCCCATGGTCTCGGAGTGATTTTAATTTTTTTTTCAAATCCTCGTTTTTCATCCTTTTTGACCATGGGCTATAGCCCATGGTCTCGGACGGCATACTATAGCTTGCCGTTTCCGTTTTTCATCATTTTTGAGGATTTGAAAAAAAAGACGAAAATCACCCCGAGACAATGGACTATAGCCCATGGTCTCGGAGTGATTTTAATTTTTTTTTACAAATCCTCGTTTTTCATCCTTTTTGACCATGGGCTATAGCCAATGGTCTCGGACGGCATACTATAGCTTGCCGTTTCCGTTTTTCATCATTTGAGGATTTGAAAAAAAGACGAAAATCACCCCGAGACAATGGACTATAGCCCATGGTCTCGGAGTGATTTTCAAAAAATTTTCAAATCCTCGTTTTTCATCCTTTTTGACCATGGGCTATAGCCCATGGTCTCGGACGGCATACTATAGGTTGCCGTTTCCGTTTTTCATCATTTTTGAGGATTTGAAAAAGAGACGAAAATCACCCGAGACAATGGACTATAGCCCATGGTCTCGGCGTGAATCATTTTTTCATGATTTTGGGGCACTATGTCAGAGCCAGGACTTGAACCTGTGGCCTCCTGATTCCCAGGCAGGCTCTGTACCCAGTGAGCCACTGTGCTTGCTGTGTACTAAAAGCAAAAAAGATAATGATAGAAGAGACTTGTTTCCATTGTGGTTCATAAACATTCAAACCTCTAGAGATAAACAACAGCACAAGAAACAATAGACAAATCTCCTGTTATTTTATTATTTTTATTTTATTTTTGTACAAGTGTTGTTACTCAAAGGGAAAGAAAAACTGTGTTGTGGCAGATAGCAAGTAGATCAGTGACTTATCACACTGGTTACATGATCTGGAGGTTGTGGGTTCAAACCCCACTCAAATCTTTACTTGCCAATATCTGCCATTGAGCCCCATTGTACATTTCTCAAATTTGAAAGCACTATATTTCTAAAACTATGAAACATTTCAAAGATTCCTTTTCAGGCAAACATGTCCACCGTAAGATGAACCTAAAAAGGTTTGAATGGGGTTTCTAGGTGTAAGTATGTAGGACTGGTAGCATGCCAAAGTTTGTGCTATTGCCATTGAGAATGCATTGGGCGTTTAAGTTAAATAACTCAGAAACTACAAAACATTTCAAAGTAAAAAGTTCCAGCATGTGTCTCCACAGTAAGCTGAATTATAAAAAGTGTGAACGGAGTTTCTAGGTGAAAGTGCTTTTTTGACGTGCCAATATCTGCCATTGAGCCCCATTGTAGAATTCTCAAATTTGAAAGCACTATATTTCTAAAACTATGAATCATGTCAAAGATTCCTTTTCAGGCAAACATGTCCACCGTAAGATGAACCTAAATAGGTTATAGGCCCATAGCCCATGGCCTTGGATGGCATACTATAGCATGCCGTTTTTCATCATTTTTGAGGATTTGAAAAAAAGACAAAAAATCACCCCGAGACAATGGACTATAGCCCATGGTCTCGGAGTGATTTTCAAAATGTTTTCAAATCCTCGTTTTTCATCCTTTTTGACCATGGACTATAGCCCATGGTCTCGGACGGCATACTATAGCTTGCCGTTTCCGTTTTTCATCATTTTTGAGGATTTGAAAAAAAGACGAAAATCACCCCGAGACAATGGACTATAGCCCATGGTCTCGGAGTGATTTTCAAAAAAATTTCAAATCCTCGTTTTTCATCCTTTTTGACCATGGGCTATAGCCCATGGTCTCGGACGGCATACTATAGCTTGCCGTTTCCGTTTTTCATCATTTTTGAGGATTTGAAAAAAAGACGAAAATCACCCCGAGACAATGGACTATAGCCCATGGTCTCGGAGTGATTTTCAACATTTTTTCAAATCCTCGTTTTTCATCCTTTTTGACCATGGGCTATAGCCCATGGTTCTCGGACGGCATACTATAGCTTGCCGTTTCCGTTTTTCATCATTTTTGAGGATTTGAAAAAAAGACGAAAATCACCCGAGACAATGGACTATAGCCCATGGTCTCGGCGTGAATCATTTTTTCATGATTTTGGGGAACTATGTCAGAGCCAGGACTTGAACCTGTGGCCTCCTGATTCCCAGGCAGGCTCTGTACCCAGTGAGCCACTGTGCTTGCTGTGTACTAAAAGCAAAAAAGATAATGATAGAAGAGACTTGTTTCCATTGTGGTTCATAAACATTCAAACCTCTAGAGATAAACAACAGCACAAGAAACAATAGACAAATCTCCTGTTATTTTATTATTTTTATTTTATTTTTGTACAAGTGTTGTTACTCAAAGGGAAAGAAAAACGTTGTTGTGGCAGATAGCAAGTAGATCAGTGACTTATCACACTGGTTACATGATCTGGAGGTTGTGGGTTCAAACCCCACTCAAATCTTTACTTGCCAATATCTGCCATTGAGCCCCATTGTACATTTCTCAAATTTGAAAGCACTATATTTCTAAAACTATGAAACATTTCAAAGATTCCTTTTCAGGCAAACATGTCCACCGTAAGATGAACCTAAATAGGTTTGAATGGGGTTTCTAGGTGTAAGTATGTAGGACTGGTAGCATGCCAAAGTTTGTGCTATTGCCATTGAGAATGCATTGGGCGTTTAAGTTAAATAACTCAGAAACTACAAAACATTTCAAAGTAAAAAGTTCCAGCATGTGTCTCCACAGTAAGCTGAATTATAAAAAGTGTGAACGGAGTTTCTAGGTGAAAGTGCCTTTTTGACGTGCCAATATCTGCCATTGAGCCCCATTGTAAAATTCTCAAATTTGAAAGCACTATATTTCTAAAACTATGAAACATGTCAAAGATTCCTTTTCAGGCAAACATGTCCACCGTAAGATGAACCTAAATAGGTTATAGGCCCATAGCCCATGGCCTTGGATGGCATACTATAGCAAGCCGTTTTTCATCATTTTTGAGGATTTGAAAAAAAGACGAAAATCACCCCGAGACAATGGACTATAGCCCATGGTCTCGGAGTGATTTTCAAATTGTTTTCAAATCCTCGTTTTTCATCCTTTTTGACCATGGACTATAGCCCATGGTCTCGGACGGCATACTATAGCTTGCCGTTTCCGTTTTTCATCATTTTTGAGGATTTGAAAAAAAGACGAAAATCACCCCGAGACAATGGACTATAGCCCATGGTCTCGGAGTGATTTTCAAAAAAAAATTCTAATCCTCGTTTTTCATCCTTTTTGACCATGGGCTATAGCCCATGGTTCTCGGACGGCATACTATAGCTTGCCGTTTCCGTTTTTCATCATTTTTGAGGATTTGAAAAAAAGACGAAAATCACCCCGAGACAATGGACTATAGCCCATGGTCTCGGAGTGATTTTCAAAAAAAATTCAAATCCTCGTTTTTCATCCTTTTTGGACGGCATACTATATGCCGTCTCGGACGGCATACTATAGCTTGCCGTTTCCGTTTTTCATCATTTTTGAGGATTTGAAAAAAAGACCAAAATCACCCCGAGACAATGGACTATAGCCCATGGTCTCGGAGTGATTTTCAACATTTTTTCAAATCCTCGTTTTTCATCCTTTTTGACCATGGGCTATAGCCCATGGTTCTCGGACGGCATACTATAGCTTGCCGTTTCCGTTTTTCATCATTTTTGAGGATTTGAAAAAAAGACGAAAATCACCCCGAGACAATGGACTATAGCCCATGGTCTCGGAGTGATTTTCAACATTTTTTCAAATCCTCGTTTTTCATCCTTTTTGACCATGGGCTATAGCCCATGGTCTCGGACGGCATACTATAGCTTGCCGTTTCCGTTTTTCATCATTTTTGAGGATTTGAAAAAGAGACGAAAATCACCCCGAGACAATGGACTATAGCCCATGGTCTCGGCGTGAATCATTTTTTCATGATTTGGGGGCACTATGTCAGAGCCAGGACTTGAACCTGTGGCCTCCTGATTCCCAGGCAGGCTCTGTACCCAGTGAGCCACTGTGCTTGCTGTGTATTAAAAGCAAAAAAGATAATGATAGAAGAGACTTGTTTCCATTGTGGTTCATAAACATTCAAACCTCTAGAGATAAACAACAGCACAAGAAACAATAGACAAATCTCCTGTTATTTTATTATTTTTATTTTTGTACAAGTGTTGTTACTCAAAGGGAAAGAAAAACTGTGTTGTGGCAGATAGCAAGTAGATCAGTGACTTATCACACTGGTTACATGATCTGGAGGTTGTGGGTTCAAACCCCACTCAAATCTTTACTTGCCAATATCTGCCATTGAGCCCCATTGTACATTTCTCAAATTTGAAAGCACTATATTTCTAAAACTATGAAACATTTCAAAGATTCCTTTTCAGGCAAACATGTCCACCGTAAGATGAACCTTAATAGGTTTGAATGGGGTTTCTAGGTGTAAGTATGTAGGACTGGTAGCATGCCAAAGTTTGTGCTATTGCCATTGAGAATGCATTGGGCGTTTAAGTTAAATAACTCAGAAACTACAAAACATTTCAAAGTAAAAAGTTCCAGCATGTGTCTCCACAGTAAGCTGAATTATAAAAAGTGTGAACGGAGTTTCTAGGTGAAAGTGCTTTTTTGACGTGCCAATATCTGCCATTGAGCCCCATTGTAGAATTCTCAAATTTGAAAGCACTATATTTCTAAAACTATGAAACATGTCAAAGATTCCTTTTCAGGCAAACATGTCCACCGTAAGATGAACCTAAATAGGTTATAGGCCCATAGCCCATGGCCTTGGATGGCATAATATAGCATGCCGTTTTTCATCATTTTTGAGGATTTGAAAAAAAGACGAAAATCACCCCGAGACCATGGGCTATAGCCCATGGTCACGGACGGCATAGTATAGCTTGCCGTTTCCGTTTTTCATCATTTTTGAGGATTTGAAAAAAACACCAAAATCACCCCGAGACAATGGACTATAGCCCATGGTCTCGGAGTGATTTTCAACATTTTTTCAAATCCTCGTTTTTCATCCTTTTTGACCATGGGCTATAGCCCATGGTCTCGGACGGCATACTATAGCTTGCCGTTTCCGTTTTTCATCATTTTTGAGGATTTGAAAAAAAGACGAAAATCACCCCGAGACAATGGACTATAGCCCATGGTCTCGGAGTGATTTTCAACATTTTTTCAAATCCTCGTTTTTCATCCTTTTTGACCATGGTCTCGGACGGCATACTATAGCTTGCCGTTTCCGTTTTTCATCATTTTTGAGGATTTGAAAAAAAGACGAAAATCACCCCGAGACAATGGACTATAGCCCATGTTCTCGGAGTGATTTTCAACATTTTTTCAAATCCTCGTTTTTCATCCTTTTTGACCATGGGCTATAGCCCATGGTTCTCGGACGGCATACTATAGCTTGCCGTTTCCGTTTTTCATCATTTTTGAGGATTTGAAAAAAAGACGAAAATCACCCCGAGACAATGGACTATAGCCCATGGTCTCGGAGTGATTTTCAACATTTTTTCAAATCCTCGTTTTTCATCCTTTTTGACCATGGGCTATAGCCCATGGTCTCGGACGGCATACTATAGCTTGCCGTTTCCGTTTTTCATCATTTTTGAGGATTTGAAAAAAAGACGAAAATCACCCCGAGACAATGGACTATAGCCCATGGTCTCGGAGTGATTTTCAACATTTTTTCAAATCCTTGTTTTTCATCCTTTTTGACCATGGGCTATAGCCCATGGTCTCGGACGGCATACTATAGCTTGCCGTTTCCGTTTTTCATCATTTTTGAGGATTTGAAAAAGAGACGAAAATCACCCGAGACAATGGACTATAGCCCATGGTCTCGGCGTGAATCATTTTTTCATGATTTTGGGGCACTATGTCAGAGCCAGGACTTGAACCTGTGGCCTCCTGATTCCCAGGCAGGCTCTGTACCCAGTGAGCCACTGTGCTTGCTGTGTACTAAAAGCAAAAAAGATAATGATAGAAGAGACTTGTTTCCATTGTGGTTCATAAACATTCAAACCTCTAGAGATAAACAACAGCACAAGAAACAATAGACAAATCTCCTGTTATTTTATTATTTTTATTTTATTTTTGTACAAGTGTTGTTAATCAAAGGGAAAGAAAAACTTTGTTGTGGCAGATAGCAAGTAGATCAGTGACTTATCACACTGGTTACATGATCTGGAGGTTGTGGGTTCAAACCCCACTCAAATCTTTACTTGCCAATATCTGCCATTGAGCCCCATTGTACATTTCTCAAATTTGAAAGCACTATATTTCTAAAACTATGAAACATTTCAAAGATTCCTTTTCAGGCAAACATGTCCACCGTAAGATGAACCTTAATAGGTTTGAATGGGGTTTCTAGGTGTAAGTATGTAGGACTGGTAGCATGCCAAAGTTTGTGCTATTGCCATTGAGAATGCATTGGGCGTTTAAGTTAAATAACTCAGAAACTACAAAACATTTCAAAGTAAAAAGTTCCAGCATGTGTCTCCACAGTAAGCTGAATTATAAAAAGTGTGAACGGAGTTTCTAGGTAAAAGTGCTTTTTTGACGTGCCAATATCTGCCATTGAGCCCCATTGTAGAATTCTCAAATTTGAAAGCACTATATTTCTAAAACTATGAAACATGTCAAAGATTCCTTTTCAGGCAAACATGTCCACCGTAAGATGAACCTAAATAGGTTATAGGCCCATAGCCCATGGCCTTGGATGGCATACTATAGCATGCCGTTTTTCATCATTTTTGAGGATTTGAAAAAAAGACGAAAATCACCCCGAGACAATGGACTATAGCCCATGGTCTCGGAGTGATTTTCAAAATGTTTTCAAATCCTCGTTTTTCATCCTTTTTGACCATGGACTATAGCCCATGGTCTCGGACGAAATACTATAGCTTGCCGTTTCCGTTTTTCATCATTTTTGAGGATTTGAAAAAAAGACAAAAATCACCCGAGACAATGGACTATAGCCCATGGTCTCGGAGTGATTTTCCAAAAAAATTCAAATCCTCGTTTTTCATCCTTTTTGACCATGGGCTATAGCCCATGGTCTCGGACGGCATACTATAGCTTGCCGTTTCCGTTTCTCATCATTTTTGAGGATTTGAAAAAAAGACGAAAATCACCCCGAGACAATGGACTATAGCCCATGGTCTCGGAGTGATTTTCAACATTTTTTCAAATCCTCGTTTTTCATCCTTTTTGACCATGGGCTATAGCCCATGGTTCTCGGACGGCATACTATAGCTTGCCGTTTCCGTTTTTCATCATTTTTGAGGATTTGAAAAAAAGACGAAAATCACCCCGAGACAATGGACTATAGCCCATGGTCTCGGAGTGATTTTCAACATTTTTTCAAATCCTCGTTTTTCATCCTTTTTGACCATGGGCTATAGCCCATGGTCTCGGACGGCATACTATAGCTTGCCGTTTCCGTTTTTCATCATTTTTGAGGATTTGAAAAAAATACGAAAATCACCCCGAGACAATGGACTATAGCCCATGGTCTCGGAGTGATTTTCAACATTTTTTCAAATCCTCGTTTTTCATCCTTTTTGACCATGGGCTATAGCCCATGCTCTCGGACGGCATACTATAGCTTGCCGTTTCCGTTTTTCATCATTTTTGAGGATTTGAAAAAGAGACGAAAATCACCCGAGACAATGGACTATAGCCCATGGTCTCGGACGGCATACTATAGATTGCCGTTTCCGTTTTTCATCATTTTTGAGGATTTGAAAAAGAGACGAAAATCACCCGAGACAATGGACTATGGCCCATGGTCTCGGCGTGAATCATTTTTTCATGATTTTGGGGCACTATGTCAGAGCCAGGACTTGAACCTGTGGCCTCCTGATTCCCAGGCAGGCTCTGTACCCAGTGAGCCACTGTGCTTGCTGTGTTCTAAAAGCAAAAAAGATAATGATAGAAGAGACTTGTTTCCATTGTGGTTCATAAACATTCAAACCTCTAGAGATAAACAACAGCACAAGAAACAATAGACAAATCTCCTGTTATTTTATTATTTTTATTTTATTTTTGTACAAGTGTTGTTACTCAAAGGGAAAGAAAAACTGTGTTGTGGCAGATAGCAAGTAGATCAGTGACTTATCACACTGGTTACATGATCTGGAGGTTGTGGGTTCAAACCCCACTCAAATCTTTACTTGCCAATATCTGCCATTGAGCCCCATTGTACATTTCTCAAATTTGAAAGCACTATATTTCTAAAACTATGAAACATTTCAAAGATTCCTTTTCAGGCAAACATTTCCACCGTAAGATGAACCTAAATAGGTTTGAATGGGGTTTCTAGGTGTAAGTATGTAGGACTGGTAGCATGCCAAAGTTTGTGCTATTGCCATTGAGAATGCATTGGGCGTTTAAGTTAAATAACTCAGAAACTACAAAAC
This sequence comes from Electrona antarctica, assembly GCF_951216825.1. Lineage (NCBI taxonomy): Eukaryota > Metazoa > Chordata > Actinopteri > Myctophiformes > Myctophidae > Electrona > Electrona antarctica. The sequence continues at coordinate 37,216,714 of NC_136800.1, forward strand.
ATTTCAAAGTAAAAAGTTCCAGCATGTGTCTCCACAGTAAGCTGAATTATAAAAAGTGTGAACGGAGTTTCTAGGTGAAAGTGCCTTTTTGACGTGCCAATATCTGCCATTGAGCCCCATTGTAAAATTCTCAAATTTGAAAGCACTATATTTCTAAAACTATGAAACATGTCAAAGATTCCTTTTCAGGCAAACATGTCCACCGTAAGATGAACCTAAATAGGTTATAGGCCCATAGCCCATGGCCTTGGATGGCATACTATAGCATGCCGTTTTTCATCATTTTTGAGGATTTGAAAAAAAGACGAAAATCACCCCGAGACAATGGACTATAGCCCATGGTCTCGGAGTGATTTTCAAATTGTTTTCAAATCCTCGTTTTTCATCCTTTTTGACCATGGACTATAGCCCATGGTCTCGGACGGCATACTATAGCTTGCCGTTTCCGTTTTTCATCATTTTTGAGGATTTGAAAAAAAGACGAAAATCACCCCGAGACAATGGACTATAGCCCATGGTCTCGGAGTGATTTTAATTTTTTTTTCAAATCCTCGTTTTTCATCCTTTTTGACCATGGGCTATAGCCCATGGTCTCGGACGGCATACTATAGCTTGCCGTTTCCGTTTTTCATCATTTTTGAGGATTTGAAAAAAAAGACGAAAATCACCCCGAGACAATGGACTATAGCCCATGGTCTCGGAGTGATTTTAATTTTTTTTATACAAATCCTCGTTTTTCATCCTTTTTGACCATGGGCTATAGCCAATGGTCTCGGACGGCATACTATAGCTTGCCGTTTCCGTTTTTCATCATTTGAGGATTTGAAAAAAAGACGAAAATCACCCCGAGACAATGGACTATAGCCCATGGTCTCGGAGTGATTTTCAACATTTTTTCAAATCCTCGTTTTTCATCCTTTTTGACCATGGGCTATAGCCCATGGTCTCGGACGGCATACTATAGGTTGCCGTTTCCGTTTTTCATCATTTTTGAGGATTTGAAAAAGAGACGAAAATCACCCGAGACAATGGACTATAGCCCATGGTCTCGGCGTGAATCATTTTTTCATGATTTTGGGGCACTATGTCAGAGCCAGGACTTGAACCTGTGGCCTCCTGATTCCCAGGCAGGCTCTGTACCCAGTGAGCCACTGTGCTTGCTGTGTACTAAAAGCAAAAAAGATAATGATAGAAGAGACTTGTTTCCATTGTGGTTCATAAACATTCAAACCTCTAGAGATAAACAACAGCACAAGAAACAATAGACAAATCTCCTGTTATTTTATTATTTTTATTTTATTTTTGTACAAGTGTTGTTACTCAAAGGGAAAGAAAAACTGTGTTGTGGCAGATAGCAAGTAGATCAGTGACTTATCACACTGGTTACATGATCTGGAGGTTGTGGGTTCAAACCCCACTCAAATCTTTACTTGCCAATATCTGCCATTGAGCCCCATTGTACATTTCTCAAATTTGAAAGCACTATATTTCTAAAACTATGAAACATTTCAAAGATTCCTTTTCAGGCAAACATGTCCACCGTAAGATGAACCTAAAAAGGTTTGAATGGGGTTTCTAGGTGTAAGTATGTAGGACTGGTAGCATGCCAAAGTTTGTGCTATTGCCATTGAGAATGCATTGGGCGTTTAAGTTAAATAACTCAGAAACTACAAAACATTTCAAAGTAAAAAGTTCCAGCATGTGTCTCCACAGTAAGCTGAATTATAAAAAGTGTGAACGGAGTTTCTAGGTGAAAGTGCTTTTTTGACGTGCCAATATCTGCCATTGAGCCCCATTGTAGAATTCTCAAATTTGAAAGCACTATATTTCTAAAACTATGAATCATGTCAAAGATTCCTTTTCAGGCAAACATGTCCACCGTAAGATGAACCTAAATAGGTTATAGGCCCATAGCCCATGGCCTTGGATGGCATACTATAGCATGCCGTTTTTCATCATTTTTGAGGATTTGAAAAAAAGACGAAAATCACCCCGAGACAATGGACTATAGCCCATGGTCTCGGAGTGATTTTCAAAATGTTTTCAAATCCTCGTTTTTCATCCTTTTTGACCATGGACTATAGCCCATGGTCTCGGACGGCATACTATAGCTTGCCGTTTCCGTTTTTCATCATTTTTGAGGATTTGAAAAAAAGACGAAAATCACCCCGAGACAATGGACTATAGCCCATGGTCTCGGAGTGATTTTCAACATTTTTTCAAATCCTCGTTTTTCATCCTTTTTGACCATGGGCTATAGCCCATGGTCTCGGACGGCATACTATAGCTTGCCGTTTCCGTTTTTCATCATTTTTGAGGATTTGAAAAAAAGACGAAAATCACCCCGAGACAATGGACTATAGCCCATGGTCTCGGAGTGATTTTCAACATTTTTTCAAATCCTCGTTTTTCATCCTTTTTGACCATGGGCTATAGCCCATGGTTCTCGGACGGCATACTATAGCTTGCCGTTTCCGTTTTTCATCATTTTTGAGGATTTGAAAAAAAGACGAAAATCACCCGAGACAATGGACTATAGCCCATGGTCTCGGAGTGATTTTAATTTTTTTTTCAAATCCTCGTTTTTCATCCTTTTTGACCATGGGCTATAGCCCATGGTCTCGGACGGCATACTATAGCTTGCCGTTTCCGTTTTTCATCATTTTTGAGGATTTAAAAAAAAAGACGAAAATCACCCCGAGACAATGGACTATAGCCCATGGTCTCGGAGTGATTTTATTGTTTTTTTTTACAAATCCTCGTTTTTCATCCTTTTTGACCATGGGCTATAGCCAATGGTCTCGGACGGCATACTATAGCTTGCCGTTTCCGTTTTTCATCATTTGAGGATTTGAAAAAAAGACGAAAATCACCCCGAGACAATGGACTATAGCCCATGGTCTCGGAGTGATTTTCAACATTTTTTCAAATCCTCGTTTTTCATCCTTTTTGACCATGGGCTATAGCCCATGGTCTCGGACGGCATACTATAGCTTGCCGTTTCCGTTTTTCATCATTTTTGAGGATTTGAAAAAGAGACGAAATCACCCGAGACAATGGACTATAGCCCTTGGTCTCGGCGTGAATCATTTTTTCATGATTTTGGGGCACTATGTCAGAGCCAGGACTTGAACCTGTGGCCTCCTGATTCCCAGGCAGGCTCTGTACCCAGTGAGCCACTGTGCTTGCTGTGTACTAAAAGCAAAAAAGATAATGATAGAAGAGACTTGTTTCCAATGTGGTTCATAAACATTCAAACCTCTAGAGATAAACAACAGCACAAGAAACAATAGACAAATCTCCTATTATTTTATTATTTTTATTTTATTTTTGTACAAGTGTTGTTACTCAAAGGGAAAGAAAAACTGTGTTGTGGCAGATAGCAAGTAGATCAGTGACTTATCACACTGGTTACATGATCTGGAGGTTGTGGGTTCAAACCCCACTCAAATCTTTACTTGCCAATATCTGCCATTGAGCCCCATTGTACATTTCTCAAATTTGAAAGCACTATATTTCTAAAACTATGAAACATTTCAAAGATTCCTTTTCAGGCAAACATGTCCACCGTAAGATGAACCTAAAAAGGTTTGAATGGGGTTTCTAGGTGTAAGTATGTAGGACTGGTAGCATGCCAAAGTTTGTGCTATTGCCATTGAGAATGCATTGGGCGTTTAAGTTAAATAACTCAGAAACTACAAAACATTTCAAAGTAAAAAGTTCCAGCATGTGTCTCCACAGTAAGCTGAATTATAAAAAGTGTGAACGGAGTTTCTAGGTGAAAGTGCTTTTTTGACGTGCCAATATCTGCCATTGAGCCCCATTGTAGAATTCTCAAATTTGAAAGCACTATATTTCTAAAACTATGAATCATGTCAAAGATTCCTTTTCAGGCAAACATGTCCACCGTAAGATGAACCTAAATAGGTTATAGGCCCATAGCCCATGGCCTTGGATGGCATACTATAGCATGCCGTTTTTCATCATTTTTGAGGATTTGAAAAAAAGACGAAAATCACCCCGAGACAATGGACTATAGCCCATGGTCTCGGAGTGATTTTCAAAATGTTTTCAAATCCTCGTTTTTCATCCTTTTTGACCATGGACTATAGCCCATGGTCTCGGACGGCATACTATAGCTTGCCGTTTCCGTTTTTCATCATTTTTGAGGATTTGAAAAAAAGACGAAAATCACCCCGAGACAATGGACTATAGCCCATGGTCTCGGAGTGATTTTCAATTTTTTTTCAAATCCTCGTTTTTCATCCTTTTTGACCATGGGCTATAGCCCATGGTCTCGGACGGCATACTATAGCTTGCCGTTTCCGTTTTTCATCATTTTTGAGGATTTGAAAAAAAGACGAAAATCACCCCGAGACAATGGACTATAGCCCATGGTCTCGGAGTGATTTTCAACATTTTTTCAAATCCTCGTTTTTCATCCTTTTTGACCATGGGCTATAGCCCATGGTCTCGGACGGCATACTATAGCTTGCCGTTTCCGTTTTTCATCATTTTTGAGGATTTGAAAAAAAGACGAAAATCACCCCGAGACAATGGACTATAGCCCATGGTCTCGGAGTGATTTTCAACATTTTTTCAAATCCTCGTTTTTCATCCTTTTTGACCATGGGCTATAGCCCATGGTTCTCGGACGGCATACTATAGCTTGCCGTTTCCGTTTTTCATCATTTTTGAGGATTTAAAAAAAAGACGAAAATCACCCGAGACAATGGACTATAGCCCATGGTCTCGGAGTGATTTTCAACATTTTTTCAAATCCTCGTTTTTCATCCTTTTTGACCATGGGCTATAGCCCATGGTCTCAGACGGCATACTATAGCTTGCCGTTTCCGTTTTTCATCATTTTTGAGGATTTTAAAAAGAGACGAAAATCACCCCGAGACAATGGACTATAGCCCATGGTCTCGGCGTGAATCATTTTTTCATGATTTTGGGGCACTATGTCAGAGTCAGGACTTGAACCTGTGGCCTCCTGATTCCAAGGCAGGCTCTGTACCCAGTGAGCCACTGTGCTTGCTGTGTACTAAAAGCAAAAAAGATAATGATAGAAGTGACTTGTTTACATTGTGGTTCATAAACATTCAAACATCTAGAGATAAACAACAGCACAAGAAACAATAGACAAATCTCCTGTTATTTTATTATTTTTATTTTATTTTTGTACAAGTGTTGTTACTCAAAGGGAAAGAAAAACTGTGTTGTGGCAGATAGCAAGTAGATCAGTGACTTATCACACTGGTTACATGATCTGGAGGTTGTGGGTTCAAACCCCACTCAAATCTTTACTTGCCAATATCTGCCATTGAGCCCCATTGTACATTTCTCAAATTTGAAAGCACTATATTTCTAAAACTATGAAACATTTCATTGAATTGAATGGGGTTTCTAGGTGTAAGTATGTAGGACTGGTAGCATGCCAAAGTTTGTGCTATTGCCATTGAGAATGCATTGGGCGTTTAAGTTAAATAACTCAGAAACTACAAAACATTTCAAAGTAAACAGTTCCAGCATGTGTCTCCACAGTAAGCTGAATTATAAAAAGTGTGAACGGAGTTTCTAGGTGAAAGTGCTTTTTTGACGTGCCAATATCTGCCATTGAGCCCCATTGTAAAATTCTCAAATTTGAAAGCACTATATTTCTAAAACTATGAAACATGTCAAAGATTCCTTTTCAGGCAAACATGTCCACCGTAAGATGAACCTAAATAGGTTATAGGCCCATAGCCCATGGCCTTGGATGGCATACTATAGCATGCCGTTTTTCATCATTTTTGAGGATTTGAAAAAAAAAGACGAAAATCACCCCGAGACAATGGACTATATATAGCCCATGGTCTCGGAGTGATTTTCAAAATGTTTTCAAATCCTCGTTTTTCATCCTTTTTGACCATGGACTATAGCCCATGGTCTCGGACGGCATACTATAGCTTGCCGTTTCCGTTTTTCATCATTTTTGAGGATTTGAAAAAAAGACGAAAATCACCCCGAGACAATGGACTATAGCCCATGGTCTCGGAGTGATTTTCAATTTTTTTTCAAATCCTCGTTTTTCATCCTTTTTGACCATGGGCTATAGCCCATGGTCTCGGCCATTGAGAATGCATTGGGCGTTTAAGTTAAATAACTCTAACTAATAACTACAAAACATTTCAAAGTAAAAAGTTCCAGCATGTGTCTCCACAGTAAGCTGAATTATAAAAAGTGTGAATCGAGTTGAGACACCCGCTCATCTCTCTCTCACTACACCCCTTCCTCTCTCTTCTTGTATTCATATTTCAGACAGATCTGGATTTTAGTTTCATGGCCACGTAACTTTTTTTGTCCAAAATTCACGGGGGCTTACTACTGCGCAAGGATCATGGTCAACCGGTGGGATCAGGACATGTTAGTTAGTGGCATTAGGCTTGAACCTGCGAGTGGTTCGCCACACCACGATGCATAAACTATGAGGTCCTTTTCTTTACCACCTGCACCATCACTACCTTTGCCTGACTGAGTGAGATTTCCGGGCACTTTTATCTTCTTCCTTCTTCAAAGTAAAGTTTCAGAGTAAAGACCAGAGTGGGATTTGAACCCACAACATCTGGATCATGTGGACAGCCACTTAACACATTGAGCTACCAGGCTCTCTGTGTTCCGTCATGTTCTGTCATGTTCTGTCGTGGTTTCTCCTCTATCATCTGATTAACATCCACGATAACCCTTAAATGCACTAAAAGACACCTTTGAGCTTTGATGCACAGGAAACACCATTCAAATGCTCTGTAGGCTACATGATCCCAAGGCGCCAATTTAAAGTTGACACCAAGAGGAACAATTTAGAACCTAAAATCACAGAGAGTTATGTGGCACTCTTGTTAAGACGACATCCATGTGAGCCAGAGGTTGTGAGTTCAAATCCTGCTGAGTTCCTCCTACTTTCACTTTGCAGCATGTTTGGGAGAATAACATCCAGAAGAAAGATGGAAAGCTGAGGAGGTTCTCGGAGAGCATGGTGGCTCTCTGTGATAAGCTGCTCTCTATATCCACAGGTTGTGCGTTCAAGTTTAGCTGAGTTCTTTCTACTCTTCACTGTGGACCACATTTTGGAGAATAACCCAGAAGAACGATGGAAGGCTGAGGAGGTTCTCAGAGAGCATGGTAGCTCTCTGTCATAAGCTGCTGTCTATGTGAGCCACAGGCGTGGGTTCAAGTCCAGCCCATGTTCTTCTGCTCAACACATGTTTTAAAGAGTGACATCCAGAAGAACACCCTAAAACTGTGGTAGGTTACAGAGAACATGGTGGCTCCCTCTGTTAAGACAGTGTATATGATACTCAGGTTGTGGGTTCAAATCCAGACAAGGCTGTTCTATCTGAATCATAGATGTGGTCTGTGGCCAAATACCTACCTAATATATATCATTTGGGTGTCCTTGACATGAAGATGTTTGAGAATCAGTGTTGATACGAAGAGACAGCTGAGTGGGTAGGGAGGCTGCCTGGCAAGCAGAAGGTCCTGGGTTTGAATCCCAATGTGTCAAGCCCTTAACTGCTCTTCTGTGGGAAGTAAAGTGAAGCTGAAAAAACTATCTTTATAACATTACTAATAAAGCATTATGAATATACTGTTATGTCAAACGATCATATCGAGACCTGGACCTCGTGGATCGAGACCTGTGCCTGAGGGACACATTTGTTATTGCTACTACTTGAATTTTCCTGTATCTCCTCCCTATCTTTCTTTCTATTTTCTCCACCATTGGTTTCCGCGTGCGGTTATAGGGTTAGGTTAGGGTTTGGGGTAGGGTGTCGGACTATTGCGTGTCGGACTGTTAGGACGTCGGAACAAAGATATGCACCCCACAGTTTCATGGCGATCGGTATATATCCATCCGGAGATTAGCTGCTCACTAATCAAAGTTCCCAGAAGTTCTTGCATAAAAACAGGAGCTGCTCACAGACAGACAGATACAGGTGAAAACACAGTCTCTGCCTTCAGTCTGGCAGAGACAACAACACGGAAGAGAAACTCCAAGAAACACAAAGATGAAGACACCAAATAGACAATTTCAATATTTTATTAATATGTAGAAAATGTATTAAAAAAGGAACTATACAGTACATGTTTAAGTCAAACTAGAGCTAAATCTGACGGTCATAAGATTATCCAACAATAAATCCTTAGTTTGAGCTTTTCACCAGTCAAGATCATACTCTATCCAAATTTGTCAAGATTGGTTTAATGTCAATGCAGTAGTCTGGCTAACAGCAGTAATTACCATCAATAAAAATGGCTGTTTATCATAACCCATACATTAGGCTATATATGACTCACAATGGTCAAGCATACCTTTTCAATTATGTAATACTTTGTGGAATTATCAAATGTCAATCATTCTACAATGCTGCATCAATCAAAAGAAAATCCATACATTGTGAAAATAAAATAAGTCCTGAAACAAATATGGAGCACCGCAGTATTCAGCTATGCAATAGGTTTGCAGAAAAGAGAGTCAATACGACATTATGATCTTTAATGCTTCATCGTACGGCGGTGTCACAAACTGAAAACTGTGTGCGACGGACGGTGTTGCACGCTATTTTCGGCACCAGGGGAAGGTGGGGACAGGGGAGGGCGATAATCGTCACTGCACGTAATGTGTGTGGGGAGTAAATTGGCATAACTTAATTGGGGTGGAAAAGGAGTAGAAAAAAAAGTTTCTAGATCTGCAATTTTTGGCAAATGTTACCCCAGAATTAAACCTCTGGTCCTGACCCCCATGAATCCATTCCTGCTGGGGAGTAACATGAACAGGATTTTACATAAAGTATTGTACTTGATTTCAATACCTATAGGATTAGGACACCTGGTTCTGACTTTAGCAAATTGGACTTCTTTTAAACTAAATTTAGATTTCATGAATGACCATACAGCACCTGAATTATCAAGTACAATACTGGAGGCAAGTTTTCAGTTTGTAATAATAGCTGAGGAGTACAATATTAAATCACTAGAGACTAGTACAGTTCATCTTCCTATACTGAGTATAGGCTAATGTTAGGATTTGACAGACAGAAAAGCAGAGCAGCTATTCTACACCAGAGTCACTGGTTGGACACCTTGATTGACCGCAACGTAATCTCTCCAGCACAATACGACATGAAACATGAAAAATAAAAGCAAAGAGTTCCGCTGGAAAGGAGATAATCAGGAATTATAATCCATTCATTTCTCCCTTTTAAGAAATGAGTATCATAAATTACCACTCTCACTCTCAAACTTACATACATTCCGTTCCTTATCTACAAAGCATTGTGACCATCGTTCCTTCACAGGAAATGCACTGAGGCAGAGTTAACTACATGGTTAAGGAAATGAGCGCAAACACACACGCACGCACGCACGCACGCACGCACACACACACACACACGCACACAATTCTAGTAGACTACACAATGGGATAAGGAACAATAGCAGCTCTGACACGGTACACTTGTGAACATGTGTAAGTCACACAGTAAAGTCCCTTAGTTTTGATTTAACTCTGAGTGTACAAAGTGGATTGTTGGTTACATTTGAATAGTCTCAGAGATAAATGAGACTGCACTCGCGAGTCAGACCTGGCTAAGGTGCCCCCAGGGTCATTGTCTTGTGTAGCCAGACAACTTTTCGGCAACCTCCGAATGCTATAGTCTGGAACTACCCCTCCCGAAGGCCGAGAAAGGAAGCAGTATTTTTAAATTCCAATTTCTGATAAGCAGCAAGCAAATAGATAGTTTGGATTAGACAAATTTGCCCAAGTGTAAAGTGAAGAGGTGTCACATCCGCTTTACCTCGATCCGAATCGAGGTACTACTGTATGCCGGCAATATTTTGAAAATTCTGGGTATGGCTCGCGAGACTACCGCCGCCAGGCCTTGAATGATTTGACGTCACCTTTATCTTTACCTTTATCCATGCTTTCTGAACCATTTTAAATGCAACTTTTACCCAGGTCAGCCGAGACTTAATGCTACACTTAAAACAAACAAACAAAAAATAAAACATATTCACATGACAAATTTGTTATTTACCACAAAGCTGTTGCAAGGTAATTACAATGGCATGCAGTAGCGCCGTAGTGCTGTGCTGATGCACACAACTAATGAGTAAAAATATAGGGGTAAAGGTTTAATTGTTTTGGGGGGCTTTCTGTAGCTTGCTTCTAAATGGGGAACACATTGAAGGAAACATTTCCCTCCGTCCTATCGCTACATGAGTAATTCATAGGAGAGCCAATTACCATTAATTTCAATTTCTAAAGTACAGGAAAGAACGGAAATACAGTACATATATACATAGTCCTTACAAGCCTGCTTTGCTGTTCCAATTTATGCATTAACATTTTGAAGTTCTTAGTTCTAAAGGGTCATACAATATATAGCAGGCCACACATTGCTTGCAGTGATGGTAAAAACATAATGCTAAAAAGAGCAGTTGTACAGGGAAGTTTATATCACCGTGATTTAAAGTGAACCTATATTTGAAAACAAATTGAGCCAATTGCACTTGGTTTCTCTTCCGTATTCCACAGATTACCACAGTTTCCTGCATATATAACATTTCCACTGTGAAATGCAAAGTCAGTCAACATATGTGACTCAAATAACTGTTACCACCAAGTATAATTATAATGTACACCATGCACCTAACAAATGTTTATTTTGCATATCGTTCAGAATAGCATACAGAAGATTGTGGATAACACACAAATTGAGAATGATTGAATAATACCGGGACAACTAAGCTAATAAAATGACTTTGGTAAGCAGGGCTTATTGGGGAGATCTTTGGCTAAATATGACTATGAACACCATCGCTGCAAGCAATAACATCAAAAGGGGACATGGCGTCAAACTGAAGAGAACTGTTATTATTCTGTATCTTTATAAAGCATTTGGATTCACATAAAGACGAGGAAACAAATATTGTTAATAGTGATCATTATTGATCTAGGTGTGACAGCAGGAAGTCATAAAATAAAATTTAAACTGGAAATAAACAACAATAGTTTTGCTATGTTTCCACTCATAGTGCAAATAATGGCCTTCTGGCCTCAGTGTTGCTACCATTAGAAACAGACTACGGGACGGACAAGCGGGCGCTACAGAGGAAAAGTGTTGCTGTTGATCATTATTTTCACACCGCTGTGTCTTATATTATGTAGGCTCAAAGATGAAAAATAAATAAACGTATACTGTAGAAGACAGTCCACTGCTCTGCGCTGTCGTTTGGACGTTGCAAAAGCTGAATGGCGAATGCAGCACTTTACGATCTCTAGTGTGTCCCGTGTGACTATTCGTCATGAATTTATTCATGTTTCCGTTAACTTAATGTGTCTCATAAACAAGGCATCAAATCATATGAAATAGATGGACTTTTGCCACAATATCAGTTATAAAAATAGAGATATCTTACAGTTGAGTGTTTAGGGCTTATATATATTTTTTCCCCATTTTTCTTTTTGTTAAAAGTGTTCTTATTTCTTTAACGGGTAAAACAATGCTAGCTCTGACAGTGACAGCCACTTCGAGCACATCCCTTCAAAATCCAGAAAAAAGGCAAACTGCAAATTGCAAAAAAAAGCTTCTTGGTTTGCCTTTTCTCTTTTACAGCAAAAAAGAATAATTGACTATATTCACACATCTGCCATTTTCGCCGTGAGAGCAATGGTCGCTATGCGAATATGGTCAACTGTCATTGAAAGTATTTCATAAATTACATATAGTGTCTTCTATTATCTGGCTTAGAAGTACAGCAAGGAAAGATAGCTAAAGCTGGACAGGAGCAGAGGCATAAATATACAGAGTTCGGCCATGTTTTCACCCTGGCTGCCATTTTGGTGCCTTTTATGATCGCATACAGTATAGAGAGATCTGACAGCTGTTAAATGTTGGTAGTATATAAGTAATATAATGTGTGGTAATAGAACATATATACTGTACATACTATTCGAAGCTTACTCTAACAATCTCCCCTTGAGTCTAGATACTTTACTGTATGTCAAGCCTTGGCGGAGTCAAGTCGTTAAAAAAAGCACGTTACATGCTTGGCTTTGCTTTCAAAGTAAAACAACAACGGCACAGAACATGTCAGAAGTCGGGTGCTAAACATTGTCCGAACTCCATTTGTATCCATGACCCTGGGCTGGACGGAGTGGAGGGAGGAGGGGGGTTGTTTATACGGGGGCAGACCTCCTCCTCTTGCTGCTGATGCTGCGGTAGTTGTACGGTCTCATCTTCATCTCCACGAAGGGAATGGAGAACTCATGGCCCTTCCAGTGGTACCAGTTGATGCCCTGCGACAGAAACAGAGGGTTAAAGGAGCATTCAGTGATTTGGAAAAAAACCTGGTCCGCCCCGGTAACAAGATGTGCACATGCACGCTCTACAGTGGGGGAAGTACAACAGACCAACAGCACGTGCACCAAGGCCCGCCCCACTCGATCATGATTGGATGAAGGCCCCTCTCATCCTGATTGGATGAAGGCTTTGCCACCCAAAGCCCAAACTGAAACTAGGGTTTTTTGACCCCAGGGGCTCACTGGGGACAGGGAGGAACTCCTTATATGGTCAGCACCCTTTATAGTAGGGAGGATTATCCAAAAAATAAGTGATATTTGAATTAAGTGAAATCACTGAATATACCTTTAAGTGGCCATATACCTTTAGCTATCTATACCTGGCAGGGCCTGGCATCCCTGTCACACAGTGCTGTGAGAGGGGCCTGATGTGACAGGGCCTGACATCCCTGTCACACAGTGCTGTGAGAGGGGCCTGATGTGACAGGGCCTGACATCCCTGTCACACAGTGCTGTGAGAGGGGCCTGATGTGACAGGGCCTGACATCCCTGTCACACAGTGCTGTGAGGGGGCCTGACATCCCCGTGACAGGGCTGTGACACGATGATACTGACATGATTCAGACTACAATACTGACATGATACTGACCATGATACCGACATGATATTGACCATGATACTGACCATGATACCGACATGATATTGACCATGATATACTGACATATTGACCATGATACTGACCATGATATTATGGAGACACAATAACCAGTGCCTTATAGTCACAATGACCAGTACCATATAGACACAATGAGCAGTACCATAAGACACAATGACCAGTATCATGACAACCTGTGACAGGGATATTTGACCGTTTCCACCCAAACATCAAGTTGTGAGGTTGAAATTGAGTTACTTTGTTCACAGACATAGGAGCAATTACAACACCATTTCAAACATTGCTGCAGCCAGGGTTAAAAAAAAGGGGGATTCAAATTAAATTATATGTTTTAATCAAATACATTCTCAAACTAGATAGAATACATTTTGTAGTAGAGAGCTTGAACCTAGAAGTAAACCTTGTGGTTCCATAATAAACTGCAGGGGCACTGATTGGAAATATCTGCAGGGCTTTTTATACAAGAGAGAAAGAAAAAGTGCTCACACTCCCACCTTCGAAGAAAGGGAATGTTTTCATACCATGGATGGAATTGTTTCCTTTCAAGTCATACAACTGATTTTCAACAAAGCCTAATTGGTGATCACCAAAAAACATTTCTGACTTTGCTCTTACATGAATCTCAGGTCATGCGGGAGTCGGGTCTACAAACAGTTCCCAGAGTTAAAATAGAACATGATGAGGCAGCGTCTAGTTATTTTGCCACACATAGTTGGAACAAGAGGTCTTGTGGTCTTGAAGCGTGTGCCAACACTGACTTAAATCCTTTTTTTGTTCAGTACTGCCTTTTGCTAAGAACAAAAAAATGTCAGCTTACAAATTTCCTTTTTTCTCTATGCTTTATGTATGCCTTTGATTAATTGACTTTGTGTATGAAATGTACTACACAAATAAACCTACAGCATCAGGGCTAAACATGACTAGGCTCAATTCAACCTCAACTCTGCTCATTTTTGAAGACAATGTGATTGTGAACACAACAACACAGCCTTACACTCCAAACCACCACAATCACACCACTGGTTTCATGTGCAGCTTTACACAAAACGTTCAATTAACACTGATTATTCTGCTGCGTACAATTCCCTTTTGTTTGCCTGTATGTCTGGTTTTTTTAGGACTGTCTAGTTCTGTTTCATGTCATCAAAAGGATGCTTGAAGGTGCCGAAAGAGGAACAGTGTCTGCAATGCATGGTGTTGCAAGGTCTTGGCAGTTCATTGCAATCACACAGCCCATGCACACAGTTCATTAACAGGCTTTTTCCACGTTACAGCTAAATGCATTTTTTGCAGTAGCCTGTGACAATAGAAACAATAAAAGACAATTAACATAAAATAAAAACATTCCATGTCACATTCATTCCATTCCATAGCCCCTAACACTAACGTTATCCGACCATAACCAGCCTAACCCTCAGCCTAATGTAACAGATGCATGCTTAACCTCACCATTCAGCAGCCCTTACATGCACTAACCTCATGAACCATCCATTTTGTCTCCAATCAACTGGTTCGATGTCCAGAAATTCAAACACATGTGCATGCAGGTGCGCACACACATGCATACACACAAAATATGGAAACTGTTTGTCTATCAAATGCATGAACAGTATGCTTGAGGTGTTCCATACAGATGAAGAAACATGTACTGTAGCAAAACATGTCATTCTGAGCTCCCTGGATTCATGTGTGACGTTTTAACAATTTGTTCGATGTATCAATCAACTGACTTCCTACTAAGCAAACTGGTCAAGCCCATGCAGTGACTGACCTGGCTGTGTCTGGACTCTCCGTATTTGCCGTTGAGGTTGGCCCGGTGGCAGTTCTTGTACCACCAGGCCCCTTTGTAAGACAGGGCACAGTTAGTGACGGCGATGTCATTGTCTCTGTCCTTTGTGGAGAACGGCCGTCCCTGGTGGTAGCTCAGAGAGTCGCCTGGGAGAAGACAAGAACACAAGAATACGAGATACAGTAGTGTTTCTAAGCCAGGGGGAAAGTAGCAGATCAAGATACAAGCTCACAATGTGGCGCAAAGCCACATTGTAGGAAAATGTAGGAAACCAAAAACAAAGGGACCCATACAAATGTGTCCCACTGTTTGGGAAACAGTGCCTTAACGGGTGCGTGACTCCGGCGTTAAAGTGTACTGTGGATTGGGGTGCCAGAGATGAAAATGTTGTAAAATGTAGGCCTAATTTACGTCCACGGCCTAAGCAAGGCATATCACACTGAAATGTTGAGAATCAATGATGTAGTGGATGCAAAGAAACACTGACATATGGCTTGGCAACTAGACTGAGGAATACGATGTGGGGGGGCCTTGAAGGGGACTAACAGACTCGGGCGATATAAGAGAGGAGAGAGAGAGAGAGACAGAGACAGAGGAGGAGGAATTCTAAGCAGCATAAGGGTATCCCCTTATGCTGCTTAGAATTCCTCCTCCTCTCTCTCACATGGAGGTCCAGACATAATGGCTCTCCTGACAGACAGAATGGAGTGCAGCAGAAGCAGAAGGAGGGGAAGCGAAGGCAGAGTATCGATGAGGGAGAAAGCCGTTTTAAGTCATGAGGGGCTGGAGCAGTTAGAGGACGCAGAGGGAAAGAGGAAGAGGAGAAAGGATGAGGAAGGATATGAGAGGACAACATTTACAGGAAGAAAGCATATGGCAGACGAGAGGAAGGGGTGGGTGTTTTCACTTGAACCCATGGTACCAAGTGAATAAGAACAACATACACAATGTATTTAATTGTCAAAAGACTTATCCAAAAATAGCCGATCTGCAGCCCGCACGCATGCAAACCGTTGCTGAGATTGAGCAGGCATGCACGAGAGAGGAGTTGTGTCTGAGGAGCTGATCACAGATAGAGGGAAAGTGTTATATTTGGCCTATTATTTATGCTATATATTATTGACCGCGTCTGTGTCAGACGCAGTCACAGTCACAGAGAGAGAGAGAGAGAGAGAGAGAGAGAGATGCTGCGTGTTAAAAAATAGAAGGGGCGCGCTCTCTCTCGCTCTCTCTCTCTCTCTCTCTCTCACACTCTCTCTCTCTCTCTCTCTCTCTCTCTCTCTCTCTCTCTCTCTCTCTCACACACTTACTTTGTGCTTGCTGCTGTTTTCAGAAGAATTAATCCAAGGTTTGTCATATATTATGGTTTAGTAGGCATACACTTTAGCTGGTCAGTCAGTGTGTGCAGACTCAGAGAGAGAAGCAGCACTGCTCTGCTCATTAAATTGATATGACGCATATGCGCATCTGATCAAGATAATTAGTTATTTGGCAACACCTGTGTGAAATACCAACGCTTTCATATAGCCTTTAGAATAAGCTTTTTCTTTTTTTTGTGGCCATCTACAGGCCAGCCATGTGTACTGCATCTTTATCTTGAAAACGAAGCAGTTTACCGGTCTCGAGTGGACGTCGTACATAATTAACATAACCGCAATGTAGACGCAGTAAAGTTTTATATCGTTCGCAAACTTAGGCGGGGAACAGCCCGCGACGTCCTCGTGTACCCGGCACATCAGATGCAAGAATGTCCAAATAGGCTTTGGATGCGTACCTGCAGTCCTCTAAATTCACTGTTTCTCAAAGTGGGGTGTGGGGACCCCCAAGCCAGGGGATCCTTGAGAGTGGGGTCTCCAGAGAGTAACTGTTGAAAACACTTAAGCTATCTTGGGGGGGGGGGGGGGGGGGGGGGGGGGGGGCTATTCAGAAATAGCTGATCAATAAGCTCACAACGTGTTGCACGTTATGTTGATACGTCCGGAGATTCCAGAGAAATCTTCTCTTACGGGAGTCCCTGGCACAGAATATTTTCAAATGGGGCCAAATACAAATCGATTTGGGTGGCCTACATGAAAATGTTTGAGAGCCTACATACTCTAAGACTGTGCTTTAGAATTCTGCATATCTGCAATGCAAAGGGCTTAATTACAATCTGCAGAGCCAGAATGTAAAGCTCCACACACACTTGCCAAACACCTACCAGCGGTGCCGTTGTACTCTCCTATCCTCAGCTTGTAGAGGTTCCTGGCATCCCCGAGGGAGAACTTGTCGTAATTAGCGTAGACCGACTCCTGTCCGTCCTTCATGTCGATCCTCAGTTCATACCGTCCCTGGGCAGCAATCTTCTGAATGTTGTCCAAGCCTGCATGGAGACAGTGTTGTTTTTTACAGCAAATTTAGAATTTAGTTTTAGTCATGGTCTCTTGAATGGTTTTAATTCAGTTTTAGTCACATTTTAGTCACCCGGAATGTTTTAGTGTCGACTAAATATCATAAGATTTTAGTCGACTAAATCAATCTACAGTTGATTTAGTTGACTAAAATGTATTTTGGCGGGCCTTGATGCCGTCAATAGGCCTAATTTTACACTTGCTGAAAATAGCAGATGTACAAGCTCACAACGCGTTGACGCGTTGTGTGCTTGTAGTATAGATCTGCTATTTTCAGCATGCAAACGAGTGGAAAATGACTTATACTTGATCTCTTGTCCACTAGTCCCTTCCTAACATTTTAGTCTAGTTTTTATTTGTTGATAAAAATTGTCAGTATATTTAGTCTTGGTTTTAGTCATCGTAGGTTAGTTTTAATTTAGTTTCCATTTAGTTTTCGTCAGTGAAAAAAGGTAGTCGACGAACATTTTTCATCTTAGTTTTAGTCGACAAAATCAGCACTGCCTGGAGAGAAGTGATGCAAAACTAAACGGTTAGTTTTTATCATGATCACTCCAAGGTAGCAGAGACACAAAGCTGTGGTTCTGATCACTCCAAGGTGGCAGAGACACAAAGCTGTGGTTCTGATCACTCCAAGGTGGCAGAGACACAAAGCTGTGGTTCTGATCACTCCAAGGTGGAAGAGACACAAAGCTGTGGTTCTGATCACTCCAAGGTAGCAGAGACACAAAGCTGTGGTTCTGATCACTCCAAGGTAGCAGAGACACAAAGCTGTGGTTCTGATCACTCCAAGGTAGCAGAGACACAAAGCTGTGGTTCTGATCACTCCAAGGTAGCAGAGACACAAAGCTGTGGTTCTGATCACTCCAAGGTGGCAGAGACACAAAGCTGTGGTTCTGATCACTCCAAGGTGGCAGAGACACAAAGCTGTGGTTCTGATCACTCCAAGGTGGCAGAGACACAAAGCTGTGGTTCTGTGCATGCTGCCATGACCTGCATGAATGTGTATGACATGTTAATTGACATATAATATGACATTTAAGAAAAACAGACTAAAGAACTCATTTGTACATCAGTCTGTCTTGCTTCTAAACCAAAATCGCGATATGTTCTCGTTTCCTGATTGTTTCTGTGATTTTTGTCCTGTAATGTCTACCATTTTGTAATGTACGTCTATGTCTTGTCTATGTCTATGTCTTGAACGGTGACGTCATGGACGCAAAGCAAATTTCAGTGCAAGCTGACAATCGTAATTGACAGTGCACACGACACCTGACCATGTATGTCCAAAACTGTTACTTTTCAGGAAGAATTTACAAAACTCACAGACAAGACTTCCCATTTCTACTACTTCTACTTTAAAAAATCGTGAGGCGACACGTTGTGAGCTTGAAGATCTTCTATTTTCACTACTGTTGTGCAACACTCTTCGAGGTAGGGCATTAATTTAAGAAAAAAAAACACAACCAGTTGAAATATGGCGATACAATATTTCTGCCTGAAGGCAACGAAATATGGTACAATAAAAGAGATATTTTCAGACACGCCGATGGAAATACATTTGATATCGAGTGATTGACATTATCAAGCATGGAGGACCGTGTTTCCCTGTCCTCTACACATATTATCTCACAAGCGTTGCGAGATATATTGCTTTGCTCCCTATCTCCAAGGTAGCAGACATGAGGCCTATTTGGGTCCAGTTAAACCATCTAGACCTGGAGACGCATCTGTGTCACCTTATAGCTTTTTACCACTTTTACAACCATTAATTGAAACTTTCGCTGTTGAAAAATAGCAGATCTACATGCTACAAGCTTGTAGATCTTCTATTTTTTTAAAGATCGTGATGATGTGCGCACATTTTGAATATATATATTCTTTCACAGTCAACATTTTTAACTCAAATATTTGCTTCTGGAACAACATATTATCAGATCGGCGTCTGCTGAAACAAACGTTTTTCAGAAAACTGTTTAGAAGACATTTATAGAATCTGGTCTCAGTTCTAAATGGCTTAACCCATTTTGGGCGGGAACCCCTTTTGGTGCTAGCATTATGCTATGCTTTAGCTATTGAAAAATAGCAGATCTACAATTTTTTTGAAAAATCGAAGAACGACTGACATAGAAACATAGCTTTTTCAGAAAACTGTCAGGATGTAGAAGACATTTTTAGAATCTGATCTCAGTTCTAAATGGCTTAAACCCAGACACAGAGTGGGGCGATAAGGCCCACCACGCCGGCCTGAGAGATTGGAGCTGGGTTCACTATCAGTTCCAGATTACGACAGCAGCAACACGTGCCCACTGGCACTAAAATCTGTTCCCTTACTCAACCTTTCAGCAGAAACACCACATGGTGGAATTATAGATGAAGCACGTATAAACGGGTGCTAGTTAAAAACCAGAAAAATAGAAGAAAAACTACCTAAAAAAACCAACAACCTTGAAGTCTGTGCTGATAAGAAGCTGAGGTTAGAGAGGCAAACATGTGGGCCTGTTGTAATGTGTCAATGGAAAGATGATAAAGGCGGCGTTACAAAGCAGAGGCCCCGAGGGTGACAAGGGAAAACCAATTGCTGTAATAACATTTTGTTAAACACTGAGACAAAGTCCAATTTGCTCAGAGCATAATTCCATCGGCTCGTCTGCGATTTATCAGTATTTTTGTTCCCCCTTTTTTATAATCCGGTTTGTATTCATCTTCTCCTTTGCCATTTGCATTTGATCGGACTGCTCTGTAGTAGCGCTGATTAAAAATGCATTTGAACACAATATTGCTCTCTTTCTTGTTATACTGCCAACATGATTTCACCGAAATATTTTAAAGTCAGCCCTACACTATGCTGAAATAATGAGTCAAATAAAAACAAGAATACCGGTAGGTCAAAACGTAGCATATTCAAAGGAATTACCATAAAAGGAAAAGTCCTTTAGGTACTTTATTCAATGGGCACAGGCAGCACCAACATAAACCTTTCTTCGGTGTTAGAAGTGTCTTATATACTGTAGTGTCCACAAGAGGCGCCTTAAATAGTCGTTACAAAAACTATATCATAACTCATTACTTTATACTTAATTAAAGGAGAAATCGACACAAAAACACATGTACCCTGAATCCGCCTATAATCCTGTCCCAACATATGCATGTTGGCCTTGAATTGGTGCCCCCTGTTCTTCATTTTCAAGTCTCACATGGTCAGATCCACTATCTTACATCTTCAATTCCATCGGGAGAGGGTTATAGAATCAAGTCAGCATGCACAGGTTTTGCAAGAGACAAACTCAAGTAAGCTTCTGATTGGCTGGACTGTAACGGAAGTCCATGACCGCGGTCTAAGGCGTTCAGTGTCAGGTCACGTCATATGTCTGTCACTTTTATATTAGAGACGGCCCTTAACAGATTTGGAATAGTTTGTGTCTTAGGTCATATTCACACCTATACTTCGGTAGAGTCGATGCGAATGGGCGGAGAAGTTGCTTCATTCTTGCATATTTAATTTGCTGCGTTTGCTTACCTTTTTCCACTAACGAAAACTAAATGGAAACTACATGAAAACTAAGCTATGATGACTAAAACTAAGACTAAATATACTGATGATTTCGTCAACAAATAAAAACTAGACTAAAATGTTAGGAAGGGACTATAGTGGACAAGAGATCCAGTATAAGTCATTTTACAATTGGTTGCATGTTGAAAATAACACATCGCGCTGCGACGCGTTGTGGGCTTGTAAATCTGCTATTTTCAGCAAGTGAAAAAAAACAGTCAGTATCAAGGCCCGCCAAAACACATTTTGTTCGACAAAATCAACTGTAGATTTAGTCGACTAAAACTAGACTAACACTAAAACATTCCAGGTGACTAAAATGTGACTAAAACTAAATGAAAACTATTTAAGAGACCATGACTAAAACTAAAATCAAAATTTGCTGCCAAAAACAACACTGCGCTGAGCGCACTGAGCGCAGACAGCAGTGCAAAATGAATCCGACCTCCAACGTTTACAAGTTTATCGAGATAAAGAAAGTCCCTAGGCTACTCCCCACACAGTGACAGGGACCGCACGCCATTTATGCACAGACAGACAGACAGACAGACAGACAGACAGACAGACAGACAGACAGACAGACAGACAGACAGACAGACAGACAGACAGACAGACAGACAGACAGACAGACAGACAGACAGACAGACAGACAGACAGACAGACAGACAGACAGACAGACAGACAGAATATTCTGTAGGCTACACTGTAGTGTTTTTATGTGTTTCCTCATATTTCATGAGGGCTTCAGTCTTCAGTCTCCTCAATCGACCACGTCTATCCACGGTAATGGGATATCTTTGCGCTGCGTAAAATATGCCTTCTCCGTCTCCAACTGTGTTTCCTCATAATTCATCCGCTACATAGTTTGCTTCATTTCCTTTATTTTCTGCGGATTGCATTCACACCTGCACCGAATCGAAATCAAGTGCGGTTGGAAGCGAAGCGAAACCCCCGTTTTTTGGCAAAGTAGAATGCGGTTCTTTCTTTGATGCGCATTAGGATTCGAATGAGGCTTCACATCTGCCAAACGAAGACAATACGCAGCAGAATTCGTTTTAATCACAGCAAAGCTTTCTGGTGTGAATATGACGTAGACATCAGATCTAATTGTCTGTTTACGGTCTGCGAGACTACATCAAAGCTAATGTTCTGACGAATCGGATGAGGCAATCACATCAGCGCATTGGACTTCAATGTCCTTTATCTGTTGGATGTTTCAGTTGTTTGCATTTCATTCGTGATTCCTGTTCGGGTCTTACAGAACTCATATTCTATCACCAAAATGAAGACTAAAATAAACACCCAAGAGTGATTGAATAATATATAAGTGATGAGTTCGCTAAGACCCTGGACTGAAATTACTCGCTTGAAGAATGAAATGAAGACTGAAAGAGATCCAACAGATAAAACACATTGAACAATGTGCTGATGTGATTGCCACAGATAATGGTGATATAAAACTGAGTCAAATTAACATTTTGAGCAGATCTTCCTTTCTGGAATATAAAATATGTTCCCTGTCTTGGAGTGGGTTGTGTTATGTTGGCAAGAGCGTTTTATATAATCATATCTGAACATGCATGATCAAAGGTAATAATTAGAAACAATTAAAAGTCCCCAGCAGCAGCTTGTAAGCCGCATGACATTATGCTCCTTGAGTTTTCAGGGTATATAATACAACCTATATATAGAGGCGAGGACAGAGGGAAAGAAAAACTAGCTCTGGTGTCAAATCATGACAAATGTCATTTTTTTACAATAGACTACATACCGTTAGCCTGGCTAATAAGCCAGACTCAAATCACACTGTCGTGTGGTATTTGAGTCTGGAGATGCTGTGTATGGATCTTGTTTCCCGGGGGGCGGGTTCAAACATTTTCTCTTTGACGCAATTGGTCAGAGCTACTGTCAGTCAAAGGTCTCAAGCATTGAACGTCACTGTACCAAAGCCCGCCCATATTGCATACCGTGTCCCGATTGGCCAGACCAGTTCTCTGGTGTAGGAAATGGGCGTACAATTGAGCCTCTCCAGACCGTAATCCGCCGGCAGGCAATTTTTTCTTTGCCAACGGCTGATTCAGTCTGGGTTATTAGCCAGGCTAACATACCGTGGCCTGGAGGGTCCGCAACCCATAGCCTGGCAGAATCATTGCTTTGCAATTTGCTAGTTTCATTGTTAGGCCAACTGGCTGAACAATGGTGGAACTTCAGTCACTCTGTGAATCAGTCAGACAGACAGTTACGTGTATAGGGCCTGGTGCTGTGGTCCTGGTGCTGTGGTACGTGTATAGGGCCTGGTGCTGTGGTCCTGGTGCTGTGGTACGTGTATAGGGCCTGGTGCTGTGGTCCTGGTGCTGTGGTACGTGTATAGGGCCTGGTGCTGTGGTACGTGTATAGGGCCTGGTGCTGTGGTACGTGTATAGGGCCTGGTGCTGTGGTCCTGGTGCTGTGGTACGTGTATAGGGCCTGGTGCTGTGGTACGTGTATAGGGCCTGGTGCTGTGGTACGTGTATAGGGCCTGGTGCTGTGGTACGTGTATAGGGCCTGGTGCTGTGGTACGTGTATAGGGCCTGGTGCTGTGGTCCTGGTGCTGTGGTACGTGTATAGGGCCTGGTGCTGTGGTCCTGGTGCTGTGGTACGTGTATAGGGCCTGGTGCTGTGGTCCTGGTGCTGTGGTACGTGTATAGGGCCTGGTGCTGTGGTACGTGTATAGGGCCTGGTGCTGTGGTCCGACCAACAAAGAACAGGATAATGGTCGGTCACATATTGTCCTCAGTCATTTCTTTCTTTAACTTCATCACATCATCAAGCTAACTTTGTGTTCTGCACATACTATAAGGAAAGGTCAGCAGGCAGCAGGGAGAATGGATTGTCCTCCAGCAGTAATAAAAACAGATACTTTAAAAACGATACAGTAATAATGACAGCTTAATTTCCATATTCTTTACTGCTGGCCAGTTAAGGGCCTGTTCCTTTCGCAGTGAATGGATTTAATATCAGTGTTTATGGCTCCATGCAACTGAATGGATTGCTGTTCAGTGCACAGCAGTGGCGGTGATTAGCTAAATGTTTCTCTGGGGTCAGAACAGCTGTCCGGCCCGCACAGAAGGACAATGAAGGTCAAACATGTTGACACTGTATAAAACCTGACCTGACCATCTGTACTACAGTTTGTGCAATGACCTTTTTGCTACAAAAAATATGAAGATCATTATTGTCTCCACCAGGCCGAAGGCATGGTGAGAGAGTATGTTTTGCACTCCGTCCGTGTGTGTGTCCGTCCGTGTGTGTGTGTGTGTGTCCGTCCGTGTGTCCTTCCGTCTGTCCGTTACCAGCTAATCTCCGGCACCGTTAACCCGGTCGATGCCAAACTTTGCACACACACTCCCTAGATGCCAACGATGAACCTCTGCCCCGCATTTTCCAGAACGGCCTGTTATAGCGCCACCATGAGGAAGCTTTTCACATTTGTTACCTAAAACTGCACCGATCTGCGTGAAACGTTGCATGCACACTCCCTAGAGGCCAAGGACAAACCTTTGACCTGCATTTTCCGCATCTGCCTTTCATAGCGCCACCAGGAGGCCGACTTTTGTAAAACACATTTTTGGATATTACTCCTCCAGATTCTGTCCAAAAATCTCACAATATTTCATATTCCACCCTAATTGGCTATAATTGCCTTTCACAGTTTGCAAGATTGCCCCGTTTTGAACAAAAGCCTCAAATCATGAACACAGCATGCAATTTACGTGAAATCTTTCACACATTTTCTTACTAGGCTGAGGAATATATCCCACTCTTTTCACATTGGCCTGTTATAGCGCCACCAACAGGTTGATTTTTGCAAAACAGGTTGATTGGAACAAAATGCCTCAAATCATCCAATTGCCATACAAGGCAAACATGTTTATATTACTACTAAACATTTTGCCAAACATCTCACACAGTCCTATCCTCCTGGTGGAGACCTGTGCCCAGAAGGGCACTTTTTCTAGTTATTTCCTGTTATTATTAATTTTTTTTTATTATGTCCAAACATAATGTGAAAACTGTTCACCCCTCCTGTAAGTTACCGTGTGTGCGTGCGTGCGTGCGTGCGTGCGTGCGTGCGTGCGTGCGTGCGTGCGTGCGTACAGTATCAATGTATGTGCTAGAATGTGGTCCTACATGCAAAGGTGACACGGATTAATCTAGAAATAAGGGCTGTCACATATTGTACGTCAAAATGTAAAACACCCCATACAATCTAAATCAATGTTTGAATCTATCTAGCTTATTTTAAGTTGACAAGACGACCCAATACGAGCCTTACACTGGGGCTCCACCAGGCGCGTCAGCGTCGCGTCTCCGTCACCGTCAGGGAATGTTCCCTTTTTAATCAATGAAGGGTGGCTCCACTGCCCGCGGTGCGTGACATTAACGCGTGCATTAAAATTGAACCGGTGCGTTTTTTGACGCACGCAACGGAGACGCAACGCGTCCGATGGAGCCCTGGCGTTAAGGCGCATGTGTTTCATCCCATCCATGGTGACAATACGTGAGACAAGTCCAACACTCTAATTCCCTATAAAACACTTAAAGATGCACAATCAAATGGCATGCTGCTGCTGCTATAGCCATTTCATGGGGCTTTTAAATGCACAGCGATGTTAATGCACATTATACACAATGACAATATGGAGAGCATGGGTGGTTATCTTACAGCCGCCTCCACAGGAGAGGTGTTAAGATGTGAGACATCATTAATCACCATGCTGTGAGTGCAGGGGGACTCGCGCAGTAGACTGTCATTAGAGTAGACTGCCATTAGAATGTTTCAAATCAATTTGAACAAACTATTTAATACTTTTAACATTGTTCGTCATAACAACTGTGCAAAACCCATTACGTTATCCACAGCCAGTGTGTCCTGTGCATAAAGGTTTACATCACAGACCGTGAATGGTAAATGGTAAATGGTGCATTTATATAGCGCCTTTATCCAAGGCGCTTTACATAGATTGTGCATTACATTCACCCATTCACACACACATTCATACACCGATTGCAGCGGAAGCCATGCAAGGTACCAACCAGCACACCGGGAGCGATGTGGGGTTCAGTGTCTTGCCCAAGGACACTTCGACATGTAGACAGGAGGAGCCGGGATTCGAACCGCCGACCCATGGATCATTGGACGACCTGCTCTACCTCCTGAGCCACAGTCGCCCATAAACAGTCGTGCATAAAGGTTTACATCACAGACCGTGAATGGGTAGAAAGGTCTGATGACTTTTTAATGTAAGAGGGCATTACACCATATGTGTGGTTATGTCAAAGCTCTGTAGCTCACATATGTTTCTCCAAGAACAAGGGTTACAGTATATTTGAAATAGGATGAAAAGGTGATTGCTCATCCTTTGTTGACCCAAGACTTCACAGATTTGTAAGTAAAACTGTCCAAATGGTCAACCAGTTCACTGGGCAGAACTGTAGTAATGGACATCTGTGTGCAGCGGGCCGGCTCGGTGCAGCTGCTGCTGCAGCAGGCTGAGCATTGGGCCGGCTCGGTGCAGCTGCTGCTGCAGCAGGCTGAGCATTGGGCCGGCTCGGTGCAGCTGCTGCTGCAGCAGGCTGAGCATTGGGCCGGCTCGGTGCAGCTGCTGCTGCAGCAGGCTGAGCATGGGGCCGGCTCGGTGCAGCTGCTGCTGCAGCAGGCTGAGCATTGCTATACAGCGCTAACAGGATGTTCAGTGGTGGACAAACTACTCACATCTGATCTGTTACTTCAGTAAAATACCTCAATGTAGAAATACTTAGTTACTAGTTACTAAGCAAAAGTCCTGATGGACACTCTTTCTTCTTTTTCTCCTTCTGAAATGTACTGATGATATTGCCCTTTGCCCCTGTTAAGTGTTGACTTGATGCCATATGTAGTCCTGAAGAAAGCAAGGATGTTACAGAGACACTGGAGATGGAGTCACTTGGAGGGGGGAGGGAGGGAAGAGGGGTGAAAAAAAATCCTGGGAACTGCACTTGTGTCCTATGTATGCATAGAAATGCTGTTATTGTACTGCTTTTTCCAAATAAAATAAATAGATGGAGGGGAAATGAACTGGTTGGAATAACGTGTACCTTCCACGTGCTACGTCCAACTGGGGAAACGGTGAAATCAGAAAAATCACATGAAAAGATAAGAAGCAGCTTGGACTCCTCATGCACTGAAGGAAGCATGAAGTCAGTCCAATGCTCTCCCCACGTTGGCGGGAGGGAGTGTAGCGCCCAGGATTACATACTGTAGGCAATTGACACTGGGTGAAAAAATGGGTTACAAAACTGTGGCGTGGGATAAAAACTTTACAAAAAAGATCTTTCGAAAATAGCGGATCTAAAAGCTCATAAAGCGTCACATTACGGCGCATTGTGAGCTTGTAGATCAGCTATTTTCAAATGGCCGAAATAGGGTTGAAGTGGGTAATGGGGGTAAAATCTACAAAAGTAACTAGTAACTAAAGTTTTCAAATAAATTTGGATCTGAGATGTAGTGGAGTAGAATTATTGGAAATTGGAAATACTCCAGTAAAGTAAAAAATAAAATCAAAATCAAAAATCAAAATTATACTTAGGTATAAGTACTTAAGTAAATGTACTAAATTGCTTTCCACCACTGCTGCTGTTGTGTAATCCAGTAGCAGAGCTTGGACGGCTGGTGGCATCATGGCATGGCAGCAGACAGGCAGGGAGCACTTGATTTGACACAGCCTGAGGTGACATTAAGCCAAGCTTTTATGGACGTACAGTATGAAGAGGGAAAAAAAGGAGAGGAGCGAGGGGAATAAGTGCATCTCAGAATAAGGTAATGTAATCCCCTACAGCGTGAAAATGCACAGGCTCAAAATTCTATTTAGCGGT
The DNA here is from genome assembly GCF_951216825.1 of Electrona antarctica. NCBI lineage: Eukaryota > Metazoa > Chordata > Actinopteri > Myctophiformes > Myctophidae > Electrona > Electrona antarctica. The sequence continues at coordinate 37,244,362 of NC_136800.1, forward strand.
CCTTCTGTCCTCGAGTGCCATGATAGAGGGATCATTCTCACAGGACTTGATTCCCACACAGGCTATGAGTTAAGCCAAGGGGTAGATTTTCATGAAGAATAGTGTGCCGTGGCTTTGGGATGTGGCTTTTTAGAAGAGAATACATGAATGAATAAAGAAGAACATATTAAATTCCTCTGCGCTATGAGGTGCGTGACTCTGATAATGGAGACCTATAGGCGCAGAGAGTTTTCCTGCATTTTTCTGCATGTATTTTGTGTTGTTTCAGCAGCACTGGAGCAAGAGAATGGCACAGTATGAAAGTCTTTATCAACTGAAACAAGCTTCTAATCTAAATATTTATCATCAGCACAAGGGTTGGGAGGTTCAACACAGCAGCGGAGTTGGTACAACTTATTGGTCAAAAGGCTAGCGTAAGGAAAAATAAACAAACTCACTGCAACATTCTCAAACCAATAATAGACCGTTCTCAACATCTGGACCACCAGCGGTCCAATTGTGCCTGCAACATAACTCTGAGAGTGTACAAATGGTTCCATTTGTACACTCTCAGAGTTAAATAAGCACTGGGGCTTTTACAGATAGATGTGTAGATTGGGGTCCAAGACATACAACATTTTATCAAATGGATGTCTGTGGGCCCTTCCTTGAAATGGAACAGTTCACTGACAATCACTGCATTAGACTGAGAGAGCAATAATGTTTATATCTCAATTCTTGCAAACTGCTCTGGGATTCTAACTATATAAGACAGTGTATATAGTTTCATGTTACAAAGTGGACCACAATGGAAACAAGCGAAGGCTTTTTTGTGTCTAAGTCCATTTGGCGTTTTTTAAAATGATGTCATTTTCTGTAATTTTCTTAAACTGCCAATAAAGTATTCTATCTATCTATCTATAGAAGGGAGTGTCCCAATAGCCATGTTGTTAGGGGGATAACACATGGGGACAAAATACCCTGATCAGCGGGTCCCTGGTTCGATTCCTGGCTGGCCGGACCAGTTGCTGTATGGCATTCCTCTACTCTATCTCTCTCTCCACTATCACTATCAAAAAAAGGCTTAAAAATGCCAGAAAAAAAAGTTCAAAAGCCATTTTCCCAGAGTTGAGATTTGCTGAATGAAAAAATGTAGGCAATATTTAATTCTAATTATCCAAAGCACAAACCATGACATAAAAGACCTTGGAAAAAAGAACATAAGGGAAAATAGAAAGAAAATGTCGGCTGGGTGCGTCTGTTCTATTGTTTTTGTCTTAAGACAATTAGTACCAAGTCATTTCAAGGAGAGATGAGCTTTGTGAGAATCCACTAAACTAATTAATTAGACTTTTTGACATCAAGTGATGAGAGATGAGATGAACAAAGAGAGCTGACCTTCTGCAGTTTGTTTGCACAGACACTGGCAAATAGCTGCTCTTTTGTCTTGAGGGTCAGGCAAGCGTTGGTATATTGCACAAGTCTAAAATTGAGGTGACACACTTTAATCACGGGAAATGTGTTGCTCTATTCAAGTGACATTTTGTGATTTTTTTTCAGCATTAACATTTGACAAAGAATCTCACTCTCTCTCTCTTGTTCATTCACAAGTGTTGAATCATATAGCTCAAGAAACACACACACACACACACACACACACACACACACACACACACACACACACACACACACACACACACACACACACACACACACACACACACACACACACACCAATGGCAAACCTATCCGACTGAATCCTCATAATTCAGCTCATAAATTTTTTGCAGGTTTACACTGAATCATACCATTTTAATGTGCCCCGCTAGCAACTCCTAGAGGCCATACCGCTGTACATCCAACCAGGTATTTTAGTTAGGGTGGATCAAGCTGAATCCATGGGGTCGCTACCAAAACCAGTAGTGTTCATCCCGTAGGCAGCGGTGGTTTGGGAAGGCTGATTTTGACCAACTATTAGTATTACACAGCGTGAAGATGAAGCCACTGCACTGACCATGAATGTACAATTAGTCCAATTGATGTAATAGCCTCAGAAAAGCTAAAACACAATGCTTCAGTTTCAAAATCAAAGAACACATTTATTCATCAGCCCACTTCTAAAAGGAGCAAGAAAGCTTGCTCACTCTTGCTTGCTTGCTCTCTCTCTCTCTCTCTCTCTCTCTCTCTCGCTCTCTCGCTCTCTCTCTCTCTCTCTCTCTCTCTCTCTCTCTCTCTCTCTCTCTCATCAAATCACTTTATTTAGCACATTTAAATGTGATGCACTGTAAGTAAAAACAAAAACAATACATTCAACATGTACAGTATGTGCGATATATAACAGAGAATGTACTGTAGTTCATTCTGCAAGCGAGTGTTGCACAATAGTAGTGAAAACAGATGATCTTCAAGCTTGTGTACAGAATACAGATGTTTCACTATTTTGAAATGTTGTAGTATGTATGATACAAAAAATCACACCTGTGTGAAGTGATGGGCGTTCTTATCATTGTACATCATCAAGACGTAAAATAGACACTATGCTTATTTGCTCAGACACTGACGTAAAATTCTCCATTCATTGTCAATGGGAATTTAATGTTTGTGTAGGATGGAAATCTACACTAATAGCTGAATATACTGTAGGAGGCTAGTGCCCCTCAAAAAAGAAAATATTTGGACAGGTTTCTGCGGCGGACACCTCTTATCTCCAACATTCAAACGTTTTGTGTTTTCGTAAATTAACAGCCTATACATGATCACACTACAGTGTCACATAGAACAGTGGTTCCCAAAGTGGGAACTACCCCAGGGGTCCTTGGGGTAGTTCCAGGGGGCCCCCAGCTAAATGATAGTTTGGAACCAAATGGACCCTTGTGGGACTGTAACTCTGAGATGCCATTTAATGGGGGTCCGTAGACTAATGCATGTCAAACTGGTGGTCCTTGAAATGAAAATGGTTGAGAATCAACGGAAAATCTTCTCTTGTGGGGGTCCTTGGCATATATTTTCTAATGGGGGTCCGCGGGCATATGAGTGTCGATTTGGGGGTCCTTGACATTTAATAGTTTGGGAACCACTGACATAGAAACATCACAAGTAGCAGATCCACAAGCTCAAAACTCTGTGTAAATCGACACGTCGGGCTTGTCAATGCGCTATTTTTTCATCCCCTATAGAGGGGATGAAAGTTATGTGTTATGCGTTCCCGCATAACTTCCCATACCTGGGAAGTTATGCGGGAACGCCTACTGAGTGGCAAAACACTACTTTCTGGCCTTGACAGCCCATACATCCACACAGAAAAGTCCTATCTGGTTGCATTAGACGATGTTAAGCGACGTTAAAATCACGTTTCCACTCACTTTGCCACACGATTTCCCATTCACTATATGAATACGCGTATAATACGCAAATAATACACAAATACGCGTATAATATGCGAATACGTGTATAATATGGAAATAATACGCAAATACGCGTATAATATGCGAATACGTGTATAATATGGAAATAATACGCAAATACGCGTATAATATGTAATAATACGTAATAATACGTAATAATAATACGTGAAGAATACGTGTATAATATGCATATAATATGTGAATAATACGCGAATAATACGCGAATAATACGCAAATAATATGCATATAATACGCGAATAATACGCGAATAATACGCGAATAATACGCAAATAATACGCAAATAGAAAACCTAAATTAAGTTCAGCTGTGGTTAAAAGCCAAATCTTAAGTAAAGACTTAAAGACTCTTGTGTGGAGCATTCTCTAGCTTACAGTACATTACCCACTAGTGCCTAAGTGCCTAAGATGATCCTACAATCTGCCGATTAGACTATGGCTTGTATTATAAGATAAGATGCCATACCATGTGTGTGTAATACAGACATTTTGCCCTGAGTACAAACTTAGAGGAAAGGTAATACTGTAGGGGTCAAAGGTCATACTGTAGGGGTCACTCCTTGTGGCTTGATTTCTTGCTCTAAGGATCATGAATGCCTTCAACAAGTTTCATAGCAATCTGGACAATTGATAGCCTAGGGGTGTTGCTAGACGACCAGCACCAACCTTATGAACCATGGGTGACCCCGTGGCCTTTTCCTCTGGCAGGAGGAAAAGGCCGTCGGGTCAGCTGTGGTTAATAACGGTGTTGCTAGAGGCCATATGGGTATGATGGGTTCGACCGTGGTTCATCCTCTGGGGAGCATAAGGGCACGACAAATTCCAAGGCAATACAGCCAGTAGATTCTTTTAGATGTTACGTTTCCACTTCCAACTTTCCTCCTCTGCTTTCTTGGCTCAAAATACAGTCCGTCTCCAAACCACCAATGGATACGTAATAGCAGCTCAGCCGTGCAAACAGGCACATTGTGTCTGCCGTGATTAATGGAAGGTCATAGTGGACATGCCCACAGCAGCTGAGGCCAGCTGTTGCCCCTTAACCACTTATACTTTTGCATACAAAGTGGTTCAATTTTTAGTGCACTTCTTTGCAGATATTCCCCTACTGTAGACTCTTGTGGTCAAGAGACTGGGATGCGCCACTGTGTGTAGTGTAGATCTATGAGCACAGATACCACACAGAATCACAAAAAACATAAAAGCCAGGTTCCGGGTAAATAGAAAATGCAGCTTTAGGATTATGGGAAGAAAATGGAAAAGACGAGGCCTTTTATTTTACAATGTAAGTATTGTGTCCACTACTGGCACTACATGTGTACTAAATGTGTCACTATGAATCAAGTGCAGCATGTGAGACGATTGAGTGGATGAGTGCTCTAATGGTTTGAGGATCCTGTCCTGATCACAGATAATAGACTCTCATGCTGAAAAAAGATTGCACCTCATCCAGCCGACACTATAAATTAGAGACACATTAGGGCTGAAGCCCCTAGGAAGGTGCATTGGTATTTCTGGGTTTTGGCTGCCTCCACAACACAAACAAAAGACGACAAAAAAACACACACACACACACACACACACACACACACACACACACACACACACACACACACACACACACACACACACACACACACACACACACACACACACACACACACACACACACACACACACACACACACACACACACACACACACACACACACACACACACACACACAGACAGACAGACAGACAGAATAGATAAGCGCCTAAATTACGAGCCACGGGGTCAAACGAGATATATTGTACAAGGAACAGAGAGGTGGTCCACTGTGTGTGTGTGTGTGTGTGTGTGTGTGTGTGTGTGTGTGTGTGTGTGTGTGTGTGTGTGTGTGTGTGTGTGTGTGTGTGTGTGTGTGTGTGTGTGTGTGTGTGTGTGTGCCTCAAGCCAAATTGAGGCTGGCCGCGGTGCATCTCAGGAGGTCATCAGGACCTGATGAAGATGTATTGACATCAACACAGACTTTCAAGGGGACCACACGGTTGGTTAACGAACGGAAATCACAACAGAAACGTTGTCACGTTGCTCCAGTGCCTTCCTTCTTCATAAATATTGTACAACCAGTGTTGATGTACAAAACGGTTCATCCATTTATTACCCTGAGAATGTACAAAACTAGAGGTTCACGTGCCTTCGCCGTGCGCACATCTAGCTTAAACAAAAAGGAAAAAAAGGCAATAAATAAGTCTCGCCTGAAGCTGATTGTTGCTATAGTATAGAGGGTATGCATAAAATGAGTGGCAAAGTGACTTTAACGCTGTTTAACGTTGTTTAATGCAATCAGATAGGACTTTCTGTTTGGATGTATGGGCTGTCAAGGCCAGAAAGTCGTTTTTTGCCACTCAGTATAGTGTACAGTATGCTGATGAAGTCACGTGCATACCCTCTATTGGTGACATAAGGTTCTTACCCAGCCAGAATTCATCCTCTAGGTTTCCAAAGCCCACGCGATAGTCGCTCCACTTCCTGGAGAAGTCTGTGAGGCCGTTCTGTCGTCGCTGGAACACCTGCAAAAACACCAGAATGTGACGCTGACATTTGAGACAAATAAATCATCAGTAGTGTTAAGTGTCTGTCACACACGATAAGGCACGCGCACGCAAGCGATGACGCACACACAGACACGAGAGGTGACTTGCGGAACAACCAGTCGTGTAAATTAAGTACATTTACTCAAGTACTGTACAATGTTGAGGTATTTTTTATTTACTTCAGAATTTCCAATTTTTTTTAACTTTTACTTCTACTCCACTACCTGTACATCTCAAAGGCAAATATTGTACTTTTTACTCCACTATCCCACATACTGTAACAAAATTGGTCCGGCCTAGTTACATACATAATACATAATCCACTTACATTTGAGCAATGCAGTGATGCAATGCACAATAATGCAATTCATGGATCAATGAATTACGGCCCTTTTATGGCACAGATCTGGTTTGCCATTTAATTACTAGTTACTTTTCAGATTTAGATTATTATCACAAAAGATACATCTATTCAGCCTCCTATATATATTTCGGCCGTTTGAAAATAGCCGATCTACAACCTCCAATGTGAGTTTGTAGATCTGCTATTTGCAAAGGATTTTGAAGTTGTGAAATGGGACATTCTGCACAGTAAGTACTGCTCCTTACTTTTGGTACGCTAAGTATATTTTGATGCCAATACTTCTGTACTTTTACTCAACCTACATTGTAGTATTGCTACTTTTACACAAGTAAAAAACGTGTGATTACTTCTTCCATCTGAGAACATTAAAGACAAGACACAATAAAAAGTATACATCTTACAATCCAGCCTCCCTCGTCGGTGGTCATGTCGCAGTAGACCTGCACACCCTGGCTGGGGTCCCTGTTGATGTAGATGGTATAGACGCCACTCAGCGTCTCTCCATTCAGGAGGTGCTGGGCACAGTTCTGAGGCGTGCTGAACAGACGGCTCCCTGCGGGAGGAAGAGAACAAGTGAAGCCAGGTGTTCTACAGTATCACGGCAGTGTTTTAACAACAATGGGCTGTGGGTGACCCATATAATGGCTCATGGAACCATTTTCCATGGGTCACGGGTCGCGACTATATAAACCCATATACAAGCTCACAACATGCCCCATTGCGCGACATTGCCAAGATGTGATCTTGTATTATTAAATCCCATCAGATATAGAATCCGTCTCAGATTGGAAATATCACTTAGCAGATATAATATTGTGGTCCCAACTCCTTGGGCGGATTTTGTTGTCACACGTATGTCAAATGTGTCCTCTGCATTTACCCGTCATAACCATTAGGAGCAGTGGGTGCCATTAATACAGCGCCCTGCAGGGAACAGTTAGGGGTTAAGGGTCTTGTTCAGGGACGCTGGGGTGTGAATCGTGGACCTTCTGTCCACTGACAGCCTCTGCCAACCTCACTAACCATTCAGCTATGGCTGCCCAGATATTAAACATGAAGACTATACATACTGTAAATGATAGTGCCAGTGCAGCAGAGAGTGGAGTATAATCATAGTCATATATGCATAACGTGATAATGCCTGTGTGATGGCCTGTGTCGAAGACTGGCATTGGGATAGGGCTCAGTGCTTGTTCAACAGCCTGGAAGGTGACAGGTGGAAACTGCTCCATACTCCGGTCGAATGGCTATGGAATGATACATTCAGTAGAATAGATTGTGGTTGGGGTAGTGAGTGTCCTTGATAATCCACTCAGCCTTGGCTACGCACTGCTTCCCTGAGGGAAGGCATCTCACTAATGCTTAGTGGTCGGGAGTGGCTCAGCTCCCATACCAGGCAGAGAAGCAGCACGTCAGGATGCTGTCATTGGTATACAGTAGTTATCAGATTCAGCCCGAAAGTTTTGATCATAATCAAAAAAGAGTTTAATTGAAAGAATAAGACTTAAACTGAAAGTTTCACATTTTCATTGTAACTTTGAGTTACAAGGAAGTTAGTTTAAAGGAGCATTCAGTGATTTGGAAAACCACCCAGTCCGCCCCGGTAACAAAATGTGCACATGCACACACTACAGTGGGGGAAGTGCAATAGGCCAACAGCATGTGCACCAAGACCCGCCCCCACTCGATCATGATTGGAGGAAGGCCCCTCTCATCCTGATTGGATGAAGGCTTTGCCACCCGCCACCAAAACTGAAACTAGGGTTTTTTGACCCCAGGGGCTCACTGGGGACAGGGAGGAACTCCTTATATGGTCAGCACACTCTATAGTAGGGAGGATTATCAAAAGAAAAAAAGAAAAAATAAGTGATATTTGAATGAAGTGAAATCACTGAATATACCTTTAAATTTAACTTTGATTCATGTCTTCTGAATACATTCTTTATTTTCATTTTTCACTTTCATTACAGTTTCTTTACTGGACATTGGTTTGTGGGCAGAGCATGCGTCTACTGTAACTGAGAGGGTTGTGGGCAGAGCATCTACTGTAACTGAGAGGGTTGTGGGCAGAGCATCTACTGTAACTGAGAGGGTTGTGGGCAGAGCATCTACTGTAACTGAGAGGGTTGTGGGCAGAGCATCTACTGTAACTGAGAGGCTTGTGGGCAGAGCGTCTACTGTAACTGAGAGGATTGTGGGCAGAGCGTCTACTGTAACTGAGAGGGTTGTGGGCAGAGCGTCTACTGTAACTGAGAGGGTTGTGGGCAGAGCATCTACTGTAACTGAGAGGGTTGTGGGCAGAGCGTCTACTGTAACTGAGAGGCTTGTGGGCAGAGCGTCTACTGTAACTGAGAGGGTTGTGGGCAGAGCGTCTACTGTAACTGAGAGGGTTGTGGGCAGAGCGTCTACTGTAACTGAGAGGCTTGTGGGCAGAGCGTCTACTGTAACTGAGAGGGTTGTGGGCAGAGCGTCTACTGTAACTGAGAGGGTTGTGGGCAGAGCGTCTACTGTAACTGAGAGGGTTGTGGGCAGAGCGTCTACTGTAACTGAGAGGGTTGTGGGCAGAGCGTCTACTGTAACTGAGAGGGTTGTGGGCAGAGCGTCTACTGTAACTGAGAGGGTTGTGGGCAGAGCGTCTACTGTAACTGAGAGGGTTGTCTTGTGGGCAGAGCGTCTACTGTAACTGAGAGGGTTGTGGGCAGAGCGTCTACTGTAACTGAGAGGGTTGTGGGCAGAGCCTCTACTGTAACTGAGAGGGTTGTGGGCAGAGCGTCTACTGTAACTGAGAGGGTTGTGGGCAGAGCGTCTACTGTAACTGAGAGGGTTGTGGGCAGAGCATCTACTGTAACTGAGAGGGTTGTGGGCAGAGCATCTACTGTAACTGAGAGGGTTGTGGGCAGAGCGTCTACTGTAACTGAGAGGGTTGTGGGCAGAGCGTCTACTGTAACTGAGAGGGTTGTGGGCAGAGCGTCTACTGTAACTGAGAGGGTTGTGGGCAGAGCGTCTACTGTAACTGAGAGGCTTGTGGGCAGAGCGTCTACTGTAACTGAGAGGGTTGTGGGCAGAGCGTCTACTGTAACTGAGAGGGTTGTGGGCAGAGCGTCTACTGTAACTGAGAGGGTTGTGGGCAGAGCGTCTACTGTAACTGAGAGGGTTGTGGGCAGAGCGTCTACTGTAACTGAGAGGGTTGTGGGCAGAGCATCTACTGTAACTGAGAGGGTTGTGGGCAGAGCGTCTACTGTAACTGAGAGGGTTGTGGGCAGAGCGTCTACTGTAACTGAGAGGGTTGTGGGCAGAGCCTCTACTGTAACTGAGAGGGTTGTGGGCAGAGCGTCTACTGTAACTGAGAGGGTTGTGGGCAGAGCGTCTACTGTAACTGAGAGGGTTGTGGGCAGAGCGTCTACTGTAACTGAGAGGGTTGTGGAAACAGTGTTTTGTTTTTGTTTTGGTGACATTACGTAACATTGCCTACAGGAAACAGGGGGCGACTGTGGCTCAGGAGGTAGAGCAGGTCGTCCAATGATCCATGGGTCGGCGGTTCGAATCCCGGCTCCTCCTGTCTACATGTCGAAGTGTCCTTGGGCAAGACACTGAACCCCAAATTGCTCCCGATGTGCTGGTGGGTACCTTGCATGGCTTCTGCCGCCATCGGTGTATGAATGTGTGTGTGAATGGGTGAATGTAATGCACTGTAAAGCGCCTTGGATAAAGGCGCTATATAAATGCACCATTTACCATTTACCATTTAGGAAACCTGCTGCCAAAGTACAATATTTTTTTGTTTTTGAAGAACTATCCTAAATACAATAATGCGTAGTTTTTGTAAAATAGGAACATATAGCCTATGCCTACAATGGACAGCTTTACATACATTATATTTAGTGGCTGCAACTTTAACAGGAACTTCTACGATCTGTGAACATTTTATTCAGATTAAATTCAATTATACACTTAAACCGATCTAGAAGCAAATACAAGCTCACACTGAGCTTACATCAATTTTAATGATACACTGTAAATGTGGTGATGTACATTAACAGCGGGGAGCCCAGCTAACAGGCCGGGCCGCTCCGTCGCTATAAAGTTCAAGTGCTGTTTTCTCATATGAATAAATACAGTCAACTGTGTATAGAGCAGACTATATGCCACCTTTTTGTGCACGTAAGGATCTTACTCCTCAGCTATGCCACATGTTCATTGAATAGGGAAAGACCAGTTTAGAATGCAATGACACGTTTAATAAATTAACACCCAAACGCACCAATAAAACACCCACAAACAAACAAAAAAGAATACCCTTCAGAAGTGAAAGAAAGCAAAGCACAGGGATGTGCTCAGTGATACGAGTAACTAAAATCTTTATATGTATACTACCTATACATTTTAAATAGGGGGGCTGAAGGTGTTGCCCCATTTCTAGCTCCTGGAATCTAAAATATATATATTTTTTCCAATAATTGTTCACATACTCAAATGTTGTGATGTTTCCCCCCCTCTGGAAAATACAGCGACTGTCAGTCTGTATAATTATGTAGGTTCAAGGAGATTTTGTCAACAGCATGGAACCGCATCCTTCACTAGTCTCATTTATATGCTACGCTGAGTCCAAGCTAACTGCTGAGACTGTGGAGAACATCTTTCATGTGCAGTTCAGTCCGTCTGGTAGCATCAAGGATCAGGAAGAGAGGAGGAGGAAGAAGAAGAAGAAGAAGAAGAAGAAGAAGAAGAAGAAGAAGAAGAAGAAGAAGAAGAAGAAGAAGCAGCAGCAATAACTTTATGCCACAGAGCCCTCGAGTCTCTATTCTGGCTATAACATACTAGGCGAACATTCGGCAAAAAGAGGCAAACATTCGCTGAAAATAGCCGATGTACAACCACAAAATGTACATATTTTTCTTCTTCGCCCCACCCCAGAAAGAGTGGCAAGCCTGTCTCTGGAGGATGTCCTTGTGTTTGTAGCTGGGCTGAAGGACATACAATACATCGTACAACAATACAGACATTAGCCACAGCAAGTATAAAGCGTATTTCCTTGGCCAAATGTATGTGCAAATACAATCGAGATTCAAATCGTACACAGTCACAGAGGAGGGTCAAGAAGCCAAAATCCCACCTGGGTTTGGTCTTCCTTATCTTTAGGTGATAAACAAAAGGTTGAGGACAGAGTTAACTATTATTCAAATACTGCAAATGTGTACATTTGCATATATTTGAAGTGAATTTGGTAATTGAGGTCCTTGGTCTGTTGGCACTTGGCAGCGTACACAATGTGAATAATATATCCCATAGCCTGGAGCGCAATGGTGGGTCTGAGTTTACAAATTAAAATAATATTACTTTTTTCTTTAAAGTTGTCGTTTGACTCATTTGAAAAGTATTCTGGAGTTGAGGTCCTTGGCCTGCTGACAGCGTGCACAACAACTATGATGCCGTTGGGTCTGCTGGAGACAGACACACATACAATGCATTATCCCCTGGGGGAGATGAAGATCACTGGAGGACCGTTGGGTCTGCTGCAGACAGACACACACACACAGGGGGGAATGCATTATCCCCTGGGGGAGATAAAGACCACTGGAGGACCGTTGGGTCTGCTGCAGACAGACACACACACACAGGGGGGAATGCATTATCCCCTGGGGAGATAAAGATCACTGGAGGACCTGGGTGGGTTCTGCCAGCCACTATGATGCCAGCCACTATGATGCCGTTGGGTCTGCTGCAGACAGACACACACACACACAGGGGGGAATGCATTATCCCCTGGGGGAGATAAAGACCACTGGAGGACCTCATGGGTTCTGGAGGACCTGGGTTCTGGAGGACCTGGGTTCTGGAGGACCTGGGTTCTGCCTGACTGGAGGACCTGGGTTCTGGAGGACCTGGGTTCTGCCCTGGGGACCTGGGTTCTGCGGACCCGGGTTCTGCCAGCCACTATGCAAGGAGACTCTCATGCATGAACCTCCTTGTCAGGCCAGTGTTTGATTGACACTGGCACCCCATTAGATTATTTATACATTTAAAAAAAAGAAAAGAAAGAAAGATCGACAAGCGTTATTTCGTCAAGATTTGAGCTTGCATATCTGCTACTTTTGTTTTGTGTGACGCTGCACACTATGAAATAGGGCATTCATTACAATGATTTATCGAAAAACAAAACAAAAGTTAAATTATGGAGATAAAGACATTTCTGCCAAGGCTGTGTGTGTGTGTGTGTGTGTGTGTGTGTGTGTGTGTGTGTGTGTGTGTGTGTGTGCGCGTGTGTGTGTGTGTGTGTGTGTACCTGTGGTGAATGTGGTGGAGACTATAGTGCTGGTGTCCAGCCCTCTGGCTGCCTGCAGTCTGACGGTGAACTCTGTGGTCTCAGCCAACCCCTCCAGACGAATCCACGTGTCCTCCGCATCCAGAATGAGCTCCTATGGTGTACACACACACACACACGCACGCACACACGCGCACGCACACACGCGCACACGCGCGCACACACACACACACACACACACACACACACACACACACACATTGTTGGTGTCGGGTAGAAACCTCTTATCTCAATATTTTATACTACAGTGTCACACAAAAGTCTTAAAAGCATTGTCGCTTTGCGCTGCGTTTCCAGTTTCGTACATATGAGGTTTCCACCCGTCAGAGACTACAGGTATATTCACCCATAGTATACGCACGCACGCGCGCACACACACACACACACACACACACACACACACACACACACACACACACACACACACACACACACACACACACACACACACACACACACACACACACACACACACACACACACACACACACACAGAGACTATAAGGTATATGCACCCATAGTATACGCACACACACAGATACACACACACACAGAGACTACAGGTATATGCACCCATAGTATACTCACACACACAGATACAGTATACAGTATATGGTCATTGTCAGGCGGAGACTTTGTATGTCCTAAACCTATTTTAAAAACCATTGAAAATTGTGAAAATAGCAGAAGCTCAGTGTATCATGAAGTAGGGCATTCATTTATGAAGAAACATAATAAGTTGAAATATGGAGATATGAGGTTTCTAGCTGACGGCAACGGTTAAGGAACTCATATGCACACACAGATCAGCATGCACACACACACACACACACACACACACACACACACACACACACACACACACACACACACACACACACAGATCAGCACGCACACACGTAGCAGTACACTGATTTAATCCCTGTATCCAGATCAGCATGCACACACGTAGCAGTACACTGATTTAATCCCTGTATCCAGATCAGCATGCACACACGTAGCAGTACACTGATTTAATCCCTGTATCCAGATCAGCATGCACACACGTAGCAGTACACTGATTTAATCCCTGTATCCAGATCAGCATGCACACACGTAGCAGTACACTGATTTAATCCCTGTATCCAGATCAGCACGCACACGTAGCAGTACACTGATTTAATCACAGATCAGCATCACACACGTAGCAGTACACTGATTTAATCACAGATCAGCATCACACACGTAGCAGTACACTGATTTAATCACAGATCAGCATGCACACACGTAGCAGTACACTGATTTAATCACAGATCAGCATGCACACACGTAGCAGTACACTGATTTAATCACACACAGATCAGCATGCACACACGTAGCAGTACACTGATTTAATCCCTGTATCCAGTGTAAATGCACACACGTAGCAGTACACTGATTTAATCCCTGTATCCAGTGTAAATGCACACACGTAGCAGTACACTGATTTAATCCCTGTATCCAGTGTAAATGCACACACGTAGCAGTACACTGATTTAATCCCTGTATCCAGTGTAAATGCACACACGTAGCAGTACACTGATTTAATCCCTGTATCCAGTGTAAATGCACACACGTAGCAGTACACTGATTTAATCCCTGTATCCAGTGTAAATGCACACACGTAGCAGTACACTGATTTAATCCCTGTATCCAGTGTAAATGCACACACGTAGCAGTACACTGATTTAATCCCTGTATCCAGTGTAAATGCACACACGTAGCAGTACACTGATTTAATCCCTGTATCCAGTGTAAATGTCAGGGATAAAGCTCCCCTAACAACATTCCCTTGTTATGCTCAATAATCATAATACCAGGATAGATAGAGCTCTGTTTAAAGGTTGGTCATCATCATCATTTTTCGACCGCGGTCGAGATCATGGATTTCACAATGCCACGCCAGACTGTCCGGTCCTTCATTGCCATCCCCTGCAGTTCCTGCCTACTGATGCATGTGTCCCTAGCGATGACATCAGGGAATGACAGTTTTCTACCTCTGGTCTGCTTTGAGTCAGGATTCCAGAGAAGAAGGGAAGATATAACCTCATTTTCAGCTCTGTAGCAGTGGCCGGCAAACTGTGTTCTTCTGGATCGGACTAGTGAAGAAACACGGGGAAGGTTGCCATATAATAGATTAGTCGATGGGTGGCTCTTCCAAGACAGATTTTGCGCTCTCATTAGAAGGCGGGTGTAAGTGCCATCCAACCAATTTCTTTGAAAGTGTCCATGTCTCAGAGCCATATGGGCAGTATTATGCGTGTCTTAAGTACCAGGTCTTATTACTTAACTTAAGACCTGGAGGCGTGGTCAATGCTATTTGGCCAGGTCTTAAGTTAAGTAATAAGACCTGGTACTTAACACATTTTGTGCCCAAAACGTCTGTGGACGTCCTGGGTATTACCGCACGTGCATAGCCCAAGACGTCTGCGGACTATTAAAAAAAATCAGAAAAATCAAAACACTTTTTTTTTTTTTTTTTTAAACACGTGGTGCCAAAGTTTGTGTTTTCGCCATTGAGAATGCATTTGGCGTTTAAATTAAATAACTCAGAAACTATAAAACATTTCAAAGTAAAAAGTTCCAGCATGTGTCTCCACAGTCAGCTGAATTATAAAAAATGTGAATGGATTTTCTAGGTGAAAGTGATTTTGGGCAGTTTTGCGTGGGCTCTCAATGTGTTAAGACACGCATAATAGAGTCCATAGAGTAGAATCGGCTCAACAGTCGTCCTAAATATATTTACTTACTAAGCTTGGATGACCAGATCTTATGCATGTCATTGCAGGCTGACCAGGCCATACCCTTCCTAGTTTGAAAGTCCTTTTGGGAAGAAGATATATATGAACCCTTGTAGTTATCAACCTGTTTCAGAGGAGTGTTGTTAAGTGTTTTTATAATGTGGTTATTGTTGGATTTGCATATATTTACGTATTCAGTTTTCGTCTCGTTGTGATAGTTGGAGTGCTGATTTCCTACATATTCAACATTTATAAGGGAGATACATGGGGGAGGGGGGGGGGGGGGGCTGTCATAACAGAACACATAACTTGACATAACTCAATTTTCTTTTTTTAAATAAATTTTTATCCCATGATTTTGCAACCCATTTTTTCACCCAGTGTCAATTATCTAATGTAATCCTGGTCGCTACACTTCCTCTGCCAACCTGGGGAGGGCAGCGGACTGACCTCATGCTTACTTCTATGCATGAGGAGTGAGTCCAAGCTGCTTCTTTTCACCTGACAGGGGGGAGTTTCCCCGGTTGGACGTAACGCGTGGAAGGAACACATCATTCCAACTATTTTCTTTTTGTGGAAATGTCATGAATGATGTCTCAATTGGCCACCATATTTTTTTGTACAAATCTCAAGCAGCATGCAGCTAGTGTAGGGAGATTTAGTGTTCTCTCCGTGCATCTGTGTGCGTGTGTGCGTGCGTGCATGCATGCATGCGTGCGCACGTGTGTGTGTGTGTTCTGCGTTATGTCTTTATCGGGTAAGACTTGAAGTGTCAGTTCAGGCGCCTAACTAGCCCTAGGGGTGGCAGCAATAAGCACTAAGTAGTAGTAGTGTGTGTGTGTGTGTGTGTGTGTGTGTGCGTGTGTGCGTGCGTGCGTGCGTGCGTGCGTGCGTGCGTGCGTGCGTGCGTGAACTCGGTTGAACTGAAATGCATGTGCGTTCTCTTCACCAGGGGCTATATTGACTTGGCAACACAAAATAAATAATTTAAATGAAATATTGAACCAGGAAAAAGTCGCACATTTCCAGGCAATATGTCACTGTGAATTATGCAGCAGAGCAGGTGGTAAATGGTGTCTCTCTGTCTCAATGGATCTGACACTCTCTCTCTGCTTTCAGGGTCACGATAAGAATTTCATTGCAACCTTTACTGCAGATCAGTCTTAATAATGCTACATTTCTGCTCCGTCGTACATCAGTGTCACGTGCCAAAAATAAAATAAAAACCCTAGCTCGGTAAAGCTTAAGCTGAGGTTGTAAATCTTCACATTTTTGGCACGACGTCGCCATTAGGATGATATGCATTTACGCACTCGGTATTAACCCATTCAGGCCTGACGTCGAAATTAAAAAAAAAAAAGTTTTCTAAATCATGACAATTTTCGGAAAGATTTGAGGCACATTTTAACGATTTTTCAAAAATAGCAGACCTACAAGTTCATAGCGCGCCACTCGGTGGCGCGCTATGAGCTTGTAGATCTGCTATTTTTCAATAGCTAAATTATAACAATGTTTAAAACACCAAAACGGGTTCCCGCCCCAAAATGGGTTAATGGTTAATGTGGTTAAACGCTAACGTGACATGGATGCGTTCCAGGTCTCAATGGATTAAGGATGATATGCATTTACGCACTCGGTATTAATTGCATATTGTTGCCGTCGGTGGAAACCTCATTATGTCCAAAACCGTTACTTTTCACGTCACGATGCGACACGTTGTGAGCTTGTAGACGGGGTATTCTCGCTACTTTTGTAGCAAACTGTAGTATGATGAAGTAGGGCATTAATTTACAGGGGAACACAATTACGGAAATACGGAGACGCAAGGTTTCTGATTAAAACAATACATGAGTGTGTGTAGTACAGGGGTTCTCAACCCGTGGGTCGCGACCCCTCGGGGGGTCGCCAAATTATTTTAGAGGGTCCCCAAATTATTTTCCAAAAAAAAAAAAGAAAAAAAGATTTTTTTTTTTTTTTTTTTTTTCACGATTTTTCAAAAATAGCAGACCTACAAGCTCGGTGGCGCGCTATGAGCTTGTAGATCTGCTATTTTTAAATAGCTACATTATAACAATGCTTAAAACACCAAAAGGGGTTCCCGCCCAAAATGGTTTAAGGTTATTGTAGCAGTCAATTTATATTGGGGGTCGGGAGGGGGCGGGGCGAGGGTCCCGAGACGTTGCCAAAGCATTTTCGGGGGTCCCCGGCCAAAAGCGTTGAGAACCCCTGGTGTAGTATAGGTGCTGTGTATGCATGCATGTGGCACGCGCATGTGTTTGAAAACACTTACTAATGGTGATACACGTCCTCTACGTATGCGTAAATGCTAATGGCGTACCAAATAGGTCACTGCTTGATAAGAGATTGCCCTGGCAGATACTGGTCATAAATTGCTGAAGTCCATTATGTGGGCTGTGCAGAGGGAGGTGAGCTGAATGGCTGCTAAAGCTGGCTGCTATATGGTCAGGTTACAGCGGAGGTAATTGCGCTGCAATGTTTTCTGCCTTAGCAAGCAGGACCTCATTTATGACCCATTGTGAAAACGGCGGTATGGACAGCAGAATGTGAAGCCCGAGTTACACTTAGTTGGGTATGGGATGCATGCCAATTGACTATGCAGACCGCGACCATGTTGCCATTGGAGTTTGGAAGCGTCGTTTAACCCATTTTGACCTGAGATCAGATTCTAAAAATGTCTTCTACATCCTGACAGAAAAAGCTAGGTATGTTTCTATGTCAGTAGTTCTAGCTAAAGCATAACATAATGCTAACACCAAAATGGGTTCCCGCCCAAAATGGTACAAACAGAGGGCTTTTCTGTTTGGATGTATGGGCTGTCAATGGCAAATTGCACCTAGTTAGTTACCACCCTGCCATTAAGTTAATGACAAGGTGGCCGTGGTCTGCATATGGTCAATAAGTGTATGCTATTGTTCTAAGAACCAATTTGAAAACATTGGTTATGGTATGCAACTACTTTTTGTTTGTGTTGTTTTCGAACATAATGTAAAATGTTGGCGATTAGAGGAGATGAGAACAAACGACCAACGTATATCACTGCTGCCAGTCAGAAATCTCATATCTCCATATTTCCTTTCATTATCTATTTTTTTGTGTGAAAGTAAGTCTATCTGTGGGCTTTATAAATATGAAACCAATGAAAAGCATTATTAAGAGTTTCTCTGGATCCATTGAAACATAAGCAAACGTTCTGGACATAAGCTTTCCACCCGACGGCAACTAAGTACAGTACAGTACAGTACAGTACAGTACAGTACAGTACAGTACAGTACAGTACAGTACAGTACAGTACAGTACAGTACAGTACATTAGACACAGAGGATGCAACACAGACCCCCAGCCGGAACCGACCCACCACAGCATTGGCACATGAGTCACTGACTTAATTAAAGTATTCTTGGTGCATGACTGACACCAGAGCCATAGAGTAAGACAGAGTTACGCAAACTCCGTTCACTTCATGGGGCCAGTCCAATGGCGACCCTTCTACATTGAATGGGGACAACGAATGGGGACAACCGGAAGTTCACGGAATGCATTGCGGTCTATGGGCTCGCGCGCTTTCTGCCCCCTCAATATCGCAACTCTTCTATTAGATGGCTCTGGCTGACACCAGTACAAATCACTCAACACAGACATGATGTGTGAGACATACGTAGGGTTCCCAACCATCCCTTGAAATTATAGTGTCCTTATTTGAAAAGAATAAATACAAATACAATAAATTAAAAAGTGTCCCTTATTGTACTTATAATTAACTGACAAACTGTTCCTTGTGTTTTGGGAATCAATCAATGAGACACATCTTACAAGTTCAAACAGCTCATATACTGTACAATACATAATATAATACCTACAGGTTCTTCAGACCTGTAAGGGTCCACATTCTTCTACGGATTACTGGGGATTATGTAGGAAGACAACCCATGTGTCTGAAATGTATAAATACATAGTGGCGCCTTTGAGTATACACCGCTGTGTGTGCGCATGCGTGCGTGCGTGTCCTGTATCTCTACGAACCTTGCGGCTGCCATCGGCTGACTTGTAGGTGAGCATGTAATTGTCGATATCTGCCATTGGCGGCTGCCAGGAGATAAGCGCACTGCGGTGGTTCACCTCGCTGGCTGTCAGGTTCAGGGGTGCGTCCATGGCTATCAGACACACAACAACAACATCCATCACTTAGACTGTAAGTCATCAGAGTTTCATGGCCAATTCTTGCCACACGAGGACTCACACAGGGGAGAGCCCTGCAAGTGTGAATTAAGTCTGTGGCAGAGATTGTATTCAAAGTGTACACCTTAAGTAGCATTTCATGACTCAGTCAAACAAGATTAGCATCGGTGGTGGAAAAAGTACTCAATTGTAGTAAAAGTATCAATACGGCAATGTACAGTAGAACTACTGTAAAAGTACAATAGTATTGGGCTATTGTTTTTACTATCAAAACTAATTTTCATAATGATTTTTGTTGGACACCAGGGTTATTGTGGTTGAAATACCTTCTAATATTGAATCAATTAAAATGTTTAAAATGTAAATCACAATCAATTGCTTCCACAGTTAAACCAGTTATGTCCAGAGACATCACATTTCACGAACACATACACAAGTCACATATTATTCAACCAATTATGCACATTATATAAACAATGATAAATCAGAATACTTTAAACAAACCCTCACACTGTTGGCATGTTCCCCACACCCCACAGCTCCCTTCAATGGAGGCAACAATCAATTATCAATCAACTTGAATCAAGCATCAAACAATATATATATATAAAGTCAAAATAATATAACTCTCTGCAACATACACAATAAAGAATTCAAACTTTAACCCATTTGTGTCACCTTCCTGTTATAGGTTATGGGGAAAAAAATAACACAGGAACTTAATACAGGTCGTTAAATGTATCATCAGTGGCAGGGTGAACTGACACATATACCTACCTGTATAATTCCCAGAATAGATATTGTAGTTATGAAGTGGAATAAAGTCTTGTTTGACATACATTAAGGTAAGAAAGTCAAAGCCAAAATAAGAGTACCAAAAACTGAAAAATGCAATGTTCTTATCAAAGAGGGGAATACTGGAGTACACTCTTCCTATCAAAATATTGTATTAGGTGCAAAGAAGCATTTCAAATCTCTCTCTTGTTGTTCAGAGGGAATATTGTAGTAGCGTAAAGAGCTAAAGTAAATTTGACAACTTGACGGGTTTGACAATGGAACGGGTTTGACAATTTACCATGGAATATCTCTAATTGTGCAGCAGCGTCAGTGTCAATGGGAGATCTCTGAGTTCTGTCAGCCTGACTGGAGGAGCAACATGTATTGCAGACCTCAGTAAGAACCTCAGTGTACATTTATTTATCCATTTGTGTCTGCCTTGCTAGCCCTGCTGGACACGGGTTGCTTGAAATTGTTTCCATTTACATGATTTACAAATCAGTTAGTCACGCTACTTCCACTGAGAACAAGACAAGCCTGGCAAGATGACAGACTGTCTGTTACATTTAGCCGTGTGAAATGTTGGCAACAGCCGAGGTGATTGAGCTGTAAATGTGTCTTAATTGTCTTATAATTGTGCATGACGTTTGCTGTAATCCCCAGGTCCCAACAGTACGCAAGCAAACGCTTACTTGGTTCAAGGCTTAAGGCGGCATACAAGTATGTTGTTCTCTTCATATTGCGAGTGTGTTTACACACGTATACAGTAGTATCAAGATGAGCTTACAGTATATGGCGCATCCTGCCGCAGGTCTTATTAGGACATGCTGTCTCACGTACTCTTTTAATATCCCTGCGTTCGTGACAGTGAACAACAAGGCGCCTAGAAGCAAATATTGAATATTGAAAGGCTAAATAGGATTATGCAGATGGTGAAATCCCATATAACTGCAGGATTCAAATATAGGCACCAACAGCAAAAGTGTATAAATTACAGAATTGTATCCCAGGCAGATACGCGCGCACGCACACACGCACGCACACGCGCGCGCACACACACACACGCACACGCACACGCACACGCACACACACACACAGGAAATTGAGCACCGGTCCGGTTTATGAGCCAGGACCTAAGATTATCACTTCTCTCTGAAGTTGACAGTGACTTCTTACTCCATGCAGTAAGCACATGCATCCACCCATGTACTGTATCACCCTTGTCTTGGAATATATTTCTGACCGAGATTACAATGTCTCAATTGGGGAGCAGGCTCAAGTTTACCAGCCCTTACATCACACTTAACACGCAGTTGTTGTTTTTTTCTCTCTCCCCAAACAGCGTTTTTAGCGAATGATTGATGATTACCTTGGCTTCTTTCCCCAACTTACATCACTGGGGTTGGGGGTGACTTCTGCTTCCCTGTGTCGTAGGACAGGCCTTTTGACACAACGGCAGCTCATTTTGATGCCACCTACTGTACGACACAGGTTGACTTTGTGTTGGGGAAGTGGTTTCCCGGGATTACATCATACCTGCGGGGTGCATTGTCAGCCATTGGCTCACAGTGTGGTAGAGGTGATTACAAAGATTAGCTCCTGCTCTGCTAATGTACTGCACTGTCAAGGCTGACGAGTAGATGAAAGATCACCTAGTTCTCCCCTCTGACTCTGTGACATTTTGATTATCAGCTGTTTCTCTCTCTCTCTCTCTAATTGTGAAAATAACATAGCCCTTCAGTGATGGGCTGACAAGAATGCTCTGCCTTGTGTCATTAGCTAGTTTAGTTCAACGGCTGACCCAGGGTTGAGCCCAGAGCTAGCGCTCACACTCACACGCACACACTCCAAAAACCTTCAGTAAAGCTCAAATGATGTCAAATCAACCATGGACCCTTGCCTTGTGGTGTGTGTGCGTGTGCGTGTGTGTGTGTGTGTGTGTGTGTGTGCGTGTGTAAAAAATAATTTCAGGAAAAAGGGTGATCACCTGTCTAAAGGGGAAGGATAATTTTCTCTCCCTTGGGCCTGCTGAAAGATGTAAGTAAGTGATCTGCAGTTTTTGAGGGAGGGGTCAAGCATTCCACGCCTGGGTGGCTGTGTTGTAGAGAAGGAGAATTTCCCCATGTTTGTTTTGAATGCGGTGTTTGGTATGCGGGTACTGAGGGCATTGTGTGTGTGTGTGTGTGTGTGTGTGTGTGTGTGTGTGTGTGTGTGTGTGTGTGTGTGTGTGTGTGTGTGTGTGTGTGTGTGTGTGTTTGTTTGTGTGTGTGCGTGCGTGCGTGATCATGTGTGTATATGTTGTGAGGGATCCCTGACAGCTCACTAAATGTAGCTTTTAGCAAAGGTTCAATAAGGAAGATCTTAATCAACGCTTTCATTCAGCCTTTCAGCGCTATCATAGCTATCATAGCTATCATAGCTATCATAGCTATCATAGCTCGTCATTTCCGTTCTCACTGTCAAAATCTGTTCACAAATCCAAGCACGAGCACTTTGCAGCAGCCAATCAGGTGATTTGACTCCGCCTTTAAATATCACTGCCTCTGACACTTGCCATTCTCTTTTCAGTTTGCAACAAGCAACCCACCTCCACCCCCAACTCCACCTTGTCATCTAGTGTTGAGAAGGAAGGAGGTTCATCTGCTCAGCTGCCACCACCAGCATCTAGACTCCAATGCTCCAATGGGGGGGTTCTCCCTATTAAAAGCTAATCTTATTCAATAAATGCAATCGGAGTCTAATCGCCAAAATAATCTTCTGCTATACACGTTTGCCATTTTGCTTGCTAAATTGCTGCCAAAATAATCTTTCCAATAAACATTTGCTTATTCCATATTGGTGTGATTTCTCCTTTTATTGAATTAACAGTGTGTGTTCGCCTGGATAACCTCACAGTGTCCAGGGCAACTCATCTCAGGTGGTGATGGGCAGAAGCCTCACAGAGTAACAGAGTTGTAAAGACAAGATGATAGACAGAGGAGGAGGAGGAGAGAGAGAGAGAAAAGACTGCGCTCTGCAGATTAGACTGAAAGGATTGTGTTGCTGTCGGGCAGAAACCTTGTATCGCCATATTCATTTCTATGTTTTAAATTTAAAAATATATAAATCATGCCCTACAGACGCGTCACAACGTGGTGTGAGCTTCATTAGATTTGTTTTAATGAAAGTGAAAGTGGTAGAAAGTTTGGGACTTCGAAGGTTTCCACTTGATGATATTCTACTGGGGTGAACAAGAGTCCACGTCTTCATATTGACGTGGGGACGATCTTCCTCCAATAATCTCCTGGCCTCATTCTTTCTCTTCCTCACTGACGTGCTCCTAGTCCTCTCAGCCCATAATCGCCCCGTCCTGCCATCTATCAAGCCGCCTCCTTTCCTATTCCTCCCAACCGCAAATCTCCTGCATCTCTTCCACTTGGTACCCTTTCTGCGCATCCTCCTACTTTTAATGCCCCCCCACCCCCCTTAAGTAACTAAAGGTTACTTAAGTAACTACAGTTCCTTTCACCCTGTGATGGCGCCAGGGAGATGGCACTCTCCATAAGCAAACTATTTTGTGAAAAAGAACCTGAATGTTCTTCAAACTGTTAGACTAACACTAAAGGTCCCTGCACACTGGACGCGTTTTCTGATTTTTAGCTGCATTTCTCCGTCGGTTTTCCGAAAAACGCGTCCAGTGTGCAACCACCTTAAGAATATTTAATTTTTATCGCAACCATTTCTTCTGTGAGAACCATAGTAATACAAGTACACGCACGCGTGCGCACACGCAGACGCACACACACACGCGCACACACACACTGGAGACGGACACCGTGATACTTTACCTGCTATTTCTGCTGTTTCTCCGGTCGACACCATGGCTCAATCGGCCCCACCAGCGCCCTCAACAAACCTGGACGAGGGACCCCATCCCCCACTCCCGCCACCCCACGACGACCCCCACGCACCCCCCACCCTCCCCCCACGGCACCCCGCGGCTTCTACAGACATCAACAATGGCCCTCCGCTCCCCTATTTCGCCATGGAGGAAATAAGCACCATAGTCGGAGCCAACGGACTTCATATCTTTCACCTGAACGTAAACAGCATTGGACCCAAAATGGCTGAAATCAGGCATATGTTTCAATGCGGTAAGGCGAACATCATTAGCTTCTCTGAAACCAAACTTGATGAGTCAACCAAAGACCCAGAAGTTGAAATAGAGAACTATTCTTTGATCAGAAACGACAGAAACAGGCATGGTGGTGGCGTGTGTATGTATATTCACAAAGACACTGAATATGTTACTCGTACTGACTTACAGCATGATGAAATTGAAACTGTGTGGGTTGAATTAATTTTCAAAAAAGCTAAATCAGTATTAGTGGGCACCGTCTACAGACCGCCTGACCAACATGGGTTCTATGATATACTTGAGGGGTGCTTAGCTGAGGAGGAATGTGTAGAGAAAATCCTGATTGGCGACTACAATACAGACATGCAACGAAAGGAAGCACCTGTGTTTAAGTCATTCAGTAAGTTCTGTGATCTACATAGTGTCAGTCAGCTAATTACCCAACCCACTAGAGTGTGTGATTCTACTCAAACTGTCATTGATCTCATTCTGTCCTCGGACAAATCCAGAATCTCCAAGAAAGGGGTTATTGTATGTGGGCTTAGTGATCATTTTATGATATTCTGTACCCGCAAAATACAAAAACTTAAGACCGGCTGCCACAAAACAGTCATATCAAGGGACCTCAAAACCTACTCTAGTGAGGTCTTTAACCAAGTATTGGAGAGTCTGGATTGGTCCGATGAGCTTAAAAGCACACATGTCGAAGAAGCTTGGCTTGGCTTCAAAACCAAATTTACATCAGTACTGAACAACATGGCTCCTTTGAGAACCACCAGGGGCAAAACCCGCTCGGAACCATGGATGAATTCGGACATACTGGCTGCAATGAAAGCCAGAGACAAAAAATGCTCTGAAGTTCTAAAATGCAAGTCAAAGCTAGCCAAGCGCTTCGACAGTGTTCGCCAAGCTCGTTTGAACAACCTAAATACACAACGAATCAAACTACGAAACAGTGTAACTGCCATGACCAAATCAGCTAAAAGTAACTTCATTAATGATAAAGCTGAGGAAAACAAAAACAATCCTCATGAGCTCTGGAAGCTACTAAACAATCAACTAAGCTATGGTCAGAAACTAAAAACCAGATTTTCGAACATAAACATCAAATCTGACAACACTCTCATCACTGACAACCTTGATGTGGCCAACTACTTGAATATCTTCTTTACAAACATATCAACAACTCTGGTTAACAAACTGCCCTCCCACTCTGGGCTCTTTGGTGTAGAGCACATTACAACCTTCTACAAAAACCTAGGTGTTTGTAAAGACGATTTTAAACTAGTTATGGTAACAACTGATGAGGTAATTAAGAAACTGAGTGCCCTCCAACCCCACAAGGCCACAGGACATGACAACATTCCCTCCAAATTTCTCAGAGACTCAGCCATCTCTATAGCTCCAATCATCACCCACATAGTAAACCTCTCCATCAAACAGGGACAGGTCCCCCAAGATTTCAAACTGGCCAAAGTAACCCCCTTGCACAAGAAAGGGAGTAAATTAGACCCCGGCAACTACCGCCCTATTTCTATTCTTAGTTCCATCTCGAAAGTGATGGAAAAAATAGTCTATGAACAGGTTGAAAAGTATCTTGCCACTAATAAATTATTGTACGAGTTCCAATCTGGCTTCAGAACATCCCACTCCACTGACACATGCCTCCTCTATTTGAGCGACCACATCAAACAAGAGGTGGACGCTGGCAAATACTGCGGCATGGTCATGCTGGACCTCCAAAAGGCTTTTGACACCGTGAACCACTCCATACTGGTTAACAAGCTAAAAGCAATTGGTTTCGATAGCACATCAGTGAGCTGGATGCAATCCTACCTGGAGGGGAGAGAACAGATGGTGGAAGTGAACGGAACACTGTCCCCCCCCCTCCCAGTGAGCTGTGGCGTTCCACAAGGAAGCATACTAGGGCCTCTACTGTTCCTAATATATGTAAACGACATGACTTCAGCCTGTGACTGCAACTTGTTCCTGTTCGCAGATGACTCAGCACTGCTGGTCTCGGACAGGGACAAACTGCAGGTTGAAAATGCCCTCAGCTCTGAACTCGGTAGAATCTGCACCTGGCTCGCTGATAACAAACTATCTTTACACCTGGGAAAAACTGAATCCATTCTCTTTGGCTCTATTAGTAATCTCAGCAAGGCAAATGGCTTCTTGGTTAGAGTGGGTGACAATGTTATCACACGTAAAGATGAAATTACCTACCTAGGTTCCATCCTGGAGGCTAATCTTTCCGGTGATAAAATGGCCACCAACGTAATCAAAAAAGTCAACCATAGAACAAGATTCCTCTACAGGATCTCCTCACTGGTCAACAAAAACACCTTGAAGACCTTAACAGGAGCCCTTGTACAGGGTTTCTTTGACTATGCATGCACCTCCTGGTACCACAGCACCTCAAAGGCCCTTAAAACCAGGCTCCAGACTTCCCAAAACAAACTGGTCAGGCTCCTACTTGATCTAGCCCCCCGAACCCACCTCACCCCTGCCCACTTCGACAGGCTGGAATGGCTTAGGGTCGACGACAGAGTACAGCATCTTGCAATGGGTCTGGTCCACAAGATTCGATACACCACCAAGATACCCATGTACCTGTCTAGATACTTCCTTAATGTTAACGAAGTCCACACCCACAACACCAGAGGGAGTGCAACGAACCATGTACAACCCAGATTCGGCACAAACAAGGGACTAAATTCTTTTCGCTCCTATGCCACTAAAATGTGGAACGCCCTACCAACTGTCATTAAGACATGCGAATCCCTTGACTCTTTCAAAACCGCTCTCAAAGGGCACCTACGGACGGCTGCAATTCGAAACTGGCCCCTGTAAAATCGGAATCCCTCAAACACGAACGCAATGACAACACAAGAGACGGTCGCGGCCACACAGCCAACTCAAGGTATGGCCACTGAGCCAACTTGGGGACCCAACGCAAGGACAACACAAGAGATGGTCACGGCCACACAGCCAACTCAAGGTACGGCCACGGAGCCGACTTGGGGACCCAACGCAGCTCCTCCAAGGAAAACAAACAATTTAACGGAGCTGAACGTGAATCCCCCCCCCCGCCCCCCCTTTTTTTTCCCCTCACTGTATATTTTTCTTTTCCCTTTTTACCTCCTTTTTGATGAATTCCTTTTTGATGAATTCCTGTTCTGTCTATAGAAGTGTCTATTTGTACGTCTCTAAATGTTTTGATGATTTGAACATGGTGGACCCTGTTGGAAACAAGTGTAATGCTTAATTGGGTCGTCCACTCACAGTTAACAGCCTTTGTATTGAGTTTGTGCTTGAAATGTACTGTAATTCTGCAAACTGTTAATAAATTCTTCAATCAATCAATCAAACACACACACGCACACACGCACGCACACACAGCTCCTGCTCTTCCCTCTACTCCGTCATCTCATCTCTGTCTTTCTTTGCATTTGTTACGCCTCGTCCTGTAATCCGCACAAACTGCCATTCCTATTCTGTTTGGCCAGAGAGGCTGAGTGGAAATGTGTTGTTGTTCCTCGCTGTCGTCACCTCATGCTGGTGGATCATGTTGCTTCAGCATTGGCATTTATATATCTTGTCAAAGGATGCCTTTGCAAACACATGGCAGAGAGAGACAGAGAGAAACAGAGAGAGAGAGAGAGAGCGATAATTGGGAAGGAGGGTGAGGCTTTTGAGATCTTAATGACATGTAAACACAACCACTGCTTTTCACTCTAGCGCTCAAGCTAAAACACAATACTTTTGTTCCAGAATACATACAATCAGAGCAGTGGAATACGTTCAGAAATGGTTATGTAAGGGTTATGTAAGACATGACACACACACACACACACACACACACACACACACACACACACACACACACACACACACACACACACACACACACACACACACACACCCCCCCCCCCCCCCGACTCTTTCTACGCCTTCCTCCTTTATCCCCCCCCTCTCGTCTGGCCTCTCCTCCACTCATTCTCTGCGTATAATTAAACAGGGTGAGTGTCAAAGGGTACACAATCAGGTAAACAGGTGTTCGTTTTAGTTGTTGGCAGGTTTCCACAGTCCCAACCTGCGACACAGAGGACACTCAAATGTGAATAAGATGTTTGGGATTGTTTATTTTTTTCATATCTAATCTCTCATTAAACAGGCTGTGTAAACGGATCCCGGGCAGTAAACAGCGGCAGTTGAGCAGATGGAAGAACGGTCTGAGGCGAGTCGTGGTCTAATCTGATGTAGGGACCGAGGGGGGGTTGTTCAACGGGGTAGAGTAGATGTTGCATCCGTGTGCTGGCTTTTTAATTGGGTACCGTGAATTTGATCAGATGGCGATGCATGCCTATGGGCTTTGGATGTCTTATATTGGGGATTTGTTTGCTTTCATAATCTGCTGCTTTTGTAATCAATACTTTGGGGTTAATAAACTGGAGAAGTAGAGGAAAAAGGAATTAGATTAGATTAAATTAGATTTATTGAGCAATGTTTCGGTGGTTCAGACCTTCATCAGGCATCATGATGAAGCCTGATGAGTGTCTGAACGACCGACACGTTGCTGAATAAATCTAATTCTAAGTGTGCGGGATCCTTTTTTCTCTACTTCTCCAGTTCCAGTTATCCGACGCACCTGTCCACTGTAGGTGTGCAGAAGGACTTTTTTCTTCTAAGGGGTTAATAAACTGAAATGAACAAAATTCTAATCTGTGATATAAGAAGAATGGGTTCAAAGTGGACAAAGCAGGACTACTTATTTATCTCATTCTTATTTATTGAGAACGCTTAAATAAAAAAAGTGTACTTTGCACAAATTGTTAAAGCAATCTGTTGTATTGCTCTTCCAATGGAGAGTGGAAATGGCAAATGTATTCATTGCAATGAAGTTGGTGACACATTCAGTGCCCATTGCGGTTGCACCGTCTGCTTCAAATAACGTGCGTGCGTGCGTGCGTGCGTGCGTGCGTGCGTGCGTGCGTGTGTGCATGCATGCATGCGTGCGTCCAGGGATAATCTCACAAAACCCCTAGACCACTTTCTTGTGCACATTGCCAGTAGGCCAACAAAGGAAGTCCAACAATATCTAACTTTTAGTACTTGCGCAAGCAGAGCGCGCAAGTATTGTGGTTGGCTGGACCAAAAGTGGTATGTATGTATGCATAGATACCGCTAATTGGCTGTTGATGGTGACGTAATTAAGATATGTTTCAATGTTGGGTGGGTAAAAGGTAACGTATGTATGTATACATACGTACAGTATGTCAGTAAGAATGGTGGTCCCTTATTGGCTGTTGATGGTGATGTAACTAAGGTACACTTCAAGGTTGGTATAAGGTCAATAACGGGTCAAAAAGGATTTAGAACAGCTAAGCAGTTGTAATATTCATTAGTTAGTAGCAGTACTTGCGCGCTCTGCTTGCGCACAAGTAGGCCATGTATGGCCTACTTGTGTGCAGGGCGCAAGTTGGCACCTCGACAGAGTGCATTTCTAGTTTTATAATGGGGTCTACAGAGATGTGGATCTCCAGATCCAGATGATCAAATCTGTCTTTGCATTTTAATTGTCCTTCTGTTTTTCTCCCTTGTGTAGTCTCACTGAGGACTGGAAATAGTCAGTAAGTCTGAAGCTATTTATTCAGGAAAGAAAAAGGAAGGAATTGTGATGCCCATCGCTCTCATGGTACACTAAAAACAACAACAAAAGCAACAGCAATGCTACTGTATTTAAATACAATCAGAGGTGAGCCACCTGGCTTTAAATTGCCTAGTCATGACAGCGGCACCGGAGCCATGTTGAACCAGCAATAACAGGCTAATTGTTCTAATTGGGCAGCTGTGTTGCCTTGCAGCAGCAATGTGGCATGCTCAGCATTTCAGAGAATATGCTGTACCACCAATCGCTGGGAAGTGACATAGCCCTGACTCGCAAAGACTGTGGATGACGAAACACTTTCACTACATTAACCACTTACCCCAGCATCCACATTCTGGGGAAAGCCTTGTACAGCAATAAGTGAAGATACACCATAAGAGGGACTCACTCCATGCAGTCAACCACAACACTCTAGAGTTTAATAACTGAAGATACACCATGAGAGGGACTCACTCCATGCAGTCAACGAACCACAACACTCTAGAGTTTAAGTGATTAAAGTATCTGGAGCATTTTATTTTGTAGTTTCACTCTGAAACAGAAAGCTGTGGGTTTTTGAATGAATCAGAACGTTGCATCTAGGGATGTCCCGATACGCTTTTATCGTTCCCGATCCGATCCCGATACCACAATTTCTGTGTTAGCCGATACCGATACTGAATACTGATACCAGTGTTGTGATCTCGTGTTGTGTTTATAGCTATCTAGCTATATATCTCGTGTTGTGTTTATACTGTAGCAGACTCCTCACTCAAATGTGCATTTGCAGTTTGGGCAACTCGAAAGCAAACTCCACATGCCCCAACTTTTTTATGTCAACCCCTTACCCCTGTGTCGGATCGGTGGTTAGACTGGCATATTCGCCGATACCGATATGACCTGATAAATAAGGGCCGATACCGATACTTTTCCGATACCGATACAGTATCGGGACATCTCTAGTCACATCCCTCCAGGGTATGGGACGTAGCTCCATTACATGTGCATGCGTGTGCGCGACGCGTGCGACGTGCGTTGATGTCACAGAGAGACGGGCGGCAAAGCTTGTGGCTTATTTCTAACCTATAATGTTTTCAGATACATATTTTAGCATGATGATTAAGATTAAAACGAGTAATACACTCTCTGGATGTCATCTTGAATGAGATTAAAAACTGAGTAGTTCTGTAATCAAAACCAGCTGTGTTGGAGGAACGTGCTGCGATGGGAATAAAACAGGTGAATGAAATCAAGATTAATTTGTATTCATGCAGGACTCGACAAGTCATCAAGCTTTCGTTTTCGTTCAGAGTAATTCAGATTAGATTTTGATGGACCTTTGATATAAAAATAAACAAATATGGAAATGTTCCCATTGGTGTGGCATAGATTGTGAGGTATGCCCATATGATGACCACAGATCTGCTCGAAAAGGGTGAAAAAAGTATTTTTCATTTCCCTACGTCTTTAAACTCCTTTCTTAATCATGAGATACATTTCCAAACCTTGGGTACAAACTGTGAATCCATTCTGTGCGTGTTATAATCCGTTTGACTATAGTGTTGCTACAGCTTCTCTCTTTGTGGTGTGGTGTGAGCCGTGAGTCTCCATGGCTAAGCACAGAGAGACAGAGATAGGCTGAAACAGAGAGACATTGGCATTTGGCAGGGCTCGAGACAAGCTAACCAACCAAGTCAGTGCACTCGCATCCCCTTTCACAGCCCATTCACACTGTGACATTTCCTATCAGAGCGTAAGAGCCTAAAAAAAGAACACCAGGCTGTGTTAGCAGAGCATAACTGGGCATTAGGAATTCTATTAGGGGCTCTAATGAACACCCAGACAAGGCCGCTCTCAGGTCGAGGGAACTCAGTCACCCCCTGGTGTGATTACATGTCAGCGCCGTCCAGTAGGGGAACCATGTGTGTTATTGCATGTGCAAGTGTGTGTGAGCATGTGCATGTGTGCATGTGCACACGCACGCACGACACACACACACACACACACACACACACACACACACACACACACACACACACACACACACACACACACACACACACACACACACACACACACACACACACACACACACACACACACACACACACACACACACACACGCATGATGGAGGTGCTGGCACTTGAGCAGCCAATCTCAATGGCCTGCAACACTTTATAATTAATTTGACCAAAAACAGTGTATATAAATGAGCTTTCACTAAAAGGCCGGTGCTTGATTAAACTCAGGGAACAGTCCCCCAATGCTGCTTCATTTAATTCTAACTCCTGCAGCTACAAATGAAGTCACATTCCACTCCCTTTGTCCCTCAACACCAAATCTCTTCAGCAATAAGAGCGTTGTGATCTTGTAGATTGGCTAGCCTATTTTTGACCAATGTTCATCCCCAGAAAAGAGTCGCTAGGGTCCATGTGGATAAGAAATAAACTGTATTAACTTGACAGTGTTTGTATGAGCACATACAGTAGCCTGTGGGGTCTTGTATAGCGTAGTGTACTGCAGCACCCCAGAGAGACAGAGGAAACAGGACACCATGGAAGGGATGCTCATGGCTCTGACAAAACTCGGTCGCAGCTTTTTTGGTCGCAGGCCATTATATTCCATGAGATTACCAGTACTGAGTTGACGAGAAGAATCATACAATTACCAGTAATAACAACATAAAACAAGAATTGATCAATGAATTAATCAATTGCGACGCATTGTGAGCTTGTAGATCTGCTATTTTCAAATGGTATTAAAACGTGTGTTAAAATTCAATAAAAAGTTATTAAAAAAAAATCTCCAAAGTAACTAGCAGTAGCAACTAAAGTTTTGCCCCGGCCAGCCTGCCCCTGCCCAAGTGCCCAGTGTGATTCCTGGTCTAGAGGGGCGGGTTCTGGCGATAACAGCAGGTGGATCCTATATTGGTTGCCCTATAGCCACGCCATGAAGAAGAGTCTGACGAAACCGGTCGGTGTTTGGTGGCTTTTAAATGGCTTTAAAAATGTATATCCCTATTGAGTAAATAAAGGCTTTTTAAATTAATCCTTGCTAGAGTTTGAAGCCTGTCCCAATGGGACCCCTCTTCCCTGGATTCTATTGGTTCACTGATTCTGAGCGTCAGTTTGACTTGGTATCTCTGTCTGTGTGTTGTGTGTGGGTGTAGATTTTCTTCCGTTTGACAGAGGGGGGATATGTCATGTGTTGTGGGAGGTGGGAGTTTTGGAGCTTGAAATGTACAAATGTTTTATTATCAAATATATTTGAGTAGCAAAGTAAAAGTACTAAGTCTACAAGCTCATAATGCGTCACATTGTACATCCCCTGTTTTGAGGGGCGATAGCCCCTCCTATGTCCAGCTTTTAGTGTGTGTGCAACACAAACTTTGTCCTAACACAAACATTAAATGCCATGACAATGAATGGACAATTTTTAGTGTTTGTGCAAACACAAACATTGCGTAACGCAAACATTGAAGACGAAGGCGAGGACGTAAATTCTGATTGGCCGGAATTAGATGATGATTTACGATGATAAGATTGCCCCTCACTTCACACAGGTGTGCTTTTTCGAGTAGAAGTAGTTAATTGACTACACAAACACTCAAAGCTGGGCATAGGATTTTTCATTGTCTTCAATGTTTGTGTTTACACAAACCATCAAAGCTGGACATATAGGAGGGGCTAGCACCCCTCAAAAATGGAAAGTATACCTCAAAATGGTGCTGTGCATTGTAAGCACTTGTATAGGCTAGTGTTCATAAATACTGATAACATTTCCAAAAGCCATACAATACTGAATGTATTTCAGTAGGCTATATGACATTTCAGATTGAGAGGTATTCTAATCTCATGTCCACGGCCAAATACCATTACATATCAATTTGTATCTGTCATAGATAGTTGAGTAACATTCTCCATTCCAGTCCTATGGGTATTGCAGGCTCCATAAAACTCTGCTAACTTTCTCCTGAACAAGCAGCCCCACTAATGCTGTAAAGGTTAGATTTATAGACTATCAACAATTTTGATAGGGTTCATGTCCTCACTCATAATAAAAACTGAATGTGCATAGAAAGCTAATTTGACAATGCAGTATATTACCAGTATATTACCCAAAGAATGTACCTAATGTTAAAATCAAACTGCATCATATCAGAATGCAGTGTCAATCTGCACCAATATTCTAGATAAGATAAAAAATCACACCTGTGTGAAGTAAGCGGTGCAACTGTACCGTGTCCCCCCGCAACATCCCGACCACCAGGAACGCGCCCCAGCAAGCCAGTTCCGGCAAGCCACCCCACGTCCGAAACGATCGAGAAATGACAGAGTTACCGTGTTGCAGCTTTCCGTGTTGGGACGCGTACAGGGACGCGCGCGCACACACACACACACACACACACACACACACACACACACACACACACACACACACACACACTCTCTCACTCACTCTCACACTCTCTCTCTCTCACACACTCTCTCTCTCACACTCTCACACTCACACTCACACTCACACTCACACACTCACACTCACACTCACACTCACACTCACACACACACACACACACACACACACACACACACACACACACACACACACACACACACATCTCCGTAATGGAGCGGAGGCACTGCTCAAAAATAGAAATGTAAAGTACAACATA
This sequence comes from Electrona antarctica, assembly GCF_951216825.1. Lineage (NCBI taxonomy): Eukaryota > Metazoa > Chordata > Actinopteri > Myctophiformes > Myctophidae > Electrona > Electrona antarctica. Next base: position 37,279,198 of record NC_136800.1, read on the forward strand.
CTCCTTGTGTTTCACAATGAAGAGGCCCAATAGCAAGTAAACATTTTAGGAAGTATTTCACATGATGTCACCTCATCCAATCATTTTCACTCCAAGTGGCATGAATGTGGCATGAATAATTACTGTCCACTCTCTTCAGGGGGTACAGTTACACTGAAAGTCACTATGAACACGGCGGCATGCCGGATCAAAAGCAAGGTGGCGCTTGAAACTACACAAAATCTCATTACCGACTCCATGTTGTCAGCTACATCAAAGTATCTCTCCAGTCTGATCTCATTTGAAGAAGACTAGTTGGTGTAGGGTGAGGGTAGAAATGCCAATTTTTTTCTGCTCTCTGGGAAGACATAAAAGCACAAGAGGTACTGTAGCACAGCCTTGTGGCTGTGAGAGTCTGCCTCCCAAATTAGAAGCACCTTGCTGCCAAGATGGTGCCTGTGGTGTCTGTGTACAGTATGTGGTGTGATGCGTATATAGGCCTGGATGGAGGAGCATCTAACGTCCTACAGCCCCACTTGAGTTTTGAAGTGGAGATTATGTAGCCCAGCTTTTGGGCGTGTTGTGCGAGTGTATCTTGTGTTTCATGCAGTCTCTCTCTCTCTCTCTCTCTCTCTCCGTCTCTCTGCTGCAGTGCAGGCCAGGAAACTGTCGCCTCGTCCTCCTTGGGGGATATGAACGCCTCTGCTGACAAGAAAAGTTCTCTCTCTCTCTCTCTCTCTCTCTCTCTCTCTCTCTCTCTCTCTCTCTCTCTCTCTCTCTCTCTCTCTCTCTCTCTCTCTCTCTCTCTCTCTCTCTCTCTCTCTCTCTCTCTCTCTCTCTCTCTCTCTCTCTCTCTCTCTCTCTCTCTCTCTCTCTCTCTCTCTCTCTCTCTCTCTCTCTCTCTCTCTCTCTCTCTCTCTCTCTCTCTCTCTCTCTCTCGCAAGAAGTCCAGAACATAAAGTTTATGTAGAGGCACACACCACTCTAGATAAACTAGAACAATTCCTTGGCCCTGAACAACCGGGAGTTCCATGTGGGGTCCCAGGGGAAGGGGATTGCCATCCCGCATTCAACCTCAAATTCATGTATTTTGTGCATACTGTACTTTCTCCACCTCTGAACGCTGCAAAACGATCTGATTTATTGTATATATATTTATTTCGTTTTTCTGAAATGACGCCTCTTCTAACAATGCAGGATTGTGAATGACAATCAGGCTGACAGTCTAATGGCTGTTCATGCGTATGATGCGTTCAGTCTCCATTGCTGACCTCTGACCTTTCTGGTGGACATACAGATTTTCATCAGAGAATCATCTGCAAGTCAGTATACTGTGCAAAGCATTACATTTTAATATAGTGATGAGTGCTCAATTGCAGCCAATCCAAAGCGCTTTAAAATGTACATTACATACCCACCCACAAACCCAGAGGAAACCATGCAAAGCACCAACCTGCTCATCATATGTACGGTATAGCATAGTATAGTATATATGTATAGTTTATATGCATAGTGTCATTAAATAGATATGTTCTAGTTACGTTCTTAGCTTACGCATGTTTCATGATAAATGCATTTTATATATGTGATGTATTCCCATGCTTTTGTTCTTGCCTAATGTAAGTCACTCTGGATTAAGAGCGTCTGCTAAATGCCTAAATTGTAAATTGTAATCAGGAGCAGTTATAGGGTTTCAGTGTCTTGCTCAAGGACACTTCGACACTAACCCATGCAGGCATAGCTGGGGATCGAACCGAGAACCTTCCATTTCCTAACCGGTCTATCTACCTCCTGAGCCACTGCCGCCCCCAGTAATTTGATATTTAGAAAGAGAACAGCCCCGGCACCCTGTCTTCACTTACATGCAAACGTGTTAATGCAAGGTTTCAGTCAATAATTGACCTTCATGAGACATCTCTATCTGATGCCACAGGCGCTGTAGCCTTGGGGACCGCAAGCGCACATAGGTGTTGTGAATCAGCGAGCTGCTGATTATTAAAACAACAAAACTTTCTGGACTCGGCAGACTGATCTATGTGTGCTCAGTTTATTGATCAGAACTGCATCAGTAGCAGTGGTATGCAATGTGAAATAGCTGTTAGTCTTAAAGTCACTTTGTTCATATCAACATTTTATTTAAGTTTGTAAAATGAAATGTTTTGGGAAACTGATTTTGAATTTAAATCCCATTGTTTTGATGCAAGGAAGTCATAAATATATATGACTTCCTTGCTTCTGTGTATCTTTCAGCAAAATGCTGAGGTCATGACATACGGAGGCAATTTCTCAGCGGAATCAAGATTCAAGAATGAAAAAGGGTTTAGCAGCAACATGTTAGTGTGGCAAAGTCTGCAGGCGTAGTGTGTGGATTTAGAGAGTGTTGTTATTGGCTATTGTTCTGGTCCCCAAAAACAGTCCAATGAGTATAATGAACAACATGAATGCTTACGTGTTTGGAAGCTGGCGATGACGGTGCCACTAGTCAGAGGCCCCTTGGTAGCGTAGAGGGCTACAGTATAGCTGGTACTGGGCTTCAAACTGGTGAGCTGCTGCTCCTGCCTGTTGCCTTCCACAAAGATGGTGTCCGTTGAAACTGGAAAAACACAGAAAGGTACAGTAGAACACTCTTATTAACCTAACAGAAGAGGACCCAAGGCACTCTGTTCCAGTGAGGTGAAAAAGCCTTTTTATTGGAATTAAGGCATGGCAAAGAACATTACAAAAAGGACCACCGCGTTTCGGCACTCAGCCTTCGTCAGGGTCCCTCTTATTAACCTATTTAGGACTGAGACCAGATTCTACAAAATGTCTTCTAAAAGCATGACATGTTTCTTCTATATCAGTGGTTCTCAAACTATTTCATGTCAAGGACCCCCATCTGAAAATATGTTGTTTCAGGTACCCCCCCAGACACAAATATTTTAGTTTGCTGTGAAAGAATATATATCTTCAAACATTTTCACACATTTTCACTATTTTTCATACAGATCTGCAAGCTTGGTGCCGCGCTATGAGCTTGCAGATCTGCTATTTTTCAACAGCTAAAGTTTCAAATAATGGATAAAGATAATCAAGTATTTCAATCATGTTGTAGATTTGTATTCTTATACTGCAATCATGTTATTTGTAAATTATATCTTGCTGTTTACAAATCATGTTCTAAATGTTTTATTGTGTTATACATACTGTAGGTAGAGGCCTTTAAGCCTCCTGGCACTTTTCCTTTTATATTTTGCTTATTCTTTCGTATTGTTCTTGTATTGTGCTAAATCAAATCAAATTAAATATACTTTGATTACATACTGCTTTGGGCAGAAAGGAACCGTTGCTCGGAATTTCAATTTCAACTGATAAATGTCAGTGTGGCTTTTCTGTCAAAGCAGAATTAGACTTTAGGATGGAGTCTTGAGTCTTGACTCAATTTAGCCAGACACATTTTAATTTATATCATATTACAGTGTTATAATGAAGAATTCATTAAAAAAATGTATGAATAATTATTTTAATCCAATACATTGTGTGGAACTTTTAAGCATATTGTATCATCCAATTTAAAAAATACAATTTCAACTGGCTAATATGTGTTTTTCAATTCTGGAACTTGAAATGCTCTAAATGTTTTGGTACAGATTAAAGCTAACTTCACAATGACGGCAATGCAAAATTAAACAAAATAAAAAGCCCAAATCCATTCAAACCTAATAACATAGTTCATGAATCTATGCAGGATCTGTTCTCCAACCTGTTTAGAGATAATATAGATACTACAGTATAGAGCGCCGAAGTCCTGACGTCACTCGCTCATCACCTGGTTCACGAAAGTATTTTCTCTATGGAGAATAACATGGGGTCATCTTAAAATCGTCTCATATAAGCGTTGTGGTCCAAAAAAATAAACTCTGCGTTATTGTCAGGGAGGTGTCTCTGTATCGTTTGCGACAGTCAGCCACTCATATATGATACAGTCTGTTTCTAGTGAAAATGTAACTAATTCAGTAGCAGTAACAATAGCGTTTTCTCTGCAGTCAGTTGATTCTTCATATCCATATGAGTGAAACGGCCGGGATGACATGTTTATTTTTCAAACACAGTTCTTATATGAGATACCGATATTGACGTCAGACTTCGGTGCTCTATAGTTATACTAATAACATAGATAAATGATCCTAGATTAATTATATCAACTAAATTGATCAACCAGAAAGAAAGTAAACAGCATAACATTTTCACCACACAATCTGACCTAATAAAAAAGGACATTTAATGCGTCAAAGTGTCAATAATTCAGTGGCATGCGCTTGGTGGGCTGTCTTGTCATTTTACTTATAACTTGTGTTGATATAATATTGATGAAAGCTGTATTGACTGGCCAGGGCGAGAGACTGCTTTCCAAGTGTGTGTCAAGTGTAAGGACGATGGCCAGATCTATTACTGACTTGGCCTGTCAGCACCTTACTCACTCGCAGAAACTGTAGTGTACAGTATACTTTCACTTAATCAGGGCATAGACAAATGTGTGTTGGGGGGGGTCCTATATTTCATGGTTATATTTGAGTTATGAACGTTAACTTTCACGATACTATCAATGTTTGATACCATGTGCATGTAAAGGTTTTAATATTAGCACATTACATATGGCAGGATGTCAATTGTCAACAGAGAACTTTGTATCTCTGTAACTGACTTAGCAGCTGTTGGCTGACAAAGGTTGTAAATCCCCGGTCGTCTACTCTATGGTTCCAAGAAATATGGATTTCTCTGGGTAACTGGATGCAGGTTGGTGTACAGTAAAGCCACGGACAACGGAAATAATGATTCTCAAAGACAGTTTATCAAAGTCAGAGGTTAATGTCTTCATGGTTGAGATTGAGTGTGGTTAAAGGTTTGACTGGTTGTTACTTTTGTGAAGTGTGACAAGTTAACTGCCAAAGGCAGCTGGTTTTTATTTGAAACTTAAGATTCCCTTCAACACTTATGGGAGTTACTATATGGTCGTATTTCAGCACTCCATCGTTGCCCGGTGCCGGGTTCCAAACATCCATCGGGTGGTCGTAATCAGAATGTGTAGACCTGTGGCTGACTTGCCTTGGCAGCCATCCATTAGTTTCAGGAAACACATTTTATTCTGACTCTACAGGGAGAAAGCAAAGTGGATATTGCTCGCCTACCTGGATAGGACTGAGGCACACTGAGGTTGAAAAATATAGTATAGCCTACAGAGATCCGGGTACAATGTAAGCAGTTTATAAGAGGTATCACACAGTCCTATCTCACTTCGAAATGTGCAGGCCGAAACCTTTTCCACTGAGCATCCAAGCTCTTTGACTCCTGGCAGGAGACACTGACTTATTACACTGTACCTTTGACACTGAAAGTTGACCGTTATGCCTCTGGATATGGCTTACGCACAACATGATCAGATGATGAGATACATACACAAACTAACTCACAGAAAGCAAGCCAGTGTTAATGTTGACCAGCAGTATAAAAGGTGCATATTTGAGCAATGTATAGCTGGTAATAATGGTCTGGATGAAATGAATACTAAGTACTACGTGGTCCCATTTAAGGTAATTCATCCTAATTCCTAATCCTAATTCCTTTATAAATCCATCCATCCGTCCGTCCCATACCTTGGTTGTATGTGAGGGTGAGCACATAGTTGTCAACGCTGGACAGAGGGGCGTTCCACCTCAGCAGGGCTCCTTGTGGAGTAATGTTGAGGGAAGTCAACTCAGTGGGCATGTCCATGGCTGGGAAGGGAACACAACACAAACAAATAAGATCATTTGTCCTTGTAATTTATCCAAAACAATACAATCTATCAATGACAAATAAGTAAAGTTGGGTGCCTTCAGCTTAGCTGGTGTGTCTAAATCTGTAGTAAACAGAAGGAGAAGTGAATATAAGGCGTCTGGGGAAAGTCTGATAGAAACAAATTGTGTTATTGGGCCCTATTTTGGGTTATTTCGCTGTTGCAGCTGTAGTACTATACAGGTTTTTCCATATTTTGGCTGGCGAAGCTGTCCTCTTTACCAAGGACAATGGCAGAGGAACAAATATTGTTTGGAGGGACTACTTTATGGCCAGTAAAATAGAATCAATACAATATTTGGAATATTTTTTCAGGCATCATTCACTTTCTGGAGATTCTGTTATATCTTCACGTCCACGTCCGGTACGACTACGTAGACATTTTGTTAACTGCAGGTAATGCCAACCAGTGTGTAATGTGATTTAATGTATGGTGCTGTGGATCTATTGTGTTTACTCCCTAACGCCCATCATTTCCACTCTCCTTCTCTGTGTTGGTGTGCACGGCTGAGATCATTTGTATCATTATCCGCTTGCAGTAAGCATAGTGAATACCCGTGAGGTGTGCTTTATTTAGTCAATAAAGTATGCTTTCGGGGATTGTATTCATGCACAATTCACTAGAAATGAAATAACCAAGTGTACCTAAGTGGTCATGACTCAGGGGTAATACAAACCCAACATTATTTTGACCCAAATCTATGCTGTAATTATAGAAACCCACATAATGTCCCAAAGTAACAGTACAGTACTTCTGTTAGCTCGTAATAATGTTCTTCCCCTTTTCCATCACATTTGTAATATAACAGCTTCAAAGGGGAATTATACAGTGACATATGCTGAATAATGTGTCACGTTAAGCCTGGTTTAATACTTTGTCGTGCGGCGGTGTTGCGTGCCGGAAATATCCGACCTACAAGCTCACAACGCGGCAAGGAAGCGATGTGTTGTTAGCTTGTAGGACTGCTATTTTCGTAGCTTAGAATAGGCTTCAGCCTCTAGAGCTTCCCCCCCCTTACCCCCCCCCCCCTCGTCCCCTTGTCCCCCTCGTCCCTTCATTGAGTTCCCAGGCTGCTGGACATGCCAAGATTGAGATGGAATTTAATTATACCTTTACCCCCGGTGTTTCAACCCCAATGTCTCCTCAGCCATAATATTTTAGCATTGCAAAATGAGTCTTCTTTTTTCAAGACAGAGACCGATAAATATGATATAAAGGTCGGCCCAGATGGTGTAATTAATGCCCTCATCACAATCAAACGACTAGTAGAACTGATTCAGATTGTGCTCATTAGCATAGTAGTTGCTACTGTATCCTCATCACTGGGGCCATGTTAGATGAACAAACCCGATTAAAATAATTAGTTTAATTGCAAAACAGTTTAATTGAATGTATTGGAGACTTGCCGAGTGAATTAAATCAGCGATGGAGATGGTGCGTTTAACCCATTTTGGGCGGGAACCCCTTTTGGTGTTAGCATTATGCTATGCTATTGAAAAATTGCAGATCTACAAGCTCATAGCGCGCCACCGAGTGGCGCGCTATGAGCTTGTAGGTCTGCTATTTTTGAAAAATCGAAGAACGACTGACATAGAAACATAGCTTTTTCAGAAAACTGTCAGGATGTAGAAGACATTTTTAGAATCTGATCTCAAGTCATAATGGGTTAAAAAAGAAAAAGAAAAAGAAAGCAATATATATCATCACTCAAGTACTATGAAATCTAATCATCATCATCTCCATTTCCCTCTCCAGTTACGGATGACTGAATTAATGATCATATCGTCGCTGTCAGATGTAGATCTGCTACGTTTTTGCTACTTACTGTATGTGTGACACTGTAGTATGACGAAGTAAGGAATTCATTTACGGAAAACATAAAATGTTGAATTATAGGAGCTTTCTGTCCGAAAGGGATGGCATTTAAAATGCAATCAGAGTGGAGGACGGTACAGTTGGGGGAGTCAGGACAGCTAAGACAAATCTATGAGTTGGCGTCCCTATTTTGGGCATGTAATTACAGGTGAAAAACATTTACAACAATTCTCAAACATAGACATGTTGTGAGCTAGATCAGCTATATTATAGCTTATACATTGTATAGCATACTTAAGTATAAAATATGGCTTGAGATGTTAAACAAGCACAAAACTGCAAACGCACCAAAAAATTCATGGATTTCTTCTCTAGTAATATGACACGCACCTGAGCGATCAGAGTAAATGATGTATGCATAATGTATATATATTTTTTTAACCAACATTAAAGATTGCCTCGTTCTCAACAGCACCACAGGACAGTGGGACATTTTCCTTTGTTAGAACACACTGTACTTCACCACAGGTATTCACAATAAGAGTCATCAATCCCCAACATGGTCCGCCCTGGCCTGGGAGGGAGGCTGCTACTACTCCCAGCCTTTCTATTCACCTCCAAGTTCTCAATAGTTATACTGTAGCTGTAAAATTCACATGTTTTACATGCACGCACGCATGCACACAAGCATGCACACACACACACACAAATGAATCTTTGTACCGGTAACTCTTACAAGGCAAGAAGACCATTAGACATGATTCTGTGTGTAGTCAGACATACTGGGCCTTCGGTATGACCTCTCATTACTGTGGAAGCTGCTCTGCTTCTCTGAGTGAAACCACTATGCAGGTTAACAGTGAAGCCAATGCTAGTCACTGTGTGTGTGCACGTGTGTGTGTGTGTGTGTGTGCGTGTGCGTGTGCGTGTGCGTGCGCGTGTGTGTGTGTGTGTGCGTGTGCGTGTGTGTGTGTGTGTGTGGTCTCTCAGCCTCTTCATTGCTAACCGTGAAAAATATCGCCCCTTGCTAACTGTTGTTCAGCACTGCAACACCAACCTAACAAGCTGAGCTGTTCTGACAGACATAATCCACTGCTAAAAATCAAATCTTTTCCCCATCACGCTCCTGTACTCTGTTCTCTTTCCTTCTCCACTGAAAACATAACCTCTGACCCTTCTGTTGGCGTCTTTCATTTTTGACACGTCTCTGTTCTTACTTTTAGTCCCTGCCTAAGCTTCTCCTCTGACTGGGCTCACTACAAATGTAAGCCTTGATTTGAATCTCACTTTCATTATCTTTCTCCCTCTCCATGCTCTGTTTGGAAGTATCGTCTCCCAATCTGTCTGAGCTAGAACAGAGAGAGAATAAAGGAGCCACAAAAACACAGTGAGAAATCTGATTTGACTGTGTAAGAGCGGCTTCATCTTGTTGCTCTGTGATCAACTGTGCTTAATTTCCCAAGCTGGACTATCACTTTCACAATCTTTGAATGCTACAGAGAAAGTAATTCCGCCCGGTAAAAGCTGCGGTGCGACGAGGTGTGAGGTTGTGGGAAAAACATTTTTTTTTTTAAAGTTTGACAAAGATTTGACAAAACTATAAATATACTTTCATGCTGATGCTTTTGTACTTTTACTCAAGTTAAATTTTGAATACATGCCTTTTACTTGTACCAGAGTATTTAAATTCCAACTTTTACTAGTAAAGACATCTGAGTATTCTTTCTTCCACCACTGGTCTTGAGAGACTACTCTGTGCAGGGAGGAGGGAGCCTCCTCTCTCTTTGGGGGGCCTCTGCTCTGCCTCATTTTAACGAGTACCGTCGTTAGGGCATAAGTGGTGCCCCGCGCATGTCCCACTTTGTGCAAACCGCCTCGAATCCATCTCGCAAGGCCACGGACACCCGAACAAAAACAAAACAAAATGCAGCCCCCGGTTTCCTTTAGGTCTCGCCCCTCTTGAAAATAATTGATTATATGGAATTAAAGTCAGCTGCGATGCTTCACATTTTCCAGGTCATTACATCCTTGGCCAAACACTGTCGGATTACTCCTTCCAAATCCCTCATTTGCTTTAGTCGCCCGAACGCCGCGTTAAATGTTTCCCCGGTCGGGCGTTGCATGGAGAATGTTATTTAGCAACTAAAGAAGCGCTGTGCCGTTAATTGTTCTGTTCCGTCAGGCTATATTCTTGAAACGAAGCAACAAATCTGACAACGTTGAGCGTCATTTTTAAGTGCAGCGTTCATTTCCAGAAAAAAGGAGAATTAATAGCAAGAGAGGATGGAGAGAAAAGAAGAGACAGAAGAGGACGAAATGAGAGAGAGGAAGAGATACGAGCTGTGTGGGAGGGAGACAAACTAGAGTCTTGAACTAATGAGACAGTTTCCTATTACAAATGAGGAAGTTGAGACTGAGTATGTCTGCTGTGCACTAAAGGAGTTTGTCTGAGGATAGAGACACAGCGAGAGAGAGAGAGAGAGAGAGAGAGAGAGAGAGAGAGAGAGAGAGAGAGAGAGAGAGAGAGAGAGAGAGAGAGAGAGAGAGAGAGAGAGGGAGAGAGAGAGAGAGAGAGAGAGAAGGGTTCACACTTCATAGAGGTTGCACTGGCTAGTGGCTTCACAGTAATGAGCGGACACACACACACACACATAGACGGGAGAGTCGCAAGACATACATGTGTCAACCTCACAGCCCGCATCAGGACCGAGGCAGAGATACAGGCCAGAGATGCAGGAGATCTCCTCTGCCACCTTACACTCATGTCCTTCAGTTCACTATGTAATGTAACACCGGGGCTCCACCGGGCGCGGCAGCGTCGCGTCTCCGTCACCGTCACCGTCAGGGAATGTTCCCTTTTTAATCAATGAAGGGTGGCTCCACTGCGCGCGTTGCGTTGCGTTGCGTTGCGTTGCGTGACTGCATTCAAATTGACCCGGTTCGTTTTTTGACGCACGCGACGGAGACGCAACGCGCCCGGTGGAGCCCCTGCGTAACAGTGACATGTCATTGCAAGTGACAGTGTTCATGTATACATTTTTTAACTGTTGCAGCCATAATTAGTCTCTATGACAATATCTTTGTAAAGTATGAACCATTATATAATTTGATTTTACTGCTCCGTAAAGTTCTTAAACTGCACACCATTTCTATTAACTAGATGATTAGGCTATGCACACATATATATAAATCATTTAATTCAGACGCCACAATGAGAGGATTCTCTATTCCACTGTTTCTCAAAGTGGGGTCTGGGCCCTTGGAAGGGGTCCCAGGGGCTCCCCAGCAAGATGTGCTAATATAGCATCAAGATCAGTTTAACCACTCTAACCCTATTTTATACTTTTGGTCATTCAAAAATAGCCGATCTATAAGCTCTAACAATCCTAAATGTGCTGCTCCTAGAGCCACTTAGTGCCAGTTGTAACAGAAGGCCCTCTGCGTTGAATGAAAACTCAGGATTTTACATTGTACGCTGTTCTATTAACATGGTATTGCTGTGTGGTACAGTATTACCTGTTCTATTAACATGGTATTGCTGTATGGTACAGTATTACCTGTTCTATCAACATGGTATTGCTGTGTGGTACATTACCTGTTCTATCAACATGGTATTGCTGTGTGATACAGTATTACCTGTACTATCAACATGGTATTGCTGTGTGGTACAGTATTACCTGTTCTATCAACATGGTATTGCTGTGTGGTACAGTATTACCTGTTCTATTAACATGGTATTGCTGTGTGGTACAGTATTACCTGTTCTATTAACATGGTATTGCTGTGTGATACAGTATTACCTGTTCTATTAACATGGTATTGCTGTATGGTACAGTATTACCTGTTCTATCAACATGGTATTGCTGTGTGGTAAATGGTAAATGGTAAATGGTGCAGTTATATAGCGCCTTTATCCAAGGCGCTTTACATAGATTGTGCATTACATTCACCCATTCATACACCGATTGCGGCGGAAGCCATGCAAGGTACCAACCAGCACATCGGGAGCAATTTGGGGTTCAGCGTCTTGCCCAAGGACACTTCGACATGTAGACAGGAGGAGCCGGGATTCGAACCCCGACCCATGGATCATTGGACGACCTGCTCTACCTCCTGAGCCACAGTCGCCCTGTGTGATACAGTATTACCTGTTCTATTAACATGGTATTGCTGTGTGGTACATTACCTGTTCTATTAACATGGTATTGCTGTGTGGTACATTACCTGTTCTATTAACATGGTATTGCTGTGTGGTACATTACCTGTTCTATTAACATGGTATTGCTGTGTGGTACATTACCTGTTCTATTAACATGGTATTGCTGTGTGGTACATTACCTGTTCTATCAACATGGTATTGCTGTGTGGTACATTATTACCTGTTCTATCAACATGGTATTGCTGTGTGGTACATTACCTGTTCTATCAACATGGTATTGCTGTGTGGTACAGTATTACCTGTTCTATCAACATGGTATTGCTGTGTGGTACAGTATTACCTGTTCTATTAACATGGTATTGCTGTGTGGTACAGTATTACCTGTTCTATTAACATGGTATTGCTGTGTGGTACAGTATTACCTGTTCTATTAACATGGTATTTCTGTGTGGTACAGTATTACCTGTTCTATTAACATGGTATTGCTGTGTGGTACAGTATTACCTGTTCTATTAACATGGTATTTCTGTGTGGTACAGTATTACCTGTTCTATTAACATGGTATTGCTGTGTGGTACAGTATTACCTGTTCTATTAACATGGTATTTCTGTGTGGTACATTACCTGTTCTATCAACATGGTATTGCTGTGTGGTACAGTATTACCTGTTCTATCAACATGGTATTGCTGTGTGGTACAGCATTACCTGTTACCTGTTCGCTCTGGATTAAGAGCGTCTGCTAAATGCCTAAATTGTAAATTGTAAATTGTCTATTAACATGGTATTGCTGTGTGGTACAGTATTACCTGTTCTATCAACATGGTATTGCTGTGTGGTACAGTATTACCTGTTCTATTAACATGGTATTTCTGTGTGGTACATTACCTGTTCTATCAACATGGTATTGCTGTGTGGTACAGTATTACCTGTTCTATCAACATGGTATTGCTGTGTGGTACAGCATTACCTGTTCTATTAACATGGTATTGCTGTGTGGTACAGTATTACCTGTTCTATCAACATGGTATTGCTGTGTGGTACAGTATTACCTGTTCTATTAACATGGTATTGCTGTGTGGTACATTACCTGTTCTATTAACATGGTATTGCTGTGTGGTACAGTATTACCTGTTCTATCAACATGGTATTGCTGTGTGGTACATTACCTGTTCTATCAACATAGTATTGCTG